>NC_135265.1:132557282-132861448 GCF_051311805.1 Agelaius phoeniceus | reverse complement strand
AGTGACTGGGATAGCACAGACAACTGGGATAGCACAGACACTGTAGGTAATGGTCCAGCTTCTTTTCAGTAGCCTGTGATTGCCCTCCTGCTACAAGAGAAGCATCCACAATACTGGGTACCACACCACATCATGTATTTGCTGCTGCATCTGTGCTCATTCAAAACACCTCCCTTGGATCAGTAACTTTTGGTGCCTGTTTTGGAGACAGAGACTTCTGCTGAAATTTAGTCATACACCCCATTTGTCTGTAGTGGTTCACACTGAGCTTTCTTCATTGGAGCAGCCAAGTAATTTGCAGTGTGCCATTGTGTGGATTGGTGAGGGCTGCATCTTTTTCTCTGCAAGTTAGTAATTCACAGAGCTTATGGGTGTGTGCTAGTGTTGCTGTAATTATGCATTAATCACTATTACACACAAAGCCATTACTGACTTTGTGTACTCTGGGTTATCATTTGTATAGTTATTATGTCCAACTCAGTCTCATCAGTGTTGGTTAAAACTTCTGCCAGGTCTCGATCAGGTGGGAATACACTCAAATCCTTCCCATTTGCCATGCTCTGACTGACATGTAATGATCTGCTATTTTAAACAAGTAGCACAGCTCTTGCTGACTCACCTGGCTACTTTCTATGCTGATGAAATTTATGCTGTCCATCTACCACATCTATATTTTTGCAAAAAAAAGAAGTCTTTAAGAATGTTTGTCTCTGATGAGAAGGAATGCCTTAGGGTGCAGACCTACCTGCAAATCCAGTGTAGCGTTTACACACTTGCTCTCCTGTCACCCATCCCACCCACACCACTCCCTCTTCAGCCACTCCCACAGATTAACTGGCTGATTTCATTCTGGATTCTTCTTTTGCCTTTCCAGGATGTAGTTTACTGCACAATATCTGTCTGCATCATTTCTATTGCTCAGGACAGATGCAGGAGGTTTTCTACACTGACAGCAGTGTTTTTCTGTGCTGTACCTGTGAGGATGTAACCATGCTGGACAGTGGGCACGTGAGACTCCTTGTGAGCAGAAAGTGCAGCAGTGGAAGCTCTGGCTTGCTGATCCCTGTGCCAGCAAATACATGTATTTTAAGAGAAACATAAACAGAACTTGTCCTGGTTATAGGGTAGCCAGGGAGATGCAGCTGAACTTGTAAGACAGTCAGCCTTCTTGATAGGTGCCTGGGGTAGCAGCCAGGCAACTCAGGTTTAATTTACAGTTAAGTCATCTAAGTTTATTTCTCAGAAAATATGTATTTTAAAAATTCTGAAATCAAAACATGATTAAAACTCTCTACAATAAACAGAAGACTTCAGGGGAAAGAATGACTGCCAGCTTTGCTTTTTGTTGAAGCTGTAACAGATTTGAAGTTTATTTTATACTCAAGGCTTAAAAGATGCTTGAGACAGTTCTTCAAAAGGAGCTGCACATCTGTGAAAGCACTCGCTGAATACTTCAGATAATGTTCAATCTGGGTTAGATGTCCCAGAGATCAAGTCAAAGAGAGAAGTGATTGTTTTGCTTTTGATATCTATACCAAACCCCCTTAAAATGGGTGACATTTCAGCTGCAGGCACATTATCAGTAGCCTGAGATCAGAATAGCTGTCAAGTACTTTCAATTTGGAATAAAAACCAAACAAGCAATAGAGGTCACGAGTTAAAGATTTAGGACATGCTGTTAAACTTCTCAGACCTTGTTCTCCCACAGAAAGGAAGCTGTAATAGCTCTCCATATAACTTATATATCATGGTGGTGAAGGAAGCCCTAACAGACCAACCAGTATTCCAAAGAATGCTTCTGCTGTGCAATTATTTGAAAAATGAAACTCTGTAGGACTGTGAGATTACCATGGCAGATTGATTTTTCTCAGGGTTCTCATATCTATGTCTTCAGCAGAGGCTGTGTGAAACTGGTCTGTCCCCATCCTTTTGTTCCAAGATGGGAATAAAATGACTTCATGCTGACTCTGTTCAGCCTCTTGCATCATGCAGTCTGGGACATCCTGGTGCAGAAGGGCAACTTGCATTTATGGTTCAGGGGTCTAGTTTTTCTTTTCAAAACTCCAGAATTCTTCCATGACAAGGTGAGACAAATCTATTTCATTTTGTCTTAACAATAATTTCCTCTCAAAGACATTTTTTGTTAGGAATGACAGAGGATTTTGTTGGTTTTGAAAGGGGAGGAAGCCCCTCCATCACATTTCAGCTGAATAAAGATTCCATGGCATGTGCTGGTCTTAATTACCCTGTGTTGCTCTGTAGATGAGTGCTGAGGATTTGTGTCTTCCAAAGCATGCCTGGTATCTCCAACACTTCCTTCTGACCTAACAAATATCAGTCCTTCCACTGTCAGCTTCTTTCTTTTGAAGGCCCTGGAAGACCCCAGCTGTTCATATCCCATCCTGATGCCTTCTAAGCACTCAGAATAATTTCATTTTTATAGGGAATTTTGTTTGGTTTTGTTTCGTTGCTGTTTGTTTATTGTTGTTTGTTTGGGTTTTGGTCAATCAGTTTTTATTTTGGTATCTTTGTTTGGTTGGTTTTGGTGGTTTTGTTTGTTTGTTTAGTTTGTTTTTTGTTTGTTTTGTTTTTTTAACTACCAGTTAGGAAGTCACTGTTAGGAATCAAGGGACATGGTAACCTATTCCAAGCAGCCCTTGCAGCTGCTATCTTCAGTGTGAGAAATCCCTTCCCTGTCTTTCAGTGAACAAACTTCACCCCATCAAGAAGGATTTCAGGCCTTCTTTTGTGTAGTTCCCTGTTATGGCAGCCAGGCAAATTTAGCAGATCTTCATGAAAATCACTTCCTTCTGCTCACAAGCTATGAATGAAGGTATTTCTCCAACCCTCTGTAGATCTTCACAAGCTTTGCATGTTTCTGTCACAGTATTTGAAGGTGTATCAGGCAAGTAACACCAGGTACCTCTAGTGTGAAAGCTTCCCACAGCCTGCCAAAAGCTGTCCCAAACACATACACCACAGTGCAGATGGAGTTTCCTGATCCTTCGAGGTTCCAAAGGGAGCCGAGGTCTAGTCAGCACACTCTACCCTGCTGCAGAGCTTTGAAGAGCTTTGGTGACCAGAAGTGTTGTTATGGAGGTCATCAAGCTCAGTTTCCAGAGTTCACTGCATATTCTTTCCATATTCTTTCTCCGGCTCACAGGAAAAATGGAGGGATGGTTTGTTTGCTCTTAAAGCCCTTATTCCTGCACAGTCCTTTGTGCAGTAAGTTATGGATGCTGGTCTGAGGACGTCTGACAGCTGAGGGTAGGTGACAGTAGCACTCTCTTGTCTGGGATGGAGAGTGTGTAGGGAGCTCCCTCTATTGATCTTCCGGGTCTTAGGAGAAAGGTTGGGTTCTCAGTGTCCTTTACTGGGGAAAAAAAAAAAAAGCTTTTTAGGAAAACCCTCAAGAGAAATATTCACTCAGTGTAATGGATTCTTAGGCTCTGAAATGCACTCATACCACCTAATTGCTGACATCTTGAAGTCAGGTGTTGAATCTATTTGCTTGGCCTCAGTGGAAAGAAGTGGCTGTTCCCAGGTTGATACATTCAATCTATCATGGGCATTTGTTTTAGGACGAGTTGTCCTTAGAGGGTGACCATCACTCTGTGTTGGTTTAGGGTTGTATGTTGAGGCACATAGAGAAGTTGGACCCTAGAACAGAGAATTTTTTGTGACCTCTTAAGAAAAAAATATTTCTTCACTTTTTGTTCTCTTTCTCTGGCATGAAAGAAAATCTTGCAGTAACACACTATGATACTTTAAGGACTGTGCAGCCAAGGTGTTTAAGCATTTATTTAGAAACTGTGGCCTGAAAACTATAGACTGAGCAGCAGTTTAGATATTGGC
Source organism: Agelaius phoeniceus (assembly GCF_051311805.1). NCBI lineage: Eukaryota > Metazoa > Chordata > Aves > Passeriformes > Icteridae > Agelaius > Agelaius phoeniceus. The sequence goes on along the minus strand of NC_135265.1, from coordinate 132,857,593 downwards.
ATTGATCTTTAAACTACATATATTTAATTTCTCTAAGATTTCCTGTATTTTTGCTAGAAACTATTTACAAAGTTTAGAATTTTGCTTATCACCTCTGTTTGCAGGCTCTGTCATTCATCCAGAAATGTAAAATCTATACTGTTAGCCCACAACTTCAGGTATCAACTCTGAGTGATATCTTTTTTTTCTGGATAAAAGGTTAGGGAGAAAGAGATTAATTGCCTTGCAAGATTGAAAAAAGAGAAGGTGAAAAGAGTATGATGCTCAGAAACTATGGGAGTTGGGAACCAGGTGAGGACTTTCAGGGAGAAAGAAATGAAAGAACTGCTGTGACAAGAGAGCAGCTGCTGCTGTACTGTAATAACAAATAAAGTAATTAATATTCCAATAAAGGATGAACTGTTATTGCTGAAGGACATACCATTAAAAAAAAAAAAAAAAAAAAAAAAAAGGCGTCCTTCCAGCAGAAAATTAAGTTGTGCCTGATACTGTCATGAGTAATATATCACAGGCAACAGGAAATGTATCCTATAGTAGGAAAATATTTGGAATTAGAGAGAAAGTACCACCTTTTATGGAGTTGGAAGCCACATCTCAGTGGGAAGAGATAGAAGATTCCTTGATTTTGAAGTGCGCTTTCCTCTCCTGCTCACTGCAGGTGAAGGATGCCATCCTGCTTTCCTGGTGAGTGCTGCCCAGAGCCTTCCCTGTTTGTCAGGGACGTTGATCCACCAGTGGGCAGCCCTGTATTTAAGGTGGGAGTCTTGGCTCATAGGGAAGGCAGGCAGCCACCTGTGGAAGTCACTGTGCTTTCAGAGACACTCTTGCACATGAGCTCAGCACGGCTTTAACACGGCAGCAGCTGCTCAGGGGATGCATAGGCGGGTTCCACCGGGGCTCTGTGCTCTGTGGGCACACACAGCCTGGCTGTGCCGTGCCTTGGCCATGCTGGCTGCAGCCCCAGGCCCCGCCAGGTGTCCTCCCCCAGGTGTCCCCCCAGGGTGTCCCCTGCCAGGTGTCCCTGCTGTGTGCACCGTGGCAGCCGGAGCGGATGAGGGTGTCACAGCGTCTTGGCCCAGGCGGCTTTGGTCACTCACCAAGAAATTTTTGCTCCCTTTGTTTCCAGCCCTGAGTCAAACTCGAGTGTAGTTTTCCTAACCTTGAGCTGTCGATACAAAATAGTGCTCAGATCCAAACTGCCCCAATCTTACTGCCCTCAAACCTGCTGTACAGCTGGTGGGGAAGCAGGAAATTCACTGGACTTTTTGATTATCGTAATTTTTTTAGTCCCTTGAAGTGGTTTTCCAAGATGGTGTTTAGAACAGAATGGGGAACTGTTTGCCTTTTAAATGCTACAGATAACTGATTATGTATAAAAATATCTGACCTGATTAAGAACTGGAAGTTAGACATTTGGAAGAGGGCTTCAGATCATGATTTGCCACCATTTTTCATGTGTGTGGCCACAGATCCAATTCCCTGTATGTTACTGAGCTCTGCCTGTCGTTCAGGTGTGAGATTTGTCCTTCAGCTGCCTTTATAGTGAATACAGTGCATGCTCATGTACTGATCTGGTTGTGATGGTCAATACATGTTGCTCTTCTGCAGCTGAGGAAAAGCTAATGGAAATTGATCATGTCTGTTCAGTCCAAACAGGTGCTGAGGAGAATGTTCAGATGCAGTTGCTAAACACTGCACATTTTTGGAAGCTAAGAATATGACGTTAAAACTAAAACTATGGGCAGCTTGCAAAACAGGTTTTCAAAAAAGAAGTCTAGAGCCATAGGTAATGTTTCTCCATCCTGAAATTTTAGGTATGGTAAAAAAGAGTGAAAAAAACACCTTGATATTATTCTGCCTTCATTCAAAAAAAGCAGAAGATAATGTCTTGTTAAATATGGCTAAATAAAGACTAGACAGCTTCACGTGTGTTTGGGGCAGATGGCAGAACAGTAGAAACAAGAGTAAGTCAATGACTGCTAAAGAAGGGCAGCCTTGTTCAATGGCAATGCTTCTACAGCTTCATTTTCTCTTTGTTAGTTTTTTGCTAGTGAGATTAGGGCAATCTAAAATTTAGTCATGTAGTTTTGTTCTTTTAAGTCAGATCTAAGTACTTGGCCTTAGGCAGACCATAGAGACAAATGTGGAAAGCAGTCATTCTCAAATTATGATGGGTCTGTAGAGGAGGTGGGATGAGCTGAACTTTGGAGACACTGGTCCTCCACCAGGATGACTGCAGAGACATTCTGGGCTGGAAGGCCAGCTTTGAGATGGATACAGCCAAATGAAGTGAATCCTTTCTCAAGCACATGCACATAAAATTACAAGTACTACAGAAGTATGACAACTGAAATAGTAAGAAAAATGGCCAAATATTTAAAAGCTAAAGTAAACATTCTAGAACTTTAGTAGTGAAGATAATTTTTTCATGAAAGAAATTTCTTAAAGATGTTGATGGAACCTCCACCCTTGAAAATCCTGATAATGTTTTTGTTAAGACTGGATGTTCTTCTAAAAGCTAACTCAAAAGTTCAAGAACTCAAGAGTTCAACTCAATGTTAAAAAGGAGTTAATTCCTCAAAGCTTTATGCTTGGAAAGAAGTCAGATGGCAAACTCTTCTGCTCCTAAAGTACATCAGTCTGGTATAAGCAGGAAAGATGATACAGCGAGAAAAAAAATAAGACTGGACTGGGGTGATAGCTTGAATAGAAATGAGTAAAAAATTAAATGTCTGTCTTTTGTTGAGGTTTTCATTTAAAAATGTAGAAAGTGTTCTCCAAGTACCTGTACCATGCTCTTCAGCATCAAAAAAGGACACAGGTATACCCAACCACATGTCTTTAACACAGAAACACAGCTCTTGAGTACCAAATGTGCATTTAGAAACACCATCCAAGAGAATTAGGATGTCCATTGGGAATTACTGTGTTTCTACTTTCTGCTAAACTAATATCTGTGAAGCTTTCCCTGAAGAGACGTTCCCATCCCTGTGTTTTATACAACAGAAGTTTACTGGTGTAGCATGGGCCAGGGAAATTTGCATACAGTCAGAAGCTGAGATTTTTTTCTGGTTTTCCAGTTTTTCAGAGCTCAATACACTACAACAAAATGTGTAAAAGTCCTCTTTGGACCAAAAAGGGGACATATAACCATCTTTGTTCAGCCAAGCTGAACATCCTAGGTAAGGCATGAGGCAGCTACTGTTCCCTGGCCAGGAGCTGCTCTGGTGAGTGAGTAGGTTGTTCACTGACTGCATTTGCAGAAGTCACCTGGCAGAATATTCATCAGATTAGTCCAGTGGGAACAAAGTGAGGTGTTTCTATTGCTACATTGTACCATGTATTGTGTCACCCTCATGTTATCTCTTATCATTCTGGTACCTGGTAGACTCACTGAGAAGGAAAATGTCACTGTGCCCAGCATGTACCTTCCTTGAAAAGCAGAGGAGGGAAGGTGGTAAGTGTGAGGGAAGCAGGGAAAACAAATTCAAACGTGTGCACAGAGCTTTTAAACCCGTAGGAATAAGTAACGGGAGTGAAGATTTCTCTCAGGAAAAGACTGTCTTATGGAGATACTGAAAGGAAAGTGCTAGGACACAACTGACCTCCTGACATTCCTAACTGCACTTTCTGAGTCTTCCAGGCATCCGGGGGTTCATTGCTGTCTTAAAAATGAGAAAACCAGAAAGTGTAAGCAGAGGGATTCAAACCAGAACCCCTGTATTTACAAACACGGAGTTTGCTACGCTGAGCACCTGGGGTTTGAATGGCTCTGTTGCTCTGCCTGCCAGAGAGGAGCAAGTGACTGAAGTTGCTAATGGAGGGCCTGGTTTTGGCTGGGCTGCAAAACCCATTAAAACAGCAGAGCCAAGACAGTGACAATATTTTGGCATGCATTTGCAGTGGTCAAAGTGACCCTATATATCATTTTATGTATTTATTTTTCTATATGTGTACAGTCACCTCAATGGCTTGGCATGCTTTCTAGTTATGCCAGCCAAACCAGACCTTTTCTATTTGGCTGTACCTTCAAACTTTCTGGCATGTCAACTTCTACAAGGAAAGATGGCTGGCAGAGGAGTTTTTGGTCTCAGCTGGGATGTAGTGCCTTTTTTTTGCTGCAGTCATAGGGCACAGAAGGAAGAATCTGTGTTTATTTCTACATAGAAGATAAAGACAGTAAAGAGGGAAAAGGGCTAAGCAGGAAACAGTAGAGTAGGAATTACTTTTTAAACCAAGGAGTGTGTGAAATTTTAAAACACAACAGAACTGCATATACTTAAACCACAGAACTGCATATACTTAAACCTGTCTAATGAAACCAGTTAGTAGAACAGTCTCATCTGAAAATACTTGGAAGTATAAGAGACAGGAAGTATAAGAACCTTCAGAGATTCACTTTCAGCTTCATGAACAACTAATACTACATTATGGGTGCAATATTTAATGTTTGTGGTTTGCTTGTGTACTCACTTTCTAGGGCCTCAGCAGTCACAAGCTGTACAGTGTTTTAGTGAAGCATCATCTCAGACCCTACATAAAAAAAACAGAAACAGAGATGGTCTAGAAATATCCAAAGTGAAGCAATGCTTTTGAGGATTGAAAAGTAGAATTGTTGGAGGAGCTTAGTAGCTCCTATCTCATTGGCAAAGATACCTTTTATGGCCATGAGAGCATGTTTGAAGGAAAGACTGCTTTAGGAAAGAGAGTGGAAAATCTTATGGTGGGAACTCATGTTTCATCCTTAATGACATTTTACCCTGACATGTGGATGACGTTGTCAGGCTGGTCTGACAAAAATGTCTTCCAGGACCTTGTAAAACAGGGAACCTGAGTTCCTGAAGTAAAAAGCAGTGAGATTATATGATGCTTGGTTGGATTTAGAAAAAAACCCATTAAACATGCATCTCCTTCTCAGCAGGCTGAGATATTGAACATGTTACTTACAGATCTATGCAGTATTTTTCTGAATTTGCTGCTTGCAGACAAGCTCCCATGCACAGTTCTTATAGGAATAATGCTTTGAGTGAGCTGCCCATTATTCCCATTGGTATAAGTTGCCATATTATTAGCACACTACAATGAACTGAATTCAGCAAGGACTACTGTTCCATGGTGGAGGGCTGTTCTCACATACTTCACAGCCTGAACAAACCACAGTGCTTTAAAACCATGTTTCTTATAGAGTATATAACAACAACAATAACAAAGAAAGAGGCAATATGAACTACAGTACTAGAAATTCACAGGTGTAAGGCATTTTTAAATTAAGGCAAATAGAGGTGGGGGCATCTGTTATTGAAGCTCAAAAGTTTGATTTGGGAAGAACAGAACTTGTGAATCAATAGTTTTTTAATATCAATACTGATATATTTTATGTGATTCATTTAATATTTTTGGTATAAAATATAGCCTTCATATAGCTCTGAAAAAATGTTGTAATACATTGCCAGAAATGGCCATGTGTTTGTACTGACTTTTAGAAAATTTTTGTTGATTTATAAGGAACTGTAAGCAATTGAACAACAACATAAAGGAATTCATCAGAAGACACAAAACCTAAAGGCAAATAAGGGTTATGTGTTGTTCACTTCTGAATCACAGAACTGTTTTCTGGAAGGGACTGCTGGCAGTCATCTGGGTCAACTTTACTGTGGAGCTGAACTATTGTTTACATCAGGTCAGAATGGAGAGAGCTGCCTTCCACTGTGCCCTGAAAGAACCAAATACTGATAGGATATTCTGGTGGAATCCAGTTATACAAAGGCAGATTACTAGTTTCCCACTAATTTTGTGAGATGAAGGTATGTAGTTATTACATATGATTTAAATTAAAATGTAGTTCTGATTGCAGTACAGGAAAGATAATTGTTTTGCTCCACCTCTGAACTATGAATAAAAAACATGTCCTGACATATTCTAACCACATTTCAGCTGTCATGAATTGTTTGGCTTACCACAAAAATATTGCTAATAATTTACTATCATTCCCTAATTGTACCTAAAAGTATCCAAATACAATACATTGTAAAATCTTTCAAATATCTGCTTTGCCAAAACAAAATGTATCCTGTTATGGCTTAGTGTGGCATAAGATATGGACATCACCCTGGTAAGGAGCAGAGATAATGCCACTTGGCTGAGCTGTGCTTGGCACAGCTCTGCTGTGCATGCTTACAGCCTGGGCAAACAGGAGGGAAAAATGTCAGCTTCAACTTCAGCAGGTATTTTAGGTCAGCAGTTGCTAAAATTTCTTATCCCTTGAAGGACATGGGCTGATAAAGCTGGCAATTTCTATGAGATACTCATCTAGTAAAGCCTGGCATTGTGTTTATCATGTAGAAGCTGAAAAGTGAATTGCAGGCTGTGAGGACAATTTCCTAACTGCTTTAATACTGGCGTTAGCTTCAACATCCATCCTGCCACCAGTATTTTAGTGAGGAGAGGAGAGCAAAACCTGGTTCTGTGCCACCCATCCCATCCCCTACACAGCACTGATGTATTAAACTCTTGGTTTTGCTGCTCTCTTCCTCCCCTTTCCTGCTGGGTCTTCCTCACATCATGTCAACCCTTTGAGAACTGGCATGGCATGAGCCTCACTGATGGGTCTGCTTGTACACATACAAATGCTACAGATGTGTTTGAGTTTTATTTACTAGCAAGATGTTTGAGAGGAGTGCCCACCACTGGGTTACAGGAAAAAAGCAAGTGTGTTCATCTGGGTCATAGATGCAATTTACATTCTTGATCTTTCAGTATATTCTGCTGTCCATCACAAGGATCTATTTGGAGCCAAAATATTTCCTTTCACCTCTCTGTTGCTTGATTTTCAGTAAATATTGGAGTTCTTTGCTTCCTGCATACCTGCCTGAAGGACTAGATAGGGAGCAGTGATGCAGGCAGTAGATGTCCAAGAACCTGCAGCAAGGTCTTGACTCTCAGCGTGGTACTACAAGAACTAATTTTTTGTAAATGTGATGATGGTTTTGAATGTGTTCTTAGAGGACACCATCCAGTGCTGTCTTCTTTGCCTGGGCTGGAAAAGTGTCTTTGGGCTCCTCTGGCTGCTGTGCAGTGGTGAGATGATGAGCACTGGGCTCAACCTCAGAGTGACAAACAGATAAGGAGCTGTAGCATCTTTGAGTGACCTTCACTGGATGCAAACCTGAGGGGTGTTCAACACGGTTAAGCAAGGAATATGGCCAACCTGGTGTTCTAATGGAGAAAAATAAGTGAACTAGTTCTGTAACCCACTACTGCAGTATGTGTTTGACATTAGAACAGAATGAAAGGCATCAGTTTAATGCACCTGTGGATCTAGGCAGTAATTTTCAGGATCGAAGCAAACCACTCTGAAGATGGTTCAGATAGAGTGTCAAACAGAATTTGGCCCAGTGACTGTAACCAGAGTCAGAATGTTTATTGCCAGTTAATTTGTACACATGCCTGTGGCTCTTACTCTTGGAAACAACCTCCCTGAGTGACTGTGAAATGCTGCTATTTCTGCTGCAAAAAGTACATTTTTCCTGTGGTAGACCAATGCATTTTGGAAGCTGCTCAGCTGATGTAGCTGTTTGTTAAATGTTCATGATTTATGTGTAGGAACTTCTGGAATAATGTGATAGACAGTATAGTCATATGGCACCTGCATCCACTTTATTGTAGCTGTAGGACAGGGGATAAAATTCAGTCTGGGTTCAAGCAAATTCTGCGGCTACAAGGAAATATCCTTATCATACACAGGTCTTGCTCTTATCCCACAGAATGAAGATGGGGAACTGAATTTGTGATACTATTTTAAACCATCAGGAAGAAACAAATAACTGGTCTGCAATTTCCGGACACATTCTACTGGGAGCTTTTTAAGGCTATTTGAGCATTTTGAACTACATTGTTTCCCCCTGAGCTGAAAAATTCTTCCCTGCCATTCTGCACCTTCTATTGATCATGGTTCAAAGATCAAAGTAAAGTGTGTTTTCTGAGAAGCAAAGGTTAAAGTAATTCACAAAGTTACTTGACTACTGGGAGTTCAGGGGCAAGCATTTGGGCAGCAAATGGAGTCTAGAGCCCTTGCGTCCTACTGTCTACTCATCCCCTGGCATCTGTTCTGAAAACGTGTTTGCTTTTGCAAGACCTTCATCATGCATTAAAGAACCAGCACTGGAGCTCAAAAACATTGAAAAAATTATTGGCCTAGTGTGAATTCCACAGACCTCTTTATAAGTATGGCATTTTTCCTGCATTCACAAACAGACCATTTATCCCTCTTCCCTGCTTGTTAGTGGCGGGAGGATTTTGTCCCTCGGGTTTAATTAAGCACCTAAAGTCATGGCTTTATTTATTGATAAGCCTTTCCAAGGTGCTCGCCTCTAATATCTGAGGCCACTCAAGCCGTGACCCTGCTGCATTCCTTGGGAGGCAGGGAAAGGTCTCAGGGGTTTATCGCTGCTGCCCGGGAGCTCACCCATCACTAACTGTAATAGTGCTAAGTGTGCAACCTGCTGGTACCAGCGTCACCATTGGTGGTGGAGGTGGAGTGATTATAACAGTATTTGACTTGCTGTGATATGAGACACTGTGCTTAGAAACCAGTCAGAGGGAAGTTGGATGGAAGAGACAATAAGGCAGAAGCTGTTAATCCCTTTGGCATGTTTATGGTAATTGGTATAGAAGCCTGTGTATATATCTGAATGTACTCGAGGGAGAGAATCACAGAATCACAAATTCACAGACTCATAGATTTCACAGAATGCATCAGGTTGGAACAGACCACAGTGGGCCATCTGATCCAACCTCCCTGTTCTATCAGGGTCATCCCAGAGCACACGGCACAGGATTGTGTCCAGATTGTTCTTGAATATTTCCAGTGAGGGAGACTTGACAGACTCTCTGGGAAATCTGTTCCAGTGCTTGGTCACTTGCACAGTAAAGAAGCTCTTTCTCATGTTCAGGTGGAACTTTCTGTGCATCAGTTTCTGCCCACTGCCTCTTGTCCTATTGCTTGGCACCACTGTGAAGAGCCTGGCTCCATCCTCTTGACACCTTCCCTTCAGAGATTGATAGACATTGATGAGGTCCCCTCTCAGTCATCTCTGAACAGGCCAACTCTTTCAGCCTTTCCTCATATGAGAGATGCTGCAGTCCCCTCATGATCTTTGTAGCCCTCCTCTGGACCCACTGCAGCAGCTCCATGTCTCTCTTGTGCTGTGGAGCCCAGAACTGGGCACAGCACTCCAGATGATGCCTCACTTGGGCTGAGTAGAGGGGCAGGGTCACCTCCCTTGACCTGGTGCCAATGGTCTTCCAAACGTACTACCTTGATGAATCAATACCTTTGGCATTCTTTGTTGTCCTCCAGGACTCCCAGGTCCTTCTCTGCAGAGCTGTTTCCAGCAGGTCAGCCCCCATCCTGTCCTGGTGCAGGTTGTTCTTCCCCAGGTGCAGGACCCTGCATTCACCTCTGTTGAGTTTTCAGATGGTTTTCTCTGCCCATCTCCCCAGCCTGCCAAGGTCATTCTGAAGAGCTGCTCAGCACTCTGGGGTATCGGCCGCTCCTCCCAGCTTTGTGTTGTTGGGGAACTTGCTGAGGAGGCCTCTGCCCCTTCACCCAAGTTTTTGGAAAAGCTAAACTGGGACCAGTACTGAACCTTGGGGGACACCACCAGTGACAGGCCTACAACCAGACCCTGTGCCACCGATTACAGCCCTCAGGGATCTGCTGTTCAGCCAGTTCTAAACCACCTCTCTGTCCACTCACACAGTCCACACTTCCTGAGTTTGCCTCTGAGGATGTTGTGAGAGTGTCAAAAGCCTTGCTGAAGTCAAGGTAGACAATGTCCACTGCTCTCCCCTCGTCCCCCCAGGCAGTTTTTTCATCATAGGAGGCAATCAGGCTGGTCAAGCATGATTTATTTTTAATGAATCCATGCTGACTACTCCTGATCACCTTCTTGTCATCCCTGTGGATAGTGATGGCCTCCAGAATGAGGTGCTCCATCACCAGCATGAGCTGCTCCATCACCTTTCCAGGACTGAGGTGAAGGCTGACTGACCTCTAGTTCCCTGTGTCTTCCTCCTTGCCCTTTTGGAAGACTGGGGCAACATTTGCTTCCTCCCAGTGCTCAGGCACCTCTCCTGATGTCCATGACCTTTCAAAGATGACTGTGAGTGGCCTGCCTGTGGTGCCCACCAGCTCTCTCAGCCTTTGTGGATGCATCCCCTCAGAGCCCTTGGACTCTCTAACCCAATCCTCCCTGACCAAGGAAAGGTCTTCCTTCCAACATCCCTTTAGCCTGGTCTCCTGGGTCAGAGATCCCTGAGGGCTGGTCTTGTAAATGACGATTGATGGCGTGAAGGCGTTTGGTAACTCTGCCTTCCCTGCATCCTCTGTTACCAGTGTCCCTGCTCCATTTAATCATGGCCCCACATTGTCCTTTGTTTTTCTTTTGTTATTGGTGTATTTGAAGAAGGCCTTCTTGGTGTCCTTGACATCCTTGACCAGATTTGATTCCAGATGGGCCTTGGCCTTCTGGTGCCATTTTTTTTTGCAAGAACACTATCAGTATTTTAAAAAAATCTAATTAAAAGTAAGATCCTAGATGAAAACTAATCTAAACCTGCATATTTTCTGTGTTTTCCCATTTCTGACAACAGAAAAAAATTTGCAGGTTAAAATAAATCCCAGAAGAGGAAAAATTATTTATAGCTCTGGCTTTTTTTTCTTTCTAAAGAGCTGTGTGGTAAGCATATATTTAGAAATTAATTGAAAAATAATAAGAACAAAGACTTATGAGAACTTTTCACCTCTGTGAGTACCTTTTTCTTTTCCCTTAGCAGACTGAATATGGAACAGGGAAAGAGGTGTCATAAATCGACAAAATAATTACTCCCCATTTGGTATATTACATTTTATTTATATTCCCTGGCTGTTATTTTATGTTAAGTCTGCAAGTTCTCTTGTTAGATTTTAGTTTTCACCCCAGCAAATGAGGACATAGCACAAAACCACTGTTGCAGCGATTTCATTTCCAAAGCTTAATTACTCTCTGGTTATGTTCATAAGAGTATTAAATATTTCTGATAGTTTTTGGTAACTGTGAATTGTTGTGACAGACTTCTTTTTTGATTGGAAATAACTGGTCTGTCAGGAACAAAATATTCAGATGTTTTCCCATTAAAGGTTGAATTTATTTTTGTGTAAAACATAATAAGGTTTTGGCTTTTAAGGTACGGGTAACCTGTCCCTCTCTGTTATGTCCTTGAGGAAAAAGAACTTCAGACTTCCATGATGTTTGCCTCGGACTGAAGAGTTTGAAATAAATGAAATTTTGACCTATAACAGAACCTATTGCCTTCAGTAGTGAAGCCACAGTGTCCTGTGTACCTGCTGGACATAAAGGGGGAGATCTTAACTGCCATAAGGAGCATGTAGTCAAGAGGTAATGAAAGAGATCAGAGAGAATAAAAGCAGCTGGAGCAGATGTACAAATCTGTAGGCAGCCTCATCAAATGTGTCTCAAGGGATAGTTCAGCAGAATAGAGCAGAGCTTTGCAGAGAAGCTCAGAGAAGTCCAACCATGGATTTCTCTTTTCTCTCCTACATTTTAGATGTCAGTTTTGCATTTCCTTGATTACATTTTGTACCGTCAGACCTGGTACTGCTTCCTTCCAACAAGCACCCTCAGGCAGGGTGGGAGGCTGCAGACTGTGATGGCATGCTGGCTGTCCAGCCATGCTGAGCAGAGGAGGGTTGAGCAAAGTTATTTGCACCCGAGTTATTGCTCATCAACACAAATATTTGCAGTCTTCTTAAGTGTGGGGGGCTGAAAATAATATTGCTGTGTTAGCCTGCCTCTAAGCCTCTGCTAAAAAGGATTACCTCTGGTCATGCTATACTGCTTCCATCTCTGGACTAATATTTTCCCATTTGCTTGAGATCTCTGAGCCCTGCTTTACTGAAGTTAGAATAAAATTCCCTTCCATTTAAAGAGCACCACTTTGCAGAACAGCAGTGCAGTGGAGCACAATTTTACTCCAGGACAGCTAACAGTAGAGAATGAACAATCTGAGTTTGGGATTGTTGGGAGGAACTGCTGTTCTTTGTCCCATCATGAGCACAATCAGCATCTGTAAGATCTTTTCTCCAGTAAACCCTGGCTTTCAGTCTCAAAATTCTTTCTTCATAGTCAAAATTGCTTTGTTTCTTTTTTTTTTTTTTTTTTGCAATTATCTTCATATATAAATTGAAGCAGATGAATAAAATTCATCCTCTGTTGATTCCAAAGACTTTTGTTGAGCAGTAATATGAGACAGGCCTCTATTTAGGAAGCTGATATGGTTAAAATTTCAGGAGCTAAATGATGGTTCAAGATATGCACCGTGTAATAGGAGAGCTGGAGGGAAAGCACAAGTTACACTCCCAGTGGAAGCAGGGTATTTAGCATAGCATGGAGGTGTATTCCACCAGGTGATTCAAAAGCATCTACCCTGCCTTGGACTGCTGCCCCAGCTCTTATTATGTGCAAATGAGAGGCAGACCAGACCATTTCTCCACCAGAGGTGACTGAGACCTGCCCAGCACAGATGCAGGTTGACCAGGTTAGCAGGATGGGGAGCAGCACCAGGCTGGGTTGGAGACACACTGATTCACTGTTTCTAGCAGGTAATTTTGGTCAGTGCATCTCCTCAGACCTTTGTTAGAAGTGAAAACAGCTTTGCCCATGGGCACATTCTTTAAGGAGAGCAGCTGTTTTCATAGAAACAATTAAAATCTGTACCAAGGAGACATTTTATCAGAGTTCTGGCCAGAACCACTGTCCCACCTCCATGCATCTACTTGCAGGTGTTTCAAGAAGGAGAGCTGAGAGAAGGAAAAAAGCAAGGCTTAGCCAAAAGTAAGCATGACTAACAAATTACTCATAATTGAGGTTTGTTAATTGCATAGAACCCAATTAAATCTTTCCACATCTGAAATGGAATAACTTATGCTCACAGCAGAGCTGTTTAGTTATGAGATATTTCTGGTGACACTTGTCTGTTGATTTGCCATTAGATAACTCCTTGGCTTGAGGCCAGTGGGACTGAGCTAAGAGACTTTTTGAACATGTGTTTGCAGGACATTTTTACAAAGGGTTGCCAGAGTTTGGCCCATGATGACTAGTGAGTGGATTTATTACATTATTATTTTAGATTGTTATATTATTATTATGCATGACTGACATCACGAAATTCTTATGTTGCAGAACTATGTGGAGTTCACATAAACCAGGAAGCCAGAGAGGCATTTTTTATAAAATTCCAACCTAAAGTGCAAATTTTATGTAACTGAAAAGTAATAATTTTATGTAACATCTGCTAGAATGAGAATACGCCCCCAAATATGTTGCCTCAAAGTGCACTTAGAAAAAACCTTTCCTGTGATTCTAAAAAAAGGCAGATGACCAAAACCCCACCATTTCCACATGTATTTGCCTCTTCCCTTAGTTCCAGCTGGGGCCACAAGTGGAAATACCAAAATACCACAGAAATTTAGTTCTTGTGGTACTTCCAGCCTCAGCAGAAGCAGGAAGTATTAGAAATCTTCCAATAAATCATGTTTTCATGAGATTTCTAGCCCATCATTGCAAGCTCAAAAATTTGAATAATAAACCCAGCTCTGCTTGCCCACCTTGCCCTCAGGAGATTTACCTTTATATTCAAGGACTGTCCTGTCTGAGGTATGGTTGATGCTCCTTCTAAGCCATAATATATGTTCAGTTTCACACTAAATTCAGCAATAAATTGGATTGAGTCTTGTTATGAAAGATTTAACTTTGGCCTTCCATTTCTGATAGCTGCAGGACAGTTGTTTTTTGTTTGTTTGTTTTCCAGGACAAAGGCAACTACAAGGCTGAGCTGTTTGAATGCCCATGGCAGAAGAGCTGCAGCCAGAAATTTGGGTGCACACCTGTGTGTGGACAGGTAAGAAACAGTGTCATAAGAGGGAGAAGAAATAAGTGCACACAGCCTGACCTGCACCTGAACTGGCAATGGCAGCAGAGACAGGACTTCCAGGATGAGCAGATGAGTAAAAGAAGACCCATAATGAAAGCTGTCTCTCTGGTGCACCCTGACCATCCTCTGGTAAACAGCCCATTCCCTGATGTACAGAAATCACTCAGCCCAGCACCAGCTTCTCTTCTTACATGTCTCAACCTGGGTTTTGTGGCTGGCTGAGCATATGAGGAGGGCTCACCAGATCAACTTGGGTCAGTCTATATGGTGGTGACACTATCAGGTACATTTTTCTGTCCTTTCACAGCAGAGCTTTGCTGAAACCTCTGTGAGAAATCAGGTCAGTGTGATTGCACTGAAGAGACTTTCATTGTTGCTGGTTGAAATTTCACCACAGACAGATCATAAGAGTTTCATGACCTTGTGATTTCTTTTGTGAGTGGTGGTTGTGCAACAGATTCCCTGGTAAGATAAGACAACATGAGGGTTTACACAAAGTAGGAAAGTATACAAGAGATATGGTTTGCCACTGTCCTCCTTTAAAGAGATAACAACTACATTTCAGGCTCAGGAAAAAAAAAAAAAAAGCAAAAGACCATCAAGATTTTTATTCTCTTTTGAGATTGAGTGTGATGCCAGGTCTACAGTTTTCAACTTTTAAGGCTTTCTGTGGTAGGAAGACAACTGGTTGAAAGCAGCAATTATTGGCAAACATTTCTTTGCTCCCCAGCGGCTGGGTCTGAGTGCATGGTAAATAAATATATCCATGGTGACCACTTTTGTGGCAACAACTTCCTTCCATGTTCCCTTCATGCTACTGTTGAAGTCTGAGATGGCTGTGAGAGCTACCTTTGCATAGCTAACCTCCCAGGTTACTGGTAAAAGAGGAAAAAAAATGGAAAGCAGAGCTCACTTCCCAGTATTTTGATTAGGAATTTTGAGTAAACATTTCAGTGTCTGTGTTGGAGGATGTGGCTGGACATGCTCCTTTCACCACCTCATATGTGATATTGCTGGACAGATGTCATCTCTACTTTCTGCAGACTGCTCTTTTAGCATTTCCCAACCCTCTAGTGCCTGCAGACCCAGGCTGTTATTTTGTTCCATGCAGAGTGCCACGGAGGGAAACACGTGCTCAGGCAGAAGCATTACTTTTATCCTTGTGCTTTTTTCCCTCTCATTTAAAATGTGAACATATCTGCTTACTTTTTTTGTATGGAAACCACTCCTAACTATTTCCCAAGTTAGAAGTCTGAAGAGACACAGACCTTTGAAACATTTTCTTGGTGTGTGGGCAAAAACTAGCAACAATTTATTATAAGGTATATGACCAATTCTTGCTAATATGCAGATTGCAAACTGTTTTGGCTGCTTGCAGTCACAAATGCTTTGTCCATTTCTTCCTTCTTTTGCATCTAGTGTAAGATCTTCTGAGCATTTATATTAATTTAAAAATGAAACACAAAGCTCTTTTGCTGACCATGTGAATTCTTCAAGAGCAGACACATGCATACATGCACATGTGTGCACACACTCACATATATATATAGCTTAGGAAAGAAATATTTTCTTTAATACCATGGCTTGTATGGACAATAAAACGCCCACTAAATATAGTTAATATTATAAATTCCCATAATACATCTTAGGTTTCAGAAATTTAGAACCTGGCTATAAAAAGTGACTTTTGATACACTGAGAGTATAATCTTTCCTTAAAAAAAGAGGAATATGTTTTGAACTGGCCACAGATTTTCCCTCCAACAGGAAGCCTTTCCATAAATGTTGGGTACAATGATGTGTTTATTAGTTTTAATTCAGTACTCTGGTTAATAGCTCCCTCTCTTTCTTTTGAGCAAACAGATGTGTTCTGGGATGCATTGCACATTCCTCTTCCTAAAAATTTCATCAGAAAACAACAGACTTGGCAATAAAATAGGGGAAAGAGAATGTTTGTTTGGAAAGGATCTGGGGCTAGCCTCCTGTTCTAAAATCTTGTGATGGGAAGAATGTTGAGCCCTTTGTGAAATATGTCCTTCAGAAATAGACTGAAGGGATATTTAAATGCTTCAGAGCTGAACTGGATGGCTGGGGTAGGGAAAGCCTGACAGTTGTGCTGTGATGCTGAGAGCCGCAGCCAGCTGGGGAGCAGGCATTGAGTGCCATGCCCAGAGCAGGGGTGTGGGGCCTGATGCACAGCTAAAATCTAAATCATCCAGCAGGAAGAGATGAGCCAGCAGTGACAGACAGTGGTTACTATCCAGCAAGGCCTGGGTGGCCTGTGGTTCAATAGCTCCCTAGCCAGCACTGCACCCGTAAAATCATCTGAAAAGCATTTAGGGGCTGCTTGTCATTGCTGGAATTACTTAATAGCCACCTTGGAGCTGCCTTGGGGCAAGGTAATGAACTGCACTCATAGCTGCACATGGAATCCTTTCCCAGGTCTGGTCACAGGCACGGGAAGGTTGTACTGCTCCCACAGCTTTGTACCTCTTTTTTAAATAGGCAGAAGAAGGCTGACTGTAACTTTGGCTTCTTTCATTCTTCATGATCTGACTGATTAGATCTGAGATTTCTGGGGAGCAAAAGGATGATTTCAAAGCACAACGGAGGAGTTCCTAGCCTCTGTATGCATCTGGGCTTTTTCAGGGTGTTCTGCAGAATGAATTGATCTGGACCTATCTTGCAGTCTTCTTACTTGTATGGGCAAGTTGGGAAAAGTTTTACTGGAATCACTCATCTGCTTTCAAGGAGGTTGCTCTGGGTTAAGGGGAATGCAGAAGTTCAGTACCCAGGCTGGCAGCCTATTCTTTTGAAAAATGTTTGCTTAAGGCTGTTCAGGTCAGGATGTCTGCCTGTTCCCCTGTAGAGACACTTGGGGAAATATTCTAAAAAGTGTGTGAGAAATTTATGTTGTGCTCCTTTAAAGTTACTCATGGCAGTTTATGCTCTTGGATCTTGAACTCTCATCTGATGCTATGTGAGTCAGTCATATGATCACAAAACCATGGAGAAAATTTTTGGAATTGTCCAAGTTCCTGTGATAAATGTGAGTTTAAAAAGAAGCTCACTATTCATCTCTAAGATGTGAAAGACAGCTGAATCATGTATTTCTGAAGAGTTGATGTCTCTAAAAGTGTGGGGTAGATTGTTGAAAACCTCTTGGTGCTGCCAGTGATGATGGGAGAGTAGGAAAACTTCAGAAGGTAAGTTTAGGAAATGAGTTCTGATCACATGGATCTCAGCAGAAAGCTAAGCAGGCTAATTGTCTGAGCCAGAGTAATTTAGGGGGTTATACAGGTGGAGATAAAAAGTCAGGAGAGAGGGAATTATCAGGAAAAAGGCACATGTTTACAAGTAGATGAGGTTACTACAAGAGAAAGTGTAGGAGATGACCTTTGTTAGCATTCCTGACTGAGTGGTGAGGAGCTGGATTTTCCAAGAGAGACATGGATGGATTGGCTAGTTGGGCGGGGAAAGAACTACAAGAAGACTTAGTCATGAAACCTCTGGGGGAAGGACAGGACATGGTGAACTAGATCATGGAGGATAAGAGCAGAACAGTCTTGAGAAGAGGAAATAAAAAACAATTACCAACTCCACAGGTCAAGTTGGTCTGTTTGAACCCACAGTGGTGTCAGAACTCCTGCTGCTTTGAGGAATATGTTCCCTTGAAATGAGATTGAAACACACAAGCACATTTTTATGCTCTCCCAACAACATCAATACCAACATAGTGCAGAGAATTTGGTCCATGTCAGTGGACCTAGAATTTGGTCCATACAGGGATACCTAGAAATTGTCTCCTGCCAATTAAGTCCACACATAATTCCACCTACATGCTGCTGTAAATGGCATGGTAGAAGTGCTGAGACAGGTGGAGATGGGCTCTGTGCAATGAGAGATAACATTTGGTACGTTACCTGTTCCACAAGCGTCTCAATTGTGTGCTATAGTTCCTAGGGTCTGCCTGCTGCTCTTGGGTATGTTACAAGGGCTTTCAGTGCAAAAAAAGAGCAAATATGTTCTGATTTGTAGCTGCATAATAAGGCCTCACAGAGTCTTCCAGCCAGTATTTTGATGGCGTATTTAGAAAGTCTTTCAGATATGACCTTTCAACTATTGATGCTATCCTGTAACTTTCACAAAAGTGATTGTGTCAACTGCATCACATGGCTGAAGTTAGACTGATTTTCAGCCATGTGATGCTATTTTATCACCCTCAGGACAAAGGTTAAATCCTTCCTTTCTTTTCTCTCTTAGGCACGACTTTCTTTGGTCCTCTTACTTTGATAACTGCTGAAATTCCTGAGGACCACAGTTAAGACATTTTATAATCCTCTGTGTGCTTCTCTGATGAAGAACCCTGCTGGTGTGCTTCATGTAACAGAAATACCTTCACACAATGAAGCAATCATTCTTCCCTGTCAGGGTCTGAATGTCTTGATTCTCATCCTGCAGCAGGTTTGGCAGGCAACAAATCCTCCAGTTTGCACAGGGCAGTGGCCAGCATAATCTTTCTGCATTTTAAAACATTCTTTAATGCTAGTTTCTCTGCATTCAAATGGTAACTTTAGCTGACATTGGATTTTGTAGAATATTTGAATTGCAGCCTATTGAAATTCTACCACACTGAGTTTATGAATATATTTATTGCAGTATAAATGTGTTATTTTTCCCTTTATTTATTATTGCATGAGCATGTTTTTAATACCTGTTCTGTGACTTATTTGGAGGCTGGTGTTTCCTTTTTCTTTAGATGGGGGCACATGCATTATTGAAAGCTTGTAAAAGTGGGTAGCATTGAGATAACGTCTCATGGTTTTTAAACCAATCCAATCAAGCCAGTAGACTGAATGGGTAAAAGAAAATAAATCTTGTACCATATTGCATATTATATTATGGTGTTATTAAGTAAATTGACACATATTAGGTGCACAGCTGGACTAAAGTGAATTTACTGAAGGTGAGGATATTTCCTGTGTGTTTTTTCACTTTAGATTTCAAGACTGCATGTGCAAAAATTCAGTCTCTCTCTAAGTGAAAACCATTGTAAAATTTAGCACACTTTGTAACAGAAAAGGTATGAAGTAGGTCAAGTTTAAAATCTGAGTTTTAAATATTGCCTTTTCTGCCAGTTCTGAAGAACAAGCAAGAAAAAACAGAAGCAAAACCCAACACTAACAGCAGCTCTCCAAAACTTGGACAGATACTATGTAAAAATCTAATGCTAAAAGAGGAATTATGGCAACCGAGTTGCTATTTGCAGCATGCATTAGCCATGCTGGGTGCCCACCTGGGCATGAGGGGGTGATGCCTGGCTGAGCAGTGGTGTGTCTCCAGAGCTGGTGGTGATGCTGTGCTGCTCTCCTGACCCTGGTGGAGACTGACTTGAGGGGACTTGTTGAGACTAGCAGAGTACAGGGTGGCCTCTGGGTACCAGGCTGGGGCTTGACAAGAGAAAAGGCAGCTGTGCTTCTCCCTGTGCCACCCGTCCCCTTGTTTCCCTACCACTTAAGACCCCCAGTGGCACCCAGTCCATAGCCACTTGCAATGGGGATGGTCCTTCCTGACCTTGTGCCCAAGCACTGGATAATGGGGTTAGAGTGGTAGTGAGGCAAGGGTTGGGGCAGAGAGGGGAATGTGGGTGAGGGTGGACAATGAGAATTGGCATCAGAGGGGACCTTGGGGGCTGTATCTGTCTCAGGATGTGGCTTAATGGCTACTCCCAATTCAGCTGCATGACTCGTGCTAGAGTCAGGTGTATAATATCTCAGGCATGTGATTCACATGAGTGTAAAGGCCACTGGATACAATTACACATTTATTTTCACCTACTACTAAGGGAATTTCCATTCACTACGACATGAGCTGGTCACCCTTGCTCTGTACTGTTTCACCAGTATTTTTCCTGACAACTCATGTCTAAGAAACACAAGACAGAGAGAGACTTAATGTGAAAGGATTTTCCTAGGGTAACTGTATTTAGTCTTTGCTCAAACTGAAGGAATAACTTTGATCTGTCAACTGTGAAAAGTAAACTGGGTGCGACCTTCCGTCATCGGCTAATCGTCTCACTTAATGACATCTGTTAACTTTGTTCTGATATTAGATCATGGTCTTTCTTTGTACTGTCAAGATTTTTCATTCAAGGTCTAATTATTTCACTTTATGTGTATACAGATATCTTGGGAGTCAGTTGCACCTAGTACGAGGATCATTTTTTCTATTTTGAATCTCACAAACTGATCACAGTGGTCAGATCGATGTGGCCTTTTAATGGATAAAATTAAAGCTTAAAGCCCAGCAGTATCTCTGTCCATCTCTTCCCCTTAGTTTTTTATAGTTGAAATTTCTGTATTTACTTTTATTCTTAAGAGAGAGGAGGAAAAGGAAAATTCAGTACTTCAATATTTGATTGATTTGGCTTGTTGCACACATCAGAACTGCCCTGCAGGAAAGAAGAAGAAAATACGGGTTTTCAGTCTGTCCCTTTCCGTTTCAAAGTTTTGGGTTTTTTTTGTTGTTTTTTTTTACCTTTTAATAGTGATAAAGGCATGGGTAGATGGCTTTTTGGGGGATTATTGGCCATTTGGGGTTAATGCCCTAAGGCTGTCTGTCCCTCAGCTCTTTCCAAACAGTGATTAATCTCCAGGGGAATGTGTGTGCCCTGATCGCTACTCCTGATAATGCTCATCTTTATAGTGTAGATCAAAACATGTAGACTTATTGTAGTAATGGCCATGTTCTCACCTCCCAGGCTTTGTCCAATTCAGTCAGCCACAGCTTAAGCCCCTGGTATCTGCTCACATTCAGTCCAACAGGCGTTTTGTCCCTTTGGTCCAATCCTGCAATGTGTCCAGTGTTGCTTATCAGTGTTTGTGAACACTGTCTTCTCCTCTAGTAACTCTAGGAAAATTTCCCCTTAGAATGTTGGGGCACTCAGTTCCCTTTCCCTCTGCTGTGCAATAGCGCTGGAGGGTGTGGGACCACTGAAAATGCAAAGGCAAGGAGGGGAAACTGCCCTTTGGGGTGAGCGGACAGTGGTAGGTGGCCAGATTGATGGCAGGAGAAGTGTTGCACAGCCATGAGCTCTTGCTCCTGTTTGCTTTTTCTGTCCCCAGCCAACTCTTAATTTGTTATTATGCTGAACTCTCTTCTTTGCCAGGTTCAGATGAAAGTAAAATGGTCAGTTAAGTGAATTGCACCATCTGTAGAAGACCAGTGCCTGTGAGTAAGTCAGCCCATACTGACCAGGTGAGCAGGTCTAATACTTTTCAGATGCTTTCCCAGGGAGAGCAAAGGATTACAAGTTGCAGAATACCACATCAGCTCTTAAAGATAGGCAAGGTGCTGTCTCTGTATTAGGGGATTGTTTTCTTAGTACCTTGTCTGGTCTACTTTTCCATTTCTGAAGCAGTTTATTCTACATCACCTCTTCTGGGAGATTATTCCGTAGTCTATTAGTCTTCACTGGGATCCAGCCTCATTTCAATTAGCATTTCATGCATTTGGAGTAGGAGTGTCTAGTTCAATATCTGGTTAGAAGTAATACTTACAGGTAAGGAAAAATGCATGGAAGGTATCAAGACTGGGCTACATGTAAAGGCTTTAAATTCTGAGAATCTGAATTAAATGTTTCAGTACATTCCTGACTCTTTAAAAACATATTACATGCTGAGAAGTAATAGAAGAGAAAATAAAACCTCAATGGCGATATTTTGTTCTTCTGTCCCATGTTTGAGTCAATGTAATATTTTTATGTGGTATCTAATTTCTCTGTCAGCAGCTCCCTGAGCTGTCCTCTGGGTTTTCAGCATGCATTCTTTCCCCTTTAGGAAGAGGATTGTGTCTTATAAGCTCTTATAAGTAAACGTTGCCACTGTTAGATCTTTATGGCCCGTTAAACTGTGTGAGTGGGTGAAAGTATTTGATTTTAATTTCATAGAATAGAAGGTTTTCTTTTATTTTATAGCTATTGAAAATGCTATCTTTTTAGTTTATTTTTGGTTTTGATAGGACTTTTAAATATAACAGTTGCCAAAAAAGGTATATTGTGTTCTCTTTTCACAACAGTATATTTTACTTACTTACAACTTCTCACAACTTCCCAAGTGGCTGTTTTTCTTATTCACTCTTCCAATGATTGTGATGGGCTACCACAGAGTTAGCAAAGCCTATAATCACTGATCCCTTCTACTTATATTCCCAAATCTAGTTTGAAAAGCATGGAGGCTATTCCTGTAATTCTTAATGAACTCCAGACACTCTTGATGACAATAAAAGAAAATGCAAAGCCATTAGCAACTTGCCCAAACAGTGGAGTAATAGCCAGTCAGAGCTATTGGGAGCTGTGGGGCTATTTGGAAACAAATTATCATTTCACCAGCAGCAGAGTAAAACAAGCTGCACAGACCTACTCTACTTTTTTTCGCTTAAAGTCTTTCTCCTCTTTTTTTCTCTCCCTGTTTCATGATGACCATATTTGCCAAAAAAAGCCTAGAAATCAAGCATATGGAAATTTCATTCATGCACATCGGAGTGGGAGACTTTCATTGTAGCATTAGTAGCTAAGTCTTCTCTCTTATCCCATTTCCAAGTGCACCTTTGCTTCTTCAATTTATAGAAACATTCACTATTCTTAGAGAAAAAACATCCAGCATTAAGTAAGCATTCTTAATTAGCATGAGTACTGACTTTCCTAGGGGAATGCATCTAAAAAGGAATTGTAACTTCCAGCCTTATTTTATTTTTAAGCATTTTACCTGTGTAATATGTGTTTATTTTAGCTATCTATCTCATGTATTGTGTAATAATCTAAGAGCTGGTTCATTGTTCTGTGTTTGCCAGCTGAACATTCAAGTTCTGTTTTGTTCTATTCTCTTCTTTATTTAAAAAAACCCTCCAGAATACCATGAACTTGATCTTGCCCAACCTGAGAAGACACAAGCACTGACATTTAGGGGTCTGCCAAGAACTTCTCCGCAGCATGTCCGGTATCAAAGAGACTGACAGACTGTGTCTTTGACGCAAGCTACAGGAATTAATAAAGGAGATAAACACAACTGGAAAGATGGATTCCCTGTCAGTGACTGAAGGCCACCTTGGGGCCTTTTTCTTCAAGTGTCCCATTTAAAATTATGAGAACACCACTGAAAGTGATGTTGGTGGGAACTGCCTGGTGAAAACAGGACTGTTGCATCTCTAGATCAGGTCAGACATAGCACTGTCCAGATTAATTTTAGAAACCTTCAATTCCAGAACATTGCTGGGTACCTGTTATCATGCTGCATCTGTCTCTTGCAGTGAGTAAAATGTCACTGCATTTTTTTAAGTTCTTGTTCTAGGGAATCCTGTTGGCTTGCACACATCCAGGCCAGTGAGAGTCAAGCTGACCCTTTCTGGCAGGCAGAAACAGCACACGGGCACAGGCCATAAACATTGGAAAGCTGCCATGTCCTCTCCCAGAATATTGAATATGAGGAGGCAGGAATATAAGAGTAGTTGTGCTGGACCACAGGGCAAATACCCAGCAATGACTGCAACGAATGCTTTGGGGAGAGTATAAAAAGAGAGCGACATATTGTGACTGGGGTTAGAAAAGGAGTTCAGATGTTTCCCTTATCTACCAGACAGGAAGAAAATCATCACCGGTATCACAAACAGAAACACTTAAGACTGTCTTGTGCACTGTATGCACGTGTGCATGTGGCAAATGAAGTCCCATTAAGAAAAGTTTCAGAAAAGAAAAAAGGCAAGGAGAGGAAAGCTATCATAGCTCCCAATAGTATTATCAGAAGAAAAATCCCACAATCCAACCCTCCAGAGCACTCACTTATCTTTGCAAAACCTATACAATGAGTTATTCAGCTCTAAGAGATATCTTCTGAAAGAAGTGACTCATCCTGGATCTTTCATCTGTGCACACACAGGTGACTAGGTACCCACAGGACACCTCAGGTACCCGGTGTATTCTGAAAGTTAGTTTGTAAGGAAAGACAATGTTTGCTACCCAGGAACAGAGACCCTGCCCTGGACATCTGCAATTTAAGGGAAAAAAAACTTAAACTCTATTTTGGATACTGATGCCCAAAAACTAGGCAAGAAAACAGTACTCCATAGTATAAGGCCTATAGAGCAGCTATTTGTTTATTCGATGCTGGGAGTGAGGGGCATAGCTCCACCACAAACCCACTTGTCCATTCTTCACACAGCACTAGATTTTATACTTTTTTTTACTTAATGTGCACATTAAACTTTCTTAACCTTCACATTACGGAATAGTTTCTAATGATTATGTAAGCCCTTGTAGCACATGCGTGGTTTCTGCACGAGGTGGTTGTCAGCCTCCTGGTGGTCATTTTGGATGAAGGCTCAGAAGTCTTCCTTGGGCTTGGACTTTTCACCTCTGTTTTCTGTGCATGCTCTATAAGATTGTCTGCTCAAATAAGATTGTCTGCTCAAATAGTGGTTAGCTTTTGAAGTTAGCTTGTTCGGCTAAATTTGCTGATTTCTCAAAAGTGCTTCATTCACATATCCTGTTGCAAAGTAACTACTTCTTTTTGCATAGCTACAGCTTTTGGCATAGCTCAAGCATTTCCTTGTTGCCTCAGCATCCAAACTTTCCTGATAGCAAAGTGGGTAAGACTTGATGCTGAGAAGGGGGAGTGGGACAAAGCACAGTCTTGTCTTGACAGAAAGTTCTAGAAGAGGGGACAGCCATGATGGTCCAAAACTGCTTGGATATCCTGGGAGAGGTGATGACCATGTGGAACTCAAAGATGGAAAAGAAGATAGGAACTTTGTGGTGGAGAGGGAAGAACCAGATCCTTGAAGAAGCTCTCTTCGCAGTAGGATGAGGTAATAATGACCAAACCTCCCGTGAGAAGACACTATGCAGAACAGCAATCATGAACACCTTAGGGAACTGAGAATCTTGATCTATTTTGGCTTCAAAATGCAGGGAAAGGTGGGCATGAGAGCTACAACATTGGTCGTGTGACAAAAGGCAAACCTGGCCTGATGATGAATGGAGTTCTTGCTGTTAAATCACATGGTTGTGACCAGGACAGGGAAAGGTTTACTTCAATTCCAAGACATACCAAACACACAAATGATGAATTTTGGGATGATGATGCTCACATGAAACAATTGACTTAAACTTGACTGAGTCTTCTCTTCCAAAAGCTCAGTGCATATGGGCTATTCTGTACACTATAATTCCTATTGAATCTTTACAGACCTTTGCTTTTCTGATGGGTCTTTTGCTTCTTTTTCTCTTAGTCTCCCCATGTTGCCATCTCTACTTCCTTTAAATTCTTTCTCTTTGTTGTTGCATTTTTCTACAAACACCTTGGAAATTTTGTCTGAGTTATCTTTATTTTTGGGGGAGTTGGCCTGATTTACTGAGTTTATTCATAACACTTGCTCTTCTCCCCCATCTTACCCTCTCTCCCTTGGTGTAATACTGCTTTTTTCTGCTGTTTAGTGTTATTGATTCCTGGTGTAACCTATGTGGATTGTTTTTGACCACATCTTCTCTTCCATTTTTTGGCTTTTGTGTGTTCTTTCTGTTCAATTCAGTGAGACCATGTGCTTCAAGTAAACAGAATAGGCCAAGTTCTTGTCTTGTATTTTCTGCTTCTACTACCTGGTCTCAAGACCCTGTTATCACCATGAGTACTTTAGATTACTGGTATCTGAACAGGTGCCTTTATCTGCCTGATTTTTAAACTGAATGGTGAGGACCTTTTACATTATTCACCAGTGTTAACCAATATCAGAGCAGAAAAACCTCAGTCAACAAACTCATATTCTTTTAATGAGTTCACTTAATTGAAATACTCATAAATAACTCATAAAATGTCATAATTGCAAAAAGGCTGGTTCTCAAACTTTGGTTTATCGTATTAAATGTCACATTACTTTCAAAAATGTCTAGGATGGTTTGGAATTCCTTCAGGTACTCAACCATCCTTCACACTGTTAGATTTGAGAAGAGTGGTAAGTTTTTAGCTTTTTTAGTATATAAGTGTAGAGTCTTTACAGACATTATTTAAGTTACAGATCAGATGAGAGATTTTAGCATTCACATTTCCCTTTGATTTCAAAGTAATCTGAAGTTGCCCAGGGCCTTGGAGGAGTGTGTTCTTGTGCTGTGTTTCTGGTACATCCTGGTTGGTAGTTAATTGCTCTCACAGGGATAAGTTGGGCTGTAACTGTCCTCACCCCAGAGGCTGTCTGGGTGTGAGTCAGAGTCCCAGATCACTTGCTCTCTTTGACTTTTCCTGCAATGGATGATGGGTGTCATTTAACAATTAGCAATAAAAAAAATTATCACATGGAAATAATATTAAGAAGTAGAAAAGAGGGCTTCTAAAGAGTCAGTTCTGCAATGCCATCAGGTTGCTTTTCTCTGCCAAAGACTTCCTCATTTGAATGGAGTAAAGCACAGATAGGTAAATAGTGGGCATGGTTTGAGACAGACTTGGTGCAGGCCATTGGTTTCCAGGCTTCCATCTCAGTATCACATTGGTAACCTTGGCCTAATGCTTGACTTGAGAAAGTGCCCCATGTAATGAAGCAGAATATGAGCAAATACCTCATGACTGGTCTCATGTGAGTTGCAAGAGGACTGATCTCCTGCCTAGAGGAGATCTAGCTGACAGGTTACAGTTTCTTTTATGCTAAGCTGGTGTTGAAAATTATCCATTATCTCCTGAAAAAGATTGGGGGGTTCTACTGTGCTCTGAGAAGGTGATGCAACCCTTGAGCAGGCAATCCTGATCCTTTCATGCCACGTGAGAATGTCCATCAGGTAAAAGACTTCACTACTTAGGGGGTATCATCAACTAGAAGAGAAATCATGGAGGTTCCTCCAGCCTCATGCAGGCAGGACACACGATGGAGCCTGCCTGGCCCCCCAGCCCTCCTAGGCTGCCATGACTTTCCTCTGCAACTTTCATTGGCAATCCTGTGCACTGGAAGGCACCTCCAAGAGTGCCAGGCAAGTACACCCAGGTGAGACAAGGGGTGAGGATTAACAGCCTGGAAAAAAATGACACAAAGGAAGGTGAGGAGGCTTAGTGCTCCCCTGGGTGCCATCACAGCCACTTGAAGTGGACGAATTATCTTGGCATAATTTGTGGCTCCTGGAGACTTCATACTGCCTGGAGCCTTATGCTGCTCCCACTCGGGCTTGCATTCAAACAGCGCACAAGTGCAAAGTCTCACCCCAAGAAATCCCTCTTTCTCCTTGGGGAGAAATCCCTCTTTCTCCTTTCTTCACCCCCAATCCCACCCTGCTGTGCAGCACACAGAGGGTCCTGCAAGCACAGACTGTGCACCAAGTCCAGGCAAGAAGTGATTTGACTGAAGACACAATATTTACAGAGTCTCAGGAGGCTCATTGTAAAAATCTGGGAATTAATTAATGTATAATAAGACAGCACCATATCTTCAAGGATTTCTTCTTCTAGTGCTTGGGCTAATATTTCTCTTTGCAGCAATCATCTCCATATATCTTCTGTAATGTGGTGGAATCAGTGCCTTGGAGAATTTTTTTTGAATTCTACTTGCCAGACAGCTATAGACCAATTAATCTAGAAATATGCACATTTGGGGATAATATTCTCTAGTGACTCAGCAATGTAACAGATGGCAAAATATTTCATATTTATTTCCATTCCATTTCTATATTGGAAATGAACCCAGACATTTTATTTTTTTGACAGTCAGACAACATCTGTTGAGAACACTGTCAGCTGAATTACAACCTCACTGGCAGGTAGTTGGGTAGACAGCATGAATTACTTTCAGCTATTCTGTATGTGGTTAAATCTCTTTCTTTACTACATTATTTTCATTTTAACTGCTGGATTTATGGATGTGGACTAGCTTCACGTTGTATCTCTTAGAGTTTAAGTTTAGTCATATAAAGATTTGATGCATTAAGATGCTGAGCTTTAAGTTGTGATATCAATGGATTTATTTGTACTCATTCCTAAGCCAAGACGAATTAAAGGAAGAGATATTTTGGAGGGAACAGGCCAGGGGCTTGGAGGAGATGCACTTCACTGCCGTGGAAGGAACTCAAGTGTGGGAGTGACTTGGAGGATTTAGTCCCAGGAGCTGGTGTGATCCAGACATATCACAGTCTGAGATATCTGAGCTGAGCAAGAGGCTGCCAAGTGCTCTCTCTCCTGGTGCAAGCAGCATACTAGACTTCTGGCAGTTCCCAAACAAAATTTTTCTTGGGGAAGCAGGTGTGAAAGTTGAGGCTTTCCATGGTGAGAGGATGAGGAGCCTGAGCACTGGAAGAAGCCTGATTTGAGGGAAGGGATTTGGTATTTTTGTGCAAAGATTGAAACTTCCTGAGCAGCAGAATTAACAGTTTAATCTAGGTTTGTTGTCCTGTGTCTTGTATGCCTTATCTCAATGCAGTAAACTCTATTCCTGCCCTCCTGAGCACTATCCATACTGCCAGTCTACCTCTGCAACAGCACAGTCAATTCTGCCTCTGGTCTATTGCCCCTCCACAATACTCTAAGCTCACTTTTTCTGCCGTTGAGCAAGATACTGTATGATGATCAGAGACACATACATATTAATTTTCTAGAGAACATATGGCTGTGGACTGGCTATCTGCTGCCAAACAG
This sequence comes from Agelaius phoeniceus, assembly GCF_051311805.1. Classification (NCBI taxonomy): domain Eukaryota; kingdom Metazoa; phylum Chordata; class Aves; order Passeriformes; family Icteridae; genus Agelaius; species Agelaius phoeniceus. The sequence continues at coordinate 132,828,945 of NC_135265.1, read as the reverse complement.
ATTAAACAACAGCTGAGTTCTTCTCATGTTTCCATCAGACATTTCAGATTTTCAGCAAATATGTGTGAGTGTCCTCTAAGATGTCTACTGTCTGCCAAATACAATTAGGGTAAACTGATGGACAGACAGGACAGACAGGGTAAGCACACTTGTGGAAAACTAGGTTAAGAATCACAGTAAACAAGTGAGTAATGAGGGAAATATTTGCAAAACATTAGTTTAATTCCTTGAGTTCTGTGCTATCTTTTAAATGACTTTATTCAGCTTCTTCTTTGGGATAGGAATTAGATGTTCTTCTCTGTTTATTTGGTATTTAACATATTTGCTCACAGCATACACATGAAGTCAGACTGGTTACATCCACTCAACCATATGGATATGTGTGTATATTTATACACATGTGTACAAAGGTATGCAAGCCCAAGGGTGATCCCTGCTATTAGTTATTAAAAACTTGAAGTTTTAAATAAGTTTAAAGGATTGCTCTGTCATATTGGATAAAAGTAGAGTGTACAAGTAGATAAAGTGGAAAGGACAGGCTTAAGTGATGGGTTTTAGCAAAGAAATACACCAGTGCCCCAGTGCCCATCTATGGGTACTGGTCTGGATGCCTGGCAAGTGACAGACTGCATGTGACAAGGGCATGACAAGTTGCTGAGCCTCAGGGGAGGCTTGGTGAGTGCCCCAATCTGTTCATGTACCATGGGACAAGCAGAAGATAGCATGGAGCATGGTGGTCTCTTCTGTGGAGTGAAACTAAGGCACTTGCATTTGCCAGGAGCTGAGCAAGAGATGACTTGTAGGTCACAGGCTCTGGATGTCCTGCCTTGTGCTCTACCTGTGAGCTCTTCACAAAGCTTGGAGGAAATTTATGTGCTGCATTGCTCACTTGTGTAAAAATAAAAATTCAAGCAACTATTCTTTCTCTAAGTTTCTCAGTAATACTGAAGTTTGCTGCCCAGTCACTGTCCCTGCATAAAGGACCAAAGACCTCTGTATGTATTCAAGGGCTCCATCATAAAATGATTCTTGTTATTTTCCAGTGGCTCCAGTGCTTTAAATTAGCCCATACATTTCAAGAAACCACAGAAAATACCAATTTTACTCAGAAAAATTGAACATCTGTTTGGTACCTCTCATTGTCAAAAATGGGATTTCTAGTTGCTAAACAGAAATTTGTTGAATTCCAGGTGAAAATGGCAAATAAATTATTGAAATGCAGTAAGGCACTGCCACCAAGCAGCCAACTAAACTGTAGGTTTAAAGCTTCTTAAAATGTGGTAAAATATTGCCCTGGAAGCCCTCCTTTTACTCTTTTTTTTTTAAATCAGAGAACGGCTTGAGTTTTATTACTGTCTTTAACTGTCTTATGCATCACATTGCAGTCTGATGGCCACAATCTGGCCTTTCATGAATATGTTTTGAGCTTTGTTGATTAGCAAGGTGCTATTTTGGTGGAAAGCATTTCAAGAACAAGGGGGATTTTTTGTCTTAGATGTTATTCTAATTGAGCCATGGTTACAGTACTTCTTTTTGCCATTGTTTTATTAGGTTATGATGGTTTTAAGACAAAAGGTGGTGCTGCTTTTAACCAGGAAACACAGCACTGTTTAAATTTTGCAAAACAAGGAAGCCAAATGAAGTTCAGAAGTCTTCATGGCCACTGATCACCTGCTAACATGGTCTGTGGGTGAATCACTTGCTGATCCAAAATCACCCGAGGAAAAATTTTCCTTTAAAGCTAACCCACATATCTTAGGATGGAAAATCACATCATGTCTTTAATAAATTCTCAATTTTTTGTCCAAAACCTTTGGGGTACAGTGAACTACCCCTAGGACAATAAAAGTCCAAAAAGTAACTTTCATGATGCCTTTGTCAACCCCATTATAGTGGGCATTAAGTCCCCAGATTTGGAAGAGGGACTGTGACGTGTCTGCTAGATGGACTCTTCAATATACACTGTGTCTACAGGTGAATTATTGTAGTAGGAACATTACATTTTCCATCTGTAATAAAAAGATAGAATATAAAATAAAATAATTTAATATAAAAAAACAGTTAAAAAAGTGTTCCACCTCCTCTGAAAACAGGGAGGGGAAAACTCTCAGTAGTCAAGAATATTTGGTAGCTGGAAAGAATGGAGATGCCATTAATGAGACAACCCTACAAGGCTGAAAGAGAAAAACATGCATGAAAAAGCTGCAGAACATGAAATCCAAACTCCATCAGTCATTTTGCCTGTTGAAATCAATGTCTTGTCTTTCCCAGGAAACCAGCAGAGCTGTAGGACTTAGCACTACCTAGATAATGTCAACAAAAGTAGCAATGAAAAATAGTGTGGATCAAGGGGTGACACATATAGATCCTGTAGCTAGGGTTTAGGGAGCAGCTGCAGACAAGTATGTCCTTTTAATTGCCCTTCTCACATCCCTTAGATAAAAACAACGCAGAGGAGTAATCTCAAGAGGAATATAGTTCTCTCTAAATGTGAAAGATATTAAGCAAACATTGTTCTGCCCATAGAGACTGTAAAAACTCTTCTCACTGTAAAGTTTGCATGCCATCTCCTGTTTCTGTACTTATATGAGGAAAGCAAAGGCTAACAGAAGTTTAGGAGTCACATGGGAAAGACCTTCTTTTGTCTGTGGATCTTTCAGATTATGGGAAGCCCTGTGGGCCAGGAAGAATGTAAAATATTCCCTTGGTTGGGATTCACCTTCATTATGCCTTTCCCAGACCACTTGTTGACAGCAATTTTGTCATATCAGAACATGGCTTGATTATGGTGATTTTACCAGAATGTAACCAAAATAAAAATACTGTGAGGATGATGCATCTGTGCTCTGTCAATTGTTATCCTATCTTTTTCTTTCTTATCTTTCCTATATTTCTATGGAGAGAGATAAATTCAGTCTGTGAGGGAGGGTACTTCACACAAGTTGGGTGTGAGGCAATGCAAAGCAAAGGTTTGATCAAACAGAAGAACAGCAGGCATCACTGATGTGGGATTTGTCAGGTATGAAGCCAAAATGTGAATGGAGACCAGTTTCACTTCCATTCTTCCAAAAGCACTTGAATACAGTAAATTGTGTGTAGCATAAATTAGTAATGTTGTGAGTAAGAAGAGAGGCTAAGCACAGGTGAGCTCATGAAGCACTGAGGAAGTTAAAGGAGTTTCCCTTGCCTTGTTGCTGTCAGCCTGGGGAGTGAGGTTATCAATGTGACGTGCCTCATCTGGACTTCTGGTTTGTTTATTTGTTATTCTGTTTTATTTGTTCTTACCACAAATTAATGCATCCTGTTCAGTGGGACAGTCTGGAGTCTTGCCTGTTACTGCCTGACCAGCTCAAATTGCCACGGAGCTGCCTCGTACTCTTGTAAGGAATTACAGCAGTACAAAGCAGACACAAAGCTCTGAATCTCCACACCTTCCTCCATGACAGTGAGGTGAAGTCAAGGTGTAAAAAAAAAGATGCCCTCCATAGACTTCAGCTGACTTTGCAGTTAGGTTGGGGGAAGAAATATGATATGTGCAGCCTGACTGACAGCGTGGAAATAACCCTGACCTTGCCAATGCTTGTACCTGAGCCAGCATGTCTGCATGTGAACTGTCCTTCAGAAATTGCTGAAATCTTTTATTTGTTCAGAGAAAATATATGTTTGAAGGACTGAACCAAAATGGCAGCTTCAGGTGTTAGTCATGCAGTCAGTCAACTGCCCTCAAAAATGTAAGAGACAAGGCTGTGGTTCTGCCTTCTTGCATCATCTGGAAGAGCAGGGCAGGCATGTGAACAGGCAGTAGCTGATCCAGAAGATCCTCTGAAAGCTGTCTGATGCTGACTGTTCTCCCATGGGACTGGTAACAGCACTGTGCTCAACATGAATGACGTGGCTGGTGTGAGTCCATCAGAGCCAGGGTCTGTAGGGGCCGTGGTCTCAGAGGTGCCCATTTACCTCCAGAGTGAAGATTCTTCTGTAACACAGGCAGGCAGAACTGAAGCATGGGGACAAATGTCTGAGCTAACAACACATACAAACTGAGCTCCTTGCATTAAGCAAAGAAACTAAATTGCACAGAATTCACATTGTTGTCTGCTTCAACTTTCAGACATATCAATAGGAGTGGTTTTAATACTTTACATGTTGAACAATCACCATGTGTCCCTCAAAGTCCTGTTTCTGTGCCTGTGCTACTATTTCTGGGCTATTTGGGATTAACTCTGCTGTGTGCATGTTTAAATGTCATTATGTGCAGATTAGAATGAGAAATACATGAAATGTGGAGGTGTTTAGAATTTCCATTTCATTTCCACCTTAAATCTTCAGGTTTTGTTTAATTATAATTATTTCACCTTAATTATTGCACCTAACAAGGGAGAATCAGACTGCAGACAAATTTAAAAGTTTTTTTCAAGACTCCATTTTTTCAAAACTGTATTTGCCTTTTTTTTTCCCTTTCACCATAGCTTTAGATCTCCTTCTGTTAGAATGTGGTGTAGGATTCCCTTTATGATGTTCTGGTGCATTGTTGTGAAAGGAATTATCATGTTGCAAATTCAATAACCTCCCTTCAGGATCAGTTAGCAAGAAATCATAGGTCATAAAGGAACAAAACCTTGTTAAACTTAATATCCTCAGTAACAAAGCAAGAAGGGCTTTAGGAGTTCTAAAAATTTCAGAGGTTTTGGTTTTAATCAGCTTTGAAAATTTTGATCTAATTTGAAACGTGAGTTTCAGGTGATTGTGCTTTCTGTAACACAGAAAGTTTGTTCATAAGGTGAAAATCCACTGTGGGCCAAGACTCAGCTTAGAGAATGTTTTTATGGCTATCTAATAAACTTTGAAAATATGGGTTTATAATGGAAATGCTGACTGACTTCTTATTCTAACAAGACTGGGGGATGCTGCTGTAATGTACTGTGTAATTTATAGGAGTCACCTGTTAAGCCATCTGGGACAGAAAGTTTCCCAACTTCTAAAATGTTGGTAACTGGATCAGCCTTATAAATTTCATTTTACAATGATGCCAAATGCATCTACACCAGCCCATCGTATTCTTGGGCTGTCATTTCATATTTATAAAAAAATATTAAAAAGAGCTTTTTTAATTACCCGAGTATGAGCAGTAGTGGAGGTTAGGAGGGTGATGCTGGTGCTTTGATTTATTGTTTATAGGTGTCATATGGAGTGAGTGAGTCCTGGGGTGAAATAAAAGTTTCTGTTGTTACTCCTGAGATACGGAGAGTGTTGGGGTTTTTTAAAAGAGACTTGGGGCTTTTAAAAATTGTCTACACTATATTAGTCCATTGGGCTTTTCACAGACTGGAGGAGTGAAGAGAAAGAGAGGTTAATGAAGAAAGAAGGATGATGAATGATGGGGGCTCATTAATGGAGGATCATTAATAGGCATCAGCAAGAAAAGCCCTATCTGTGAGTTTATAGGAATAGCAATGCCTCTTCCAGTAGTAAACACTTAAATTTTCCTTGGAAGCCAGTGATCAATGAGAAGCAACTTTATTTTGTCACTGGTTTATTTTTTCCTCCAACTATTTTTTTCTTATCTATAATAACTTTAATGTGTCCTTTACTCAGTTTCATAGTACTCTGAGTAAAAGGTGTTTGTCGGCAGGACTTTTGACTCAGCGTTTGGGATTCTTTATGTAATTTATCATGGAGAATTGCTGTTACTTTGTTACAAGAAACATCCATTTTTGCCAATGATGTGATGAAGCTAAAGCACTGAACTTCAGGTGATCATTACAGACATTTTCCATGGGAATTAGAGCAATATTAGCCTTTCCCCCACATTGCAATTGTAGTACTTAACATTTTGCACTCCTGTTGAAGTGTCTATGACTGTAACTTGGCATTTTCACCCCAGCTGTTGCAAGGTGTTGCTCAATAGTCCTGAACAGATGCTAACGCCCAGTGAACATCCAGCTAGCAGTAGTCTTCAGACAGCCTGACAGACACACTCTGGCCTTGCAGGAGAGCCAGATGTTTCTGGGCAGCCTGTTGGAGACCATGGAGCCGGCTCCTGTGGGAATAATGAGCATCCCAAGCCTCAGTGCTTTCCACACCATATGTAAGAGGCAGGTCGCCCAGCTTTGTCCTCCCTGAATACATGTAGGGCAGATGAAACATTTATGAAAAATAAAACTGAATGAGAATTCCAGCAAAAGGAGAACCCCTTAGTCCAAAGGCAGTTCTCCACCCTCAGGAAGCAGGCGAAGAACTGACTGAAACATCCAAACCAGATAGCAATCCTATTGCTTAATGTGCTACTGGCAACTTCTCAAGAGTTATGGAGATGGGGTGCAATGAGATTATACATATATTGGCACAGACTCATATTCCCTGGTGCCTTCTCTTTATTGTAATTTTTAGGTTTTTATGTATCTTTCAGAACTCTAGATGGTATAGCAAGGTACTTGAAACTTTCATTTGTCTGCTGCTTGGAAATATGTGAGGATTTGGGAGTCACAGTGGGTACACAGCTGAGGATTAGCTTTCAGTGCAGTGCTATGAAAAAGGAAGGTGGTGCATATCAAGTCAGTATAGGGAGATGATCTCCTCTCCTTGCTTATTATTTATAGGGCTAAAAAGCTGCACTCTTGGACTGGAATCCAGGAGTGGAAATGTGGGCCATTAACACCTGAAGATGTAAAAAGCATGACCTAAATTCATCTCTGACTATTTACTAAGATCTTTCATTCAGTGGAAATGCAGAGCAGTTAAGGATTCTAACCTCAATAACAAAGGCATAACAAACCCCTGGATACAGTTTAGCACCACACAGATACAGCAGAGAAATGAGACAAATATTTAAGTGATGCTAGAAAAATGACTGAGCTATCAAGGGAAAAATTGAGTTTTACATCTCTTGAAAACTTCATACCAAGACTTGTTGGAGAATACATGTAAGCCAAAAAAAATCTGGGGCTCAGTAAAAAAGCAAGTGAATGGAATTATATGGTCAGTGTTGTACTTTTGGTCTTTAGGAGTAGAAGAAGAAAGGGAGGTGAGTTTAAAGGGAGCTAACAGCCTGATTCAGGGCAGACTTAAAAGAAGACAGAGCACAGACAGCAATTGATGGTGATCATAACTATTTTTTTCCTATTTATAGCTCTGTCTTTTCAGTGACTGCATTCAAGGATGGCAAGAGACCACGTACCATTACGTAACCATTTGAGTGAAAAGAATTTTCCTCAAAAGTACTTGGGACACTAAGCAGATGGCAGCAACTTAATCCAGTCCAAAGAAGGAATAAGTGAAATCACTCAGCCAGTTACATTCACTGGGGAAACTCTTGATTCTCTCAGATCTAATGGAAAAAGAAAATAAAACATTACTGAAACTGCCACGTATATGTATTTTTATTACAGCAGAGCAATCAGATCTTTTTTGTTCTTAAATTTTTATTATTGAAAAAGTTGTGCTTTTTTTACTTATTAAATCTTCCTTAACAGTTTCTTATCATAGTTCATATTAATTGAACTGATACTGACACAGAAATGCTGTAGTTTGTAGCTATGTGAGATCAGATGAATTGCAAACTCTGTCTACTTGCTTTGCTGTTGTGTTTTTCCATGGGAGTCAGCAGAAACCATGGTTGAGCACTTGCATCTGCCCACAAAACCAGACTAGGAAATAAACTTCACCAAAGCTTTCTCAACATAACGTCATGGAAAACAGTTGGAAGGAGGAAAGCAGTGGGGCAGAGGTAATTCAGTCCATAACTTGGTGAAAATCAGGTGCCTCATCCTCTTTTGGCAAGGTTTGGACCTGCAGCAAATCTGTGATAGTAGGTGACCACCTCTGAAAATTTATCTTTCCCTCTCCTTCCTTCCAAAGTGTGGTCTCTCACCTGCTGTCTCAGGAGATGTATTTCTCATATCTAGCCAAAGATGCTTCTACAATACCTCTAACAGTTTTAAATGCACCCAAAATGCCAACCTCTAAGCTGGTAGGGAAATTACAGACAAATATGTATTTGCTGAGCTGTATTACACACACCCTCATTGCTGTTCACAGTGACACGTGCTCCTGATGATGAGATATCTGGATATCTGCAAAGCAGAACATTCAGGAAGAAGATGGTTACTGCTGATAGTTTCCTCTCTGGAACTAATTTCTTCTTAAAATTAATGCTGTTTTAATTTTCAACATTCAGTTAATGGTAAGGCACAATTTTAAATTCAAGCAACTTTCCAGGGCACAAGTAGTTACTGTCAGTGCACAGGTATGGCAGGGCAGTGTCACAGCCAGGGCCCATCCTGCCACCCCAGCCAGGAGCAGGGCAGCTGGGGACAGCCCCAGGCATTGGGACAAGAAACATGTGAGGAGGTCCCAGGAGAAGTTACTATGACACTCAGGGTCCTGGAATTTATTGCACATCCACAAAAGGTTTCTGTGCATGGATGTGTGTGTAGAGGTGCTCTGGCCACATTCCACCTCCCACTCCATCCTGATGTCCAGCTCCATCACCCCTCCTCTGCTCAGCACCCACCCAGCTTCACAGGCCCCTGCAGGTCACCAACCCATACCAACCTGTTTTAAAAAAAGGTTTAAGCAACATAATCCTTGAAAGGAATCCCTGATTTGGAATCATTGTGAACTTGGAGTCGTCTTCTGAATCTTAGTCCTCCAGCTCCCAAATGTGTCAGGTTTCAAACCCTGCTGCCAGGTCTTCTTTCTTTTCTGTGTATCTGGTAACAAAATGAGATGAAAATATTTTTTGTGGAAGAAATTGGAAAATGCAAGGCAGTGGCTACTATTTTCAGCTTTGAATGAGCAGAAAATAGAGGATTGAATTTTGCCTGCAAAGAAATTGGGAAATAATAATGTAGGTGGAAGCAACTCTCTGAGTCTGTAAATTTGGGAGCAATAGAAACACAGTTGTGTGCTTGTAGCCTTAGTCTAATAATGTAGTATACAAACTGAGCACATGTAAGTAGAAAGCAGAGAATTTTATCTTGAAAGATTCACACTACTACAGAGAAAATAAACTTTAAAATTAAGCAGAATATGAATGTTTCACTTAGAGCTTAGTGTTCTTTTTATTTTGTAAATTAATTAAAGGCAAAGAAGATACAGCAAGTAAAAAGTACTGAAAAGATTTTGCAAGAAATGTGCTTTTCACAGTGCAATACTTATATTCCTGTCCCTCACTGAGGAGAACAAGGATTTATTTATTGTGCTGGATAAAAATATTGAACTAATAGCAGGCAATTTGGTATGACTTAATGTTATCATAAATTAATTCATTTTTAAATCAGATTCAATCAAATCTCAATTTTTAATAATAAAATCCAGATTTGCATGCCACTGGAGATATGTTATACCAAAAATAACAGACTTCAGGAGGTAATTAAAGTATATTCTATATACAACATATGATTTTAAAATTTCCCTTCTGTACCACAGAAGCAATGGCTGGAGAAGGTGTGGAGTTTAGGTAGAACTCGTTGAATAATATTAAAAAAACAACAACAACAAAAAACACAAAAAACCCCAACCAAACAAAAAAAAACCCCAAAAAATAATAAAAAAACCAAAACAAACAAAAAGAAGGACTACATTGTAGATTTTGGCTCAGTCCTGCAGTAAGGCTGTTGTGTAAACTACACTGCATCTCAGGAGCAATCCTGGGAATATGGCCCGTGAGAGGGTTGCCTTTGCCTGGTTTTGTCATTTCAGCTCCATTTAGCCTTGGTGCTCCAACTGGATATATCTAGAGGTGTTTAATTCACTGCTAAAATACATGTCTAGTGTCAATGAGACAGTTTCCACCTGAGGATGGTCTCCTCCTGCTGCTCCAAGCCCAGAGAAGCAGCTGGGACCAAGCAACCAGCTCACTGACTTAAAATCAGAGGAGGTGGAGTCCCAATTGCTGAAACTAGTGCAGAGCCTCAGGCAGGGCAGAGTGCCCAGGTACTGAGGTATCCTTGCATCCTTGCAGTTAAAAATCTGTGGTTCTACAGTTTTCATCTTTTTGCTTACATGCATTAGGTTGTTGCCAAATAGAAGTCTTCAAGAATTTTTTTTTCTGGATGGGATCTGCAGTGCTGCCACGTCTGAACTTCTTGAGTGTCCTCATCCTCCAAGTGCTCTCAAGAGCTTCCTGAGGGGTTTTTCCTGCAATGCCCATGGGATGGCCCAGGGCAGCCCAACCCATCCTTGATCCCTTTCTGATTACTGAGGATCTCCCAGAGGAGAGGACCCCTTGGCAAAAGGAGCTGTGCCTTGAGACATACCTGCACAGAGCCAGCCCAAGCCCCAGAAGCACCCCGATGTCCTCTGACAGCTAAAAATAACCTTGTGCCCATCTTCTGCTATTTCTTCATTAAAGTAGCACTGTCTTCAGATGTTTCAGCCAATGTGTAAATTGCCAGTTAGTTCTGTCCTAGAGATGAGAAAATGCTTCCAGCAACTGGGCTTTTATGTCAGTCTACATGCCATCTACATATTACCATGTTATAAAGTTATTTTCAGTAATTTGGACGTGTTTATCAAACATTTCATTATTTTCTGTGTCTCTTTTCCACTTTTTTTAAATTAAAAAAAGAATCCATGGGACAAGATGTAGAGTTTCCTGTTAAGAGAATTGGAATAAAATATTTATTTTCAGGCCTCATTAATCACTACATTTTCAGTGCATCTGGGGATCTGTGGTTTCATCCTCTCCAGCAGTCCACACTCTCTAAGCCACAGTATCTTCTGTAGAGAACAGAGGTCAGACTGTGTCTTGGCAGTGTTATTCTGCACTCCACTATTACCAGAAATGCTGCTTGCTGATTTTCTGTTGACACCCTGAATTTGCCCTGTCAATTTTCTTTGCTTTGTAATGAGCATTTTAGCAAATTAAATGCTCATCACAAGCAACTTATTTATTTTCTATTTGTTGCTTTCCCCACCCTTCTTAATCAGCCTGTTGTTTTTCATAGTTTAATAAGTAGAAATAATTAGCACATCAAAAAAAATCAGATCTCTCCTATTGAAAATTATTGACACTGAAAAGGAGGCTGCATCAATCAAATTGGTTTCTGAGATTGTTTCCTCAGTTCTGCTCTGTGAAATTTTCTAACAGACTTGGGAAATACAGATAAGACTAGCCACAGCTCTTTGGAAAAAGAAATATCTCCCCGGTTTCCTCAGATTTTTCCCTGAGGATCTATTTATTTAGTACTGAGCTTTGCCAGACCACTTGATACTTCTATTCTAACACAAAAAAGCATTTACAGTATATAAATGATTCAGAGATACATTTTGAAGTAATTAAATGCAGAGCAGTGATGCAGAAAATTAGTCAAAATTAGTGTAAAATTATGATCACCACCATGCTGAGTATTGAGTGCAGTGGAAACTGCAATAATAGTGGAAAAAAGGGGAAGGATTATGGTTTAAGTCATGGTCCTGGAAATCAAAAGACCCATGTTCAGTCCTAGTACAACCTTGACCAACCCACCTAACTTCTGTTCCTCATTTTGCAAAGAGGGATAATTGCTGTCTGCTACAAAGTAGGGAATTTACCAACTTTTATATAGTACTTCTAGATGCTGTGATGTAAAATGCACTGACACCAGGGTCAGCTGGATTTTCCTTCCTAGAAATCTTTAGGAAAAAAAGAAACTATGTAGCTGATTTACTTTGGAAAGCATTCTCAGAGATGTTTTCTATGGTAAAGTCAGATGCTCCTTAACTTTCAGCAGAACTTCATCATCCTTGACTCCTTCCACATCCTGAGCAATTCTCTTAATTCTGTGTTTCATATGAAAAACTGTTGCTCCTTCCTCCTTCCATATCCCCTCCTGTGCTCAGGGTGTAATGCTCAGCAGGATAAAGGACAAAAGCTTTTGTTGTGAACCAGGGCATAAGGCACAGCCTTGGCTGAAGGTGCTGGTGGAGCAGGACTTGTGAGGCAATATCCTCTGAATTGTCCTCTTGGATGTGTCCCAGAACCTGCCTGCTCCCTCTCTACACCACCAGCCTGGAACATGCCTCAGTGGTGTGGATGGGGTTGGGAGAGCTCCTTGCAGGAATGCAACAGAGAAAAGGGATTGAAACTCTTTTGTGTCAAAACTGTTTTCAGTGTGCATGAGGGTGTGCATCAGTGCAGGCACATGCTTGGGGCCAGAAGCCTGAATACAGTCAGGAGTCCTCTCTGGTCTGGTCTTCAGAGGAGCCCCAGAACAGTGTTAGATATCCATATACACAGGTCCCCATTATCTCTGGACCTTTTCTTTCTGTGAAACACAACCACACTCTACTACAAGCAGGTTACTCTGTTGTTGCAGCCATTGCCTGCAAGGCTGGGCACTGCTGCTTCCCTGGGCTTTTCCTGTTCTCTGCTCTCTCTTACAGGGTGAATTGCCTGTGAGCTCCTTGGAGGAAGGAATGCAGTTTAATTCTGTGTCTGTGCAAGGCCTCCTGCACTGAAGTTCTGGCCCTTGCTGGGTTTTAGATCATTATTTTAATGTGGGTAAAAATTACATTTGTCACTTCACGCTTGTTTCCATCAAAGCTGTTGAGCCCTCAGATTATTCCCAAAGGCTTCGTGCATGTGTAATTCCTGGAGCAGGAGGCTCTGAATGATACAGGTTTAGAGACAATCTGTTTATGCCTGATGGAAAAGACAGGCTAGATTGTACTTCATGTGCATGTTGTTTCCAAGCATAAATGTTTCAATAATTTTGCTTAACATTTTTTTAAGTTCATGAATAAAACCCCCAAATTTGGTAGTGTTAGCGACAAAGTGGTTGCATTGGATGTGTCCTGGGTGAAAGGCAAATTCTAGTCTTGTACGTCAGGCTCTGGACAAAGCAGATAGAGGACAGCAAACAAGTCTGATAATAAAGCTAATCCTGTAGATGATACTCAACAAAATTTTGGGTTGTCCTTGTTTCCTCCAGACCTAAGGAGCAGATTCTTCCGAAGTGTGGTAGGAGCCAACAAAAACAGAAACAATCCGAAAGCCTGGTTTGGCTGTAGGACTTGCAGAAGAGCCAGGTTAGGTGTTTGCTGCAGCACCTTCAGGGTGTATCAGCCACTGGGGCAAGAGGCCCACTGGAAAAGCAGGAAAAGCTGTGGTGGGAAGAAAAAAGTGTCGGTGATGAGTCATTTGCTAAGGACCAATTTTTGTATGATCCAGGCCAAACTAAGCTGATTCCTACTTTGAATTTTGAACAAGGTACTTGAAAGAAAGTGGAGATGAATTGATGGAGGAATCTTTATTGAGATGGGGGTCGCCTTGATTTGTCCTTTTACCATCAGTAATGTTTTCTGTTCCAGTCTAATGAGGAGTGCATGAGGTAACCAAGAGCCAGTTGATTTTGCTTTGCTCCCTGGAACAAAAGTATTACTAAGTCATGTAGTTGCTGTTGTTGGGGGGGACCTTGATCTTGCCAAGGCCACTTGGCCATGGGAGTGTTTTGGACCTCTGTCCAAAGAGTCCCTCCTCTTCCATAGAGACCTCCATGTCCAGCACCTGATGGATGGCTCCATACTGGCACCCACGGCACTGCTCTGGCACTAAAGGAAAAGCAGAGTGAGAGGGAGGGCAGGCAAGAAGGCAAGGAAAGAGTCAGTGAAAGTGAAATGGAATGGGCTGGAAGGACAGTGATGATGGGAATGGGAAAGGGGCTGTCAGTGCTCAGAAAGATGCAGTTATAATAAATGGTTTAAATAGCATGAAGCTCTTCTGACAAAAATGGGAAGAAGAATTTAGAAGAAGTAAATTAGGAAGGTTAGAAAGAAAGGTCAAGATAGAAGAAAGCAGAAGAAAGGCCAGTTATATTAAAGAGCAACAGTGAGAAAAGCAGGCATGGTGGGTGTGAGAAGGAAGAAACTCCTGACTGGCAGTGGGTCAAGAAGGAGGAGCACACACAGAAAGCCCACGGGTGACCAGGGCAGGGCTGCTGATGGGGAGGATGAGACGGTAGAGCCGTGAGGGTTTGCACCAGGGCTGTCTTCTGCAGGCTGCTTCCACTGGCAACTTTCAATGGGAGCCTGATTTCACTGGTCAGTGAGGGGTCCTGGGATTTAGCTCTTTAAGTCATAACATGCTGATGTAACACAGCTGTCAAATTGTGTAATTTACATTTATATAACCCCTGTTATTCCAATCTGGACTAAGAAAAGATTGCACCCTGCCAAAACCTTTTCTACTTGAAACACGATGAAATATTACCTCACTAACACTGCATGTACTAATTAAAGTACACTAATTAGTTATTTGAGAGCCCAAAGGTTAGGCACACATGGATTACCACTGTAATTTGGGTAGGGAGGGGGAGCACACATACAAAATAGTCTCTCTAGTGTTCCCAATAGGAACATTTCTTTCTCCCTGCCTCAAGCAGCTCTTGGCTACTTTGAAGCTGCATTAAGATATGTCTACCTGATTACAAATGTAACAACAATGCCACTTATGCCCTGTAAAATCCTGTCTAGAAATTGCTACATTATTTTTGAGCCTTGAACCTTTTTTATTTGGGACAGTTTTCTGACCTGTTCCCTAAGTGGAGGCATGTGGGAAGACACTGCAGCATGAGCTTGCAAACAGACGTGGTGTGGGGGCAGCTGAGCCTTTGGGCAGCCTTCAGCTCTCTGCAGCTTTGGGTCTGCAGCATTCTCAGTGCAGGAGACACAAGAGCTCAACAATGCACAATGTCAAGTGATGTGGTCATGGCTGCACAGCCCTTTTCAGGACCATATCTACTTCATTATTACTTGCATGCAATTTTCTGTTGATATTAGTCCAGCGTATAATGACCCCATTAAATAATTGGGGGGTTTCTGTTGTTGCACATGGTACCAACTAGAAGAGAAAATACAGTATCTAAAGTATCTGCCCCAGAAGGCTTGCAATCTGCATGATTTATTGACAGAGAAATAATTTATTTAGTCCTTTCTGGTTCTTTGCTACCCACTTGTAAAATGTTTATGTGAGGTCCTCTCTGATGGCTAGTACTTCTTTAGTTGAATTATTTGAACTTAGAAAACAAATACTTTATTTCACTAATGGATTTCCAGTGGTGTTTTTCACGTGTTTCTCTTTAGCTATTTCTCTCTGTAAAAGGGTCTGAGCCATTCCCACTGGGAAATCTTTATGAGTCTCTTGGAAGACAAAGTTCTGGCCCATTTTCACCTAAAATCACCATAATTTGGGTATGGGCAGCTTAGGGGCCTGGAACTTTTAAGCCACAGTGGTCACGTCTCAGCTGATCCTCCCAGCAGCAGCCCAGCCTGAGAGTTTTCCAGGGGAAAGAAAGCTGGGGCATAAGTTCCTCTCAGCTAGTTGAGGTAATTGAACCATGGTAATTGCAACATACTTGGTGGGACTTAGTCTGCCAAGTGCCAACAGAGGAGAGGAGGCTGCTTCTCATACCTTTCTACCAACCTTTTATGAGTTACTCACCATGGGTTGCCTATACCCTTATTTATGTAAATTATCTGTAGATGCTGAGTGGTTCTGTCTTTCCCTCATGTACAAGTGCAAACATGTAGCTATTAATGTTACACATTAATGGGGTCATCAGCACAAGCAGAACCAAGTCCCTTCATTTCACTATGGGTTTTTTTGTACCTGAAACACTCTTTCTCCCCTGACATAATGTATATAAAAGCCCTGAGCAGAATACTAGTTCAGGGTGTTTCTCTTAGCTTTAGTTTGCGTATTTCCACCTCTGTGAGCATGAAGTCAGACAGGTCCCAGGGCTCAATGCCAATAGCTCAAGTGTCCTCTGGAATGTGCTGAAGTTACCTGCGCATTAAAAGAGGATGACTCCATTGTTGTAGGCTGCCATGTTCCCCATCCAACCCAGCTCAATGCCATGGTACTTCCTGAAGGCTGGTGTCTCACCCCAAGGCAGGTTGTGCACAGATAGAAGTAAGGACTTGTGAAGAAACAGCTTTCTAAGTGGGATGGGGAAACTCACGTGGATGGAAATGGACTTTCATCTTCTCAAATAGGGAGTCCAGCACAGTGGAGGTCACTTCATGTGTGATTAACTTTATTTCCTTATATTATAATGAAGTATGCTTTCTTTGCTCCGCTTCTTTTGGTCTGTTTGATTTCCCATTAATTTTGAAGTCCCCTTTGTAAGCTCTAAGTAAATTGTGCCCTTCAGTGTTTGCTGAACTGGGGTTGCTCAGCACCTTTCAGGTCTGAGCCTTAGCATGAAGCTGAAACAGATGCTGAACAGTAAAATACAGATGTTTTAAAACTCAGTCTTTCTGAGTTTTGCATTGTCATGATGTCTGTCTCTAAAGGTGTTATTATGGTGTATACCTCTAAAACAGCCATATGTAAAGGGATGAATTTGTTGTTGTACTTCCCCTCTGCTTCTCAGTGTAGGAAATTGTTTCTTGGAACTAAGCTTCCCACAGAAGATTGCATTTGATGGATTTACTCCAGAAATTTGGCCAAGATAAATTTTGAAAGTGAAGTCATAATTTACTCATGACATTTCAGGTACAGGATCTTTTTTTCAAGCTTCATTGCTGTTTAAAAGTTAAGGTTTGTGCTTGTTTAATTTAGTTTTGATGATTGAATTTCAGGTTGAACACTGAGAAGAAAAAGAGAGAATGTCGTACTGTGATGTATATGTTTACTTGAAAAAAACCCCAAGCAACATACACAGACACAAAATTTAGGGCTAAACCCAAACTGAAAAACAAAACATGTCAGAGAAGTCTGGAGGAAGATTTTTGTCCCATCATCCTGTTGGAGTGCATCATTCCAAGTATGGGATTGGCTGGTTGAACAGTCTGCAAGTCCCGCAGGTTTCCTGAGAAATCAAGGAAAAATATATAGAGAGCAATTTGCTGCTAAGAGTATTAGCACTAGAGAGCCCTTAGTATCAGATCTTTTCTTGTGAGAGAAGCTCCATACAGAGGGGGATGAAGTTCTGCTGCAGCAACACGTGGGGTTTGCTTGGATGCCCTAGGTACAGTTCCCTGCTGTCCTCCAGAGCCCAACAACAGGGCAGAGGCATGAGGAGGTCACGGGAAGGAAGTGATGGTGCCTCTCTTGATGTCCAGCTGCTCTCACACTACCAGCTCACCTCAGAAGCAAGGCATCAAGGGCAGTGTTGCCTCTGCATTAGCACCAGTTCTCCACAGTTCCCTGCTCAGTGTACTGTCAACCCCTTTCCAAGGGACTCAATCCTTATACTATTTTTGATATCTGTAGACAGGTTAAACTCAAAATGGATGGAAGAGTTGCAGAACCTAGAAGGATACAATCCTCAGCCAATTTAGGTGTCTAACTATGCCTTTTCCTTTCTGCTGTTGTGCTTTGACCTCTTTCTAGCCTAAAGCATATATTCCAACCATAAAGATCTCTCTAGGTGGGTTGACACATAACACTCCTGATGGATGGCTCCACACTGTCTCCTGAATTATTATGGAAAATATGGCTGTGTCCACTAGAAGAACTTCTCTAGTGAGTGTCTGTTAAGAGAGAGAGATGAGCTCTGTGCCTGACTCTTGATTTTCTTATGCTTCTTATGATGAACCTCTGTATGTGGAAGAATGCTGTGCTAGATGTGCTTGAACTCACCTTGCCCTGGGGATGACCTGCTGTCCCCACCAGTCCACCCTCCTGCTCCTTAGGGCAAGGAACAAGCAAAGTGTGTGTTGTCTGATTTCACTCCCATCTTCCACCTATTTGAGCTAATCTTTGGAAGTGTTTAATTTTTCTGATGTCACACCTTCTGAGTAGTGACTGGCTAAACAGAAAAATGGCAGGGGAATATGCGCCATGTAATTTATGGGAAAGTAACACAGAAGTAACAAAAGCCACTTTTCCCCGTGGTTTTTGTTACTGTAAAATAGGACTGGATGGGAATCCTGGGTACACTTTAATAATTCCCAGATACTAATAAGAAATGATCCAGCAGTTTGTGGTACTTAAGAGTTCAGGAAGAGAAACAAATGACTGTGACTTGTTCTGATCCACATCAACAAGACCACAAACCACTGATCTCCAAAGAAATGGCGCATCCAGAAAACCTACTAGACGGTTTTATGAAGGAGTCATTGTTTTTCAAAACAAAATGAATGTGGAAAGGACAATTTTTGGCAAATAATTACATCTGTAATGGAAAACATATTGTCTCATTAAACTACACTCTTAATCTTCCTCACTTATTTATCGGCTTTTGATGGAGCAGAGTCTGGGATTTATATTCTGTTCAATGTCCCACAGAACTTTTGTCCAGTAAAAAAGGTCATCTGTAAATTTCACATAGGCAAGTGTAACATTTTCCTACCATAACATCATCATTAAAAAAGGGGGGGGGGAAGACAAGGCATTAAAAGTTAAAAGCTGCTGTAAACCTAAGAAAATACATTTGTTCAGCTGAGCCCACATTAAGCTTGATTTGCTTCATTTGGAAACAGCTGAAACGGGGTAATCTTGAGCTTGTAGTGAGAAATATCAATTTAACGTGTAGTTGGTGTGCTAAGGGCTGCCCTGTTCCAATTAAAAATCCACTGTGTTTTTATGGTGGTATTCTGGAGGGTGTCTTGATTTGCTGATGAATGCTGACAGGACTATTAAAGCTGTAAAACAACACTTGAGTATGGCACAAAATGAAAGAAAGGCACTGCCATGCTGCTCTTGGGTGTTATTATCCTGATCAAAAATTGGATCCAGAGTGAAAATCATCCCTGGGCAATGCATTTATTTATTTATTTATTTATCCCTTTAAAATGACTTCATGGTATTGGTAGTGTGTTTCTTGACAGGAAACCTTAAGGCACTGTGATTAAGTGAAGTAGTATTTCTTATTAACTCCTCTTTCTTGTGCCCAGAAGCACAGATGAAGAATGACTGAGTTTGCTGTGTGACAGTATGAACATGCAATGCTGAGACTTGGACAGGCCCCTGACTGTGAACGTTTTCTGGCACTCTTGGTTATTAAAAATCCTTCTCTCAGCAGAGTTTTGAGAGTCATGTCAGCTGGCCTTTGAAATTCAATGGGGAAAGAGTCACCTGGATAGAACATAGCCTCTCATTTGTCCCCTTAAATTGCCCATGACGAGCTGAAAATACCTGCTTTCCCTTTTTTTTGGCCATAATATTCAAAAACCTAGGAGTCATTCAGATGATGACTTGTCCCACAGCTAAGCAGCCAAGCAAGAGCCTCACCAGCTTGGGGTTTTGGTGCCAAATCAAACATCTCTCGGGCCCTTCTGTGTGAGATGTGGGAACAGGCAGGTTAGAAATAAAGTAGATTTCTTTGCAGAAAGTCCAAGCAACACTTATTTTCTATGCATGATTAGAGGGTGATTTTAATTAACTTGTTTCCTGTCCTCAGCCAGCACGTGAACAAAGTTGAGCATGGGCAGAGAACTGGGCATGGCTGTGGAGCTGGGGGCAAAAAAGGAGGAGAGCTGGGGGCAAAGAGGGATGCTGGACAGAGATGGGGCTGGCACCAGGAGTGGGTGGTGCCTTCAGCCCTGAGAGGAGGGAGCCTCTTCCCAGCCTTGTAAGTAATGGGACAACTGGACTCACCTGATAGCCAATGTAGAAGTGGAAAAAAACAAGCACTTATTTTCCATCCAATCAAGATATTGATAAACTTAACTGAGGCACAAAGGGTGTAAGGAAAAAAATATTTAATTGTCTGTGCATCAGTGCTCCTAACCTACTAATAAATTTGTCTGTATTGCTGTCACTGGATGCTGCCCATAGAAGTCACATGCCTGGAATGCAAAAGCCCGTGACCATAGTCTATTTAGGAAGAGTCAAGAGGGGAAGGGGAATGGCAAGCCACAGAAAACGAGCTGTTATCTCCTTCTAAGTCACTGAGCATCCTCTTCCTTTCCCTCTTTTCCTCCACTGCTCCACATCCCCACAGTTTGCACTCTGGTTTCAGGGGACTTGGAAAGTGGTGTGGGGAGAAAACAGCAGCTGACAGGTTTTGTCCCAGCAGCTGACAGGTTTCCCTGCAGAGTGCAGCCTGTGGCAGCACAGCATGAAGTGCCCTTCACCCAGGTAGTGGCACCAGAGAGAAAGAAAGAGAGAAAGTTGTCCCAGCACACAGGATGTCCCCGGCTGGTACAGCTGCTTGTGGCTGGGGTCAGTGTTTCTGCACAGTGGAGAAGAGATGGATGACCAGTGGCTTCATCCTTAGTGTCTCTCTAACCTTGACAAAAATAATATGCGTGTGTGTTTCTTGTTACTTTAGATTCTTGTGTACAGGAGTGTAGAGGATGGGGATACAGCATCCTGCATGGATGCTCATCTCTTTGGAGGACCTGCTGAAGCCTAGAGATGACATAAAAAAAAATCCACTCAAACCATTAAAGTAATATAAGGAAATGTCAATTAGCAACAAAAATTAAAATTTGGTCCTGCAAGTTATTGTGTGAAGTAGCTGCACATGGGAAAGGGTCTGGTTACGTCTCTTGCAATTCTTTTTTCCTGGCATGGTTCACATGAGGTCATGAAAATTATGCTGAATGCTTTTCTATGAAAAAACAGATGCTTTTAATTAGGATTCAACAGAATTCACAAAATCACTGTAATAGGGTTTTTTAATGCCTCCCTACACTGTGTAATGGAATGAGAAAAAAACCATAAGATGCTACAAGTTTCAATTTGAATTATATGCTGGATCTTCCTTTCTATCAACACTAATATTGTAGATTTTTCAAGACATACTGATTTTTAAACAATTTAGCAGAACTGATCACCTATATATAGTATAGTATTTTTAACTTTAGTGGATAGAAAAGCAATAATCACAGTGCTATGTGTCATGTTATCATGGAGGGCTACACACCCCTTAGGAGGGACAGACCAGGAAGTTGTGGTGGTGGAATTGCCCTCTATGTGAGGCAACACTTTGAATGTACTGAGTTCTGTCTTGGGGTGGGTGTTGAATAAGTAGAGAGATTATGGGTTAGGATTAAAGAGCAGAGCAGTCAGGGTGACATTGTGGGTGTTTTCTACAGGTCATCAGATCAGGAGGAGTAAATGGATGAGGTCCTCTGGAGGCAGCTGGAAGCAGCCTCAAGGTTACAAGAAGTGGTTTTTGTGGGGGACTTTACCTCCCCTGACATATACTGAAGGAGTAAAGCTGCAGCAAAGTACAAACAGTCCAGGAGGTTCCTGGAAAGCCTTGATCAAAACTTCCCATCTCAGACAGTGGAGGTTTCCTCAAGGAATGCTGTGCTTGACCTCATACTAACAAACAGGGAAGGCCTTGTTGCAGATGTGAAAATTGGGAGCAGTCTTGGGTGTACTGAGCACTAGGAAAAGAGGCAATGGGAAGAAAATGATGCACAGGAGATTCCACCTGAACATGAGGAAGAACTTTACTGTGCAGGTGACCGAGTACTGGAACAGGCTGCCCAGAGAGGTGGTGGAGTCTCCCTCACTGGAGATATCCAAGAACCATCTGGACACAATCCTGTGCCATGTGCTCTGGGATGGCCCTGCTTGAGCAGGGAGGCTGGAGCAGACCATCTACTGTGCTCCTTTCCAACCTTGTCCATTCTGTGATTCTGTGAAATACTTCAGTTATGTTTTTGGAGAAAAGCCATATGAATTAGTCATATTACATGCTGATCCTAAAACTGAAACACTTTCCAGCCCAACATTACTCAAAGGATGTAAACAGCAGCTGCTAAAGCTAGGCATTTTAATGTCAGGTTGTCTAGATAATTTGCATCTAAGAGTTTTATAAGAGCTTGCCAAAGAGCTCTTTGAATGACTAATGGTACTTTTCAGTAAATCTTGGACCAGGGGAAAGTTTTAGGGGACACAGCAAAAATTGAAGATATACCATAGCAAAAAGGTAAAATTCCACCTCGGTAATTTAAAGTCTTTTACCTTTATACTGATCATGTAAAAATCCCAGAATTATTGATGAAATTCTCAGTAAATAAAGAATGGAGGAAGTTTATACCATTAATTTCAAATCCATAGTTTTGAGGGAAAACCTCTGAAACTAACTTGACATTTGATGGGGCTTTTTTTTTTCATATGCATAAAAGTTGGTTGAAAATCAAGTAATGTAAAATGTTTGATAATATATTGTGTAGCATTTTAATCAAGAATAATGTAATTTACTCCCTGCAGTGTAGTAAATGGATTAGATGCTATCATAGGATAATAAATGGATTACTACTGCTGAATATGTCTATTTTTAGTTGCACCATGGCATTCTAGGTTCTATCTTCTTCAGTGTTTTGAGCTGATGATCTGAAGAAAATCATTGCAGAGGAGGTTTTCAACCAATGTGGGGATTGGGAGTGGTAAGTAAAAGAGACAGACACCTTATAAAAACAAGAGATGCATCTTCTGAATTGAGCACACCATAAAGGTAAGGTCACCTCTGGAAAGATGCAAAATGAGCCTTTCTTGTGAGACAGCAGCTCCACCTTGTCAGAAGTAACTCTCCCATGAGTTCTGTCAGGCAAGGTAATTTCCTAAATAAGCTGATCAGATCCTTCATTGTACAAAGAGGGGATCACAGGTAGGTACAGGGAGATTTGAAGTGGTAAAAGGTTAGATCTTCTAGTGAAAGATTCATGGGGTTCAATCTGATTATTTAAATAAAAAGTTAGAATTTAAGGTAAAGATTTGAGGTACTCTCATTACATAGAATTGTTGATTATGTTGCCTGAAGGCTCCAGCTAGGAGTTAGAGCTCTGGTACAACCTAAACCTCAGGCTGACAGTTTTGGAGTAGTAATAAGATTCAAATATTTTTAGAGAGTGGTTTTAACCTTTTGAGCTGTATTACATGAGGGTGCCCCTTTTTCTTCAGTGGACACACTAAAATCAGAATTTCTAAAAGAAGACAAATTCAAACAATTATTATACAGAAATTTTATATGCTCTCTTTATAGCATAGATCAGAGCAGAAGAACATACCAAACCACACCGATGTAATAAATATATGAATCCACAGGATAAATAGCTGAGTCTATAATGCTGCCTGGAAGGCTGGAACTAGCAGGGGAGAATGTAGAGGAAGAAATGAAATGCTAAGGAATCTGGAGGCAAAGAGAATGTATCTGTTCTGAGCTGGAGACAGGATGAAAAATTTTGGGTCAACTTAGGTTATGGTGCATGTCAGTGACCACCAGAGTATGCTGTGAATCTTTGAATGGACACATTCTTCCCACATATTGATAGTTTTCCTTGTCCAGAGAAAATCTGCAAAGTGTTCTAGTCCTTTGGATGTCTGATCCTGTTGTGGTCCAGTCCTGGTGGAACAGGTCTGTCTCATTCTTGCTCTGGGGCCTTCTTCCCTCATGTCACAAAGCAGAGCACTGACTTCAAAGCCTTCATTTCCACAAGCCCTAGCCAGTGGGACTACTAATAGCATGTTACTTATATTTTTCTCTCTTAAGAATCCAAGTTAGCAAAGAGTCAAGCAGCCTTTCTGCAGCCCCAATCACTCACATAATTTTAGTGAAAGAAGTGAATCCAAAGCTGAAAAAGCAATTGCTTGAAGACTTGGAAGTACTGTGAATAACTTGTCTCCCTTGAATCTGTGTGAGATGAGGCAACCTATAGTCATCCTTTCCCATGGAGCATTCAGGGTACAGTATAGTCATGTCCAAGAAGTGGATTGGGTTTTTTCCAGGGAGGGAGGCTCTTGTCTGTAAGACACTTGCTTCTCTGGCTGCAGAAATTAGTAAACTGGACTAAATGCTACAGAAGACTGTAGGAGGAGAAACAATATTCCTGTGATTAGGGCAGCTGCTCTGAAGAGTTGCTTTCTACCTTTGACTTTGCTGCAGGAGACATTCTAATTTTTTCAATCCTCATGTGACTTCAGCAGACACACTGGTCAGGTTTGTAATCTACATTGGCATACAGTAAGAGGAAATAGTGAATTTCAGCTATGCATCAGGCAAATGCCTATGAAATGAGTGAAGGGACAGGGTTGTATCTGCAGGGACACAGATGAAGACTGTCATTTGGTTGAAGAGTGTCACTGGAGACTGCTGTGGCAGCCAAATGGCTCTTCCTGATAAAGCTTTGTTGTAGGAGCATCCTGTGTGTCAACGAGGCAGGGCAGTGAATTACTAGCTCCTTCTCTGTGCTGTGTTGATTTTTTAACTTTGTTTCCTTTTTAGTGACATGACAGTTGGAAGGGATCTGCAATGATCATCTAGTCCAACTGCCTGACCACTTCAGAGCTGAACAGAAGTTAAACCATATTATGGGCTTTTTCAAATGCCTTTTGTGCACTGACAGGCTTGGGGCATCCACCTCCTGCAGGAAGCCTGTTCCCGTGTTTGAGCACCCTCTCTGTAAGGAAATGCATCCTAATGTCCAGTCTAAGCCTCCTGTGGTACAGCTCTGAACCATTCCCACATGTCCTATCCCCAAATACCAGGGGGAAGAGCTCAGCATCTCCCCCTCCATGTCCCCTCCTCAGGAAGCTGTAGAGAGCTGTGAGGTCACCCCTCAGCCTCCTTTTCTCCAAATGAAACAAGCCCAAAGTCCTCAGTCCCTTCAAACAGGACATTGCCTCCAACCCTTTCACCACCTTTGTTGCCCTCCTCTGGGCACATTCTCATCCTTCACCCTCATTCTTCAGCTGTGGGGCCCAGAGCAGCACGCAGAGCTCAAGGAGAGGCTGCACCAAGGCTGTACAGCAGGGCAGTCACCTCTGTCACCAGCTGGGGATGCTGAGTTTGATGCACCCCAGGAAGGGGTTTGTCCTCTGGGCTGCCAGGGTGCATTGCTGGCTCCTGCTGAGCCTGCTGCTGACCAGCACACACAGATCCCTTCCTGCAGGGATGCTCTCCAGCCTCTTCATCCCAGGTCCAGAATCCAGCATTCAAACTTGTTGAATTTCATCCTATTAATCACTGCCCAATGCTATAAGCTATCTAGACCCCTCAGCAAGGCACCTCATCCCTAAAGTCCCCTGGAACTGGGACCTGAGGAGCAGTGCTGGGACAGGTTTCCAGGCAGCTGTAGCCCTGTTCACTACAGCCCTTTGAGTTCTGCCTTTCAGATAGTTCATTGCCCAGCTCACCATGAACCTGCTCATTCTGAAAGTGGACAATTTGTCCTGAAGGATACTTGGGAGACAGTATCAAAAGCCTTGCTAAAATTCAGAAAAATTGTTTCCACTGTCTTGCCTTCAACCATTGGGCAAGCGACCATATTATAGAAGGACAATTGAGTTAGTTAAACAGGCCTTTCCCTTTATGAGCCCATGCTGGCTGTGCCTGCTGATATTGAGTTATTGTTTAAGTATCATTTCAAGGATCATTTTCAATTTACTTGCTGTCCATTGGAAATCATCTGTGCTACCTGCAATACCATGAACATGCAGTTGTGGTGGTTTCAGCTGGGATAGAGTTAATTTTCTTCACAGTAGCTAGTATGGGACTGTGTTTTGCATTTGTGCTGAAAACAGCATTGATAATTCTGGGATGGTTTCATTGTTGCTGAGCAGTTTTTACATAGATCCAAGGCCTTTTCTGCTTCTCATACTACTCCCCAAATGAGTAGGATGGGGGTACACAAGGAGTGTACAGGGGGAAGGGGGCACAGCCAGAACAGCTAACCCCAACCCACCTAAGGGATATTCCAGACCATAT
The DNA here is from genome assembly GCF_051311805.1 of Agelaius phoeniceus. Lineage (NCBI taxonomy): Eukaryota > Metazoa > Chordata > Aves > Passeriformes > Icteridae > Agelaius > Agelaius phoeniceus. Next base: position 132,803,353 of record NC_135265.1, on the reverse strand, counting down.
GGTGTCATACTCAGTACATAAAAATGGGAAGAGAAGAAGGAAAGGGAGGATGTTTGGAGTGATGGCGTTTGTCTTCCCAAGTCTCTGTTACATGTGTTGGAGCCCTGCTGTCCTGAGGATGTCTGAACACCTGCCTGCCCATGGGAAGCAGTGAAATAATTCCCCGTTTTGCTTTGCTTATGAGCATAGCTTTTGCTTTACCCATTAAACTGTCTTTATCCCTGCCCATGAGTTTTCTCACTTTTACTCTTCTGATTATCTTCTCACTGTGGGGAACTGAGAGAGCAGCTGTGTGGGGTTGAGCTGCTGGCTGGGATTAAACCACGACACAGCTCATGAGAAAATTTGAAATAAACTGATAGGAACATATATTTAGATATTTATTAATGAGGAGAAGAGAAGACTCAGGTTCTCTGTAAGAATCAAGGTGCCTTTATATTCCCAGCTGGCCTATAGGATGGCTTTTCAATAAGATGCCTGAGGTTTCAACAAAATGATAATCTAACCTCATAAATAAAAGATTTATTATGTCTCTTTTCTTCTTCTGTGATATAGTATCCAAATTTTTAACCAAACAATTCTAAATACATTAAGTATTTCTATCTCTTGGCTGTTTTGTGAACAATAACTTTAGAATATTTTGGTTTTCTCTGATTAAGAGTTGTTTTTTCCTTCCCTATATTTTTCATAGATATTATCAGTGGATCCTATTCCCAGTGAGGATGTGACAGTGTATCCCAGGAGTCTTTCTTGAACCCCAGGAGATGAGGTGTTGCCAAGAAATGCAGCCATGGATGAAAGTGGAGACAGGAAATTATTTGCCCGCAGCTCCCATAAGACTCTGTTACAGCAGCTCAAAGTGGTCTTTTATATATATATATTTTGCATCTTTATGTTATGATTTTTTTTTGTTTTGATGGAGTGTCCACTTGCTCAGCTTCTTTTTCTAATTCCTTCTTTTATGTTTAAAATATTTATTTTCTGTAAATGTTGAGTCACAGCTCTGGGATGTTCCTCCGAAATTTCCTGTTTAGTGAAAGGGAAGGTACCACTGAAAGCACTGGACTGTAGAACCTGCTCTGTGTTGCAAAAGCCCAGAAAAGTAATTTCGAAATGTTTTCCCTGGAATTTTCAGGCAAACCAACCACTTGGGAGCTGGGAAATGCTCCCAGGTGCCACAAGACTGAGGTGCTGAAGTTTCATGCCAGGGGATAAAGAGGTGCTGGGACAATACAACAGGAGGTTCTATATACATGCATCCATATCAACATCAATCAGCAAAGTGAAACTGCCTTTGGAGATTATTTAGACAAGTCTGTGCTGTGCCCTGCACTGCTGAGTTTATAGAAGGGTCCAGCCAGAAAAGCACTCTACACCCAGATATCATAACAAAAGTGACATACAGGGTAGTAAAATAAATATTTAATTTCTTTGTGTTCCCATATCCGTCTCACACATCCAGCTAACTTTAATAATACTTTATGCTATAATACTTTACAAATACAACCATTATAAATTAATATAATTGTTTTGATAGATACTTGTGAGATCATTTTGCACTCTGCCCACTAATGTCTTTCCAGCTATGGGACAGTATTAGGCCTTTTTTGCATGCTATAAATGTATCAAACCTAAAAGCCAAAGTAACTTTTGAAACACTAACAATATCACTCAATGCTTATATTACCCTTTACATGAATGAAGTATGTTAATAGCTTTATTGTATTGCAAACCTGCTTTGCCATTCCTCTATCTGCTTCAGCAGATCTCATCCTGATGCCTGTGAGAGCAGCACATTGGTGCTTCAGATGACTAACCACTGAAACTGGGCTGTGGAAAGTTATGGTTTTCCCTGTATCTCCCCCAAAGCCAGATTAGACACTACATATCAGAATTTTGGAAAGCAGATGTGCACGCAGCATAGTCAGATGCCACGTACTGAAGGGGATCCACCTCCCTCTGCTGACATCTGTGCTTGGGCTGCAAGTTTTTTGGGTGCCAGACAGCATCTTTCAGCTTGGCAGAATGTCCAGAGTGGTCTTGGTGCACCGTTTGGAGATGGTAGGAGTGTAGAAGTTACTATAACTTGTCAGCAAGGATGACTTTTCCAGGTGCTAATAGTGGGAAAATTTGCAGTGCCTTAGCCAGAGGGGTTTGGACCCCACTCTGGGGCTCAGCTGTTTGCCCTTGGTCTACAGAGGGGTGCACTGCTGCTATCATCCAAACCATGGAGGAGGAGCCACGGGTCACAGCTGGAGTCACAGCTGGAGCAGAGGAGAAGCAAACCGTGTGGGAAATGCCCAACAACCCTTCAGTCCTCCAAAAGCTCCCTTGAGAAAGGAGAGGCTGAGATTGCTGAGGTCGCTGGGCTGTGTCCTTCCATCTGCAGACTTGTCTGCTTGCAAGGGATGGGAACTGATTGTGGCTGCTTCCTCCTGCCCAGGCCAGCAGGTGCTCCCAGGATGTGTCCTGGGTGGCAGTGCTCCTCCATGAGCAAGTTTGTCACACCAGGTCCCAGGCCCATGGTGCCACTGGCCCAGTGGGGGCTGTGCTCCGTGGTGAGCATGGTGGCGTGGCTGCTGCATTTGCTGCTGAAGGCCCTTTTCCCATCTGGCATCTATTAAATAATGTGTGTGAACATGTGTGTGTGTGTGTGTGTGCGTGTCTGTGTTATGTGTGTTTGCATGTGTGTATTTGTGTGTATAAAATATGGGCACAGTCTCTGATTTCTAATATAGAACAAAATGCATGTTTCAAATTATGTTTTAATTTTGGCTTTTTTGTTAACTGGAAAGATCCTCTATTTTAGAGTTTGTGCAAACTCTTTTACTTAACATATTATCTGTAACAGATTGCATAAGCATGACTGTTATCTGTGTTAGTCATCACTTTAGACCATGGAATATAACTCAGGGCAGTCTGGATTTAATGAATGTTTGAATTAACCTATACCTAATTTCTTGTGTTTTAAAACCTAAATCTCATTGAAAGCTGAGCTTTGTTTACTTCCCAAAATTGATCTGAGGGCCATTTGGAACACTTAGTGTATTCTAAAATGTGATTGTATCAACAATACACACTCAAGTTTGTTTTAAAGTGAGTTTTTCTTTTCTAGTTTACATAAATCATTTTAAAAAATCGTTCACTTTTTTGGATCATAATGTACTCACTTGGCTTTTAGACCTACATAGCTCACAGACCAATTTTTCAAACAGGATTCTAAAGCTATTTGTGGATTACTTTCTGTTTGCTACTTGTAATCTGCATTCCTGAGGCAAGCTTACTAAAATGACTGAGGATTTTCATCGAGCTAAGTGATTATACTAAATAGGGCAATTTTGGGTGCTCTTGGCTTTTGTGTTTAAAAATACAATACAGAAGAAACCAACACCACATTTTCTGTTAAACCACAGAGGGCACTGTTTGTTCTTAATATAAAATGACCCTGCTACATTGACTCTTGCCAGTCTTCATTAAGCAATTAATGTTAAGAGCTTTAATTTAACCTTTTCTCCCTCTTTTTTTGTTTCTTCAGTTTAAACATTAACCAGGTGTATTACACTTATGCATACTGTCATGTTCTTCCCTTCTGTTGGTACCAGACACTGCCCTGGTCCATCCCTCCTCTCCTCACTGCTTCAGCACGCCACCAGAGCAGAGTTTCCTTTCCAGCAGATGTAGTGCAGGAAACTGCCTTGATTGTTTAATGGTTAATTAGCACTCTACATTTTTACTTGCACTTTACTTTCAAGTATTGGAGAAAGGGCGGCAAGGCAGCACTGGCAACAGGTGAAGAGTTAACTCCTAATATTTCTTCACTGGTGCTTTCAGTCAGGATGGAGTAAAGGTCATGGAGCAACAGTGAGGTTGAAAATCAATTGGCTATGCCAGTTTTGCAATTATTGTTTATCCATTTACTTGAAATATTCTGAACAAAATATGATGGCCTTTTCAGTTTTCTCAAAAGAAAAAATCTTCCAAAATACCTGACATAGAAAAAGCAGTAGCAAATTTACAGGTTTTGTTAAAAATTAAATGTTGGGTTTTTTGAATTCTGTGTAATTGTTTGTTACTGTGAAACATGCTGGAAAAAAATCAGAATTTCATGTGAAAAAAATGTGGGACTTGTTTTGTCTTAGAGTTTTGTTGATACAAAATGGCCTTAGATCATTGTACAGGACATCACACAGAGACAAGATAAACTGTTTATAATATGAAAATCCTCATAGATTAAAGGAAATAAATAAAAAGCAGAAATTGCAAAAACTGTCAACACCAGATTAGTGGAAAAGTTGTTCACTTGTGGCCCTGTTAACTATTGTGCAAGTTTGAGGCATCACAAAAGCTATAAAGTATTACTTCAGTTGCTATTGATTTAATTAGAGGTGTATAGTTTCTCTCTCCCCCCAGCAGTGACTCTTCTGAACTTTGCTGGTTAATTTAATTTCTAGTTTGTTGGAGGCCTGAATAACTTCTGGGATACTTCTTTTGCATTTCACTTCCCCAACCTGTGTATAAAGCTGGAGCTGATATCTTTGAGTGCTTTGTAGCTCTTGATGACACACTGCATTGGTCTTAGCCAGACACAACATGTTTTGCTTTGTCTTTTTTTGTGCTTGGCCAAAGACACAAATGGCTGCTCATTTTGCAAGCATGTGAAAGGACTGCTAAAAGTATGGATGTCTGTGGAAAACAGGGTTTCCCAGGATCCCCTGATGGACTTTAGGCAACTTGTGATTTCGTAACTGGGCAACCTATTACAGAGCTAAATTATCTGATTGTGCTTTTTTTTTTTTTTTTTAATCTTTAGTTGATTCCCTCTTGTTCCAATTTATGTCTGGTGTCTCTAATCTTTCTGACATGTCCCCAGATAGATCCTTGAGGAACTCCTCACCAGGCTCTATATACAGTCCTACTCAGTAACAACTACCCTTTGAAGTGGACAATCCAAATAGATTTTTCTCCATCTTGTAGTGCAGCCATCAGGATTGTGAAGACTTGCTGGATATAAGGATGTTGCAGGAAGCCACATTGAAAGTGTTGCTAAAGGAAGCCTTTCCTCCATTGGGAAATGACTCATGGGAAGGGTGCTGTTCTTAGGGCTACAATTAAAGAGACCATTTGTAAAGGAGCTAATGGAGACTGCCCAGAAAAATGGAATTTTCTCTGCTGGTTTCTGGTTATTTTTCTTTTAAAACATGAGATGATACATAGAAATTCCCTTCTGAGAGTAATTCAATCAAATCATCCATTGCTACAAGGCCAAGGACGATAAAAATTTTCAGGTTCCTTTTAAAGCATTCAGGAGTGAAGGTGTAAACTTTTTTTAAATAACCTGAATAGGAGATTATCCATACCATCAAACAGGCAAACTCTGCTGCACAGCTGGAGGGTTATTTTCGTTGAAGGCACTGCTAGGGGCAAGGACATTATCTTGCCAGTGAGGTTACATGCTTTGTATGTGTTTTAGGATTGAGTCTGCATTGCCATGGGATAGTTATAAAAACATGCTGATAGTTCTGCAGAAGAATTTGATTTTTCAAAATGTTCTTCCTTGCTTGTCTGATTTTCAAAAACTGGAAACATAATCTGGGAAATAGGGCCGCAAAGTCATTACAAAAGCCCTGCACAGCACAACTCTTGCTGTTTTTGGCTTTTCTATTTCCTCCATATGCCAATTCTTTCCTAGCTATGCTTATCAAGGGATCATAAGCATTTTCCATCTCATTTGATTTTTGTACCAGGAATTCAGTATTCTGCAACACAGAATATTGAAACTACTTTAATTTGCTACATTTAGGCATATCCCGAATATCTAAATATTATTAAACATAAGGTTCCTTTGATTTTTCCTTTCAAGTGACATAGAATGAATTTGTAGAAGAGAAAGCAGTACTTCAGTTATCCATAATGCATCTGTTTATGTTTCCAACTGGTACACTTTATCACCAAGTCATTGGTTTATATTACAAAATGATGGCTGTGTAATAAGTAGTTAGCAGAAACCACAGGCACGTCTTTGAAATAACACTAATGGCCATTTTTGATGAAATATATGAGGCTTTCTGAAAATGATTTGATGAAGAAATGTATTTTCTTTACTTCCTGTTAACAGTGAGCATGTTGAAGCCCTTTAATCTCTGCTGCACAACTAAACATGTTTTTTCTTATTTGAGATTAGTTTGAACTAGCAAGCACCATTTAATAATTAAGAAGGTTTAAAGCAAGTGAATTTGATCAGGGAAGAACTAATTAACAATAGCTGGTAACATTGAGAATTAGTCATTCTACCTCTTTCTATCCTCATCTAGTTTATGGTACTGAGGATTCTCTTCAGCTAGCAGAGTTTGCATATAATAGTATATTATAAAGCATGCTGGAAGGCCAAGTGTGATGACATTTTTAAGACTAAGATTTGCTCTGAAGGGATTAAATCTCTAGGTTTTTATGAAAAGCGCAGCCAGTCCTTAGAAACTTACCATACTTCACATTGGATAAGTTTTCTGGCATTTCACAAGTAAATCTTCCAACCAGTTTCTAAGCTAAAATTAGATGTAAATTGGATCTGTAGTTAAAGATGTGATCCTTGGACAAGTTTAACGTTTATGTCTGTTTTATACTCTAGCTTGAAAAAGTTCAGCTGTAATGCATTGTGCAAAATGATATTTTGTACAGGATACATTTGAAGAAATAATTTATGATTAAATTTTTATGCAGTGTTGTTTTAAACTCCTATTACAAGCACTTTTGCTGATGCTACATATTTTCAATCTTGTTCTCAAACAATTTTGCTAAACTTTGGCTACTTTTTCATGTTTTTTGGGTTTTTTTTTCACCCAAGTGAAGATTACTTGCATCCTGCAGGGGAAATGCTGCTTTGGGAAAGTTCTTATCCAACTTTTTCAGCTTTAAGAAATCAATTTATGAAATATTTACTTCTTCATATTTTTGACATTTTGGAAAAAAAAAAGAGCCTTCATTCAGAGTCCCACCAGGCTTTGGTATCACGAGTTTGTTTCAAGACTGTATTCTTTGTTATCTTCATGAAATAAAATTTAATGTCTTCAAGGAAGGAAAGAGTCTTTCAAAGAGGGGAAGAGTCTTTCTTTCATAATTTGTATCAATTTCTAAAACATTTGCTCTGTGAATTGAAAGGCATAGGGAGCCTGCAGTAAAACACCTCTATCTAATAAACCCAGTAAAATGTTGATTAAATGTTAGTTATGCAGGCAAAATGAAAGTCAGTGTTTCCCAGCTGTTGAATGCTTCACTATTTTCATTTATTTTTAGCAAAATTAACCAGATTTAGGAGAAATAGCAGCTTCCGACAAGTTACTTGAAAGCATTTCATTGAGTTGGATGACTTGGATCAATGCAGCTGTTGCAGGAAAGTCTATAGAGGACCTGGGCTGCCCAAAGGCACATGCAACCTGCCCAGATCACCAGCCCCTGCTCTTTCTTGCTCTCTGGGCTGTCCCTCAGAGACAAACTGAGATTATTGCAGTGGGAAGGAACAGTAAAAGGCACAAAGGACACGAGGATGTGGAACACCAGACTCATTGATTCTGTTGCCACTGGAGCAGCATGCACATAAGGATGAGTTAAGCTACACAATCCTTATGGTCTTGCAGGTGACTCTGCCACTGACAGCCTGTCACCTCCATCCAGGTGTATCTGCACACCCAGATAATGTGTGTGTCTTGTGTGAGGGACAGAGCCTGATGGTTCTCTTGCTTGGCCCATATGATCCCAGTGTGTTCAGAGAGGTGATGCAAGAGCACAGTCAGAAGTTCAGACACTGATTCAGGGCTCTCCATTCAGTCACACACTCCACAGGGAACTATAAAGGTCAGAAATAGCAGCAACTTCAGACACTTTGGGCTCTTCAAGCGTGACCAATCTGAATCAAAGGCACATCAATGACTTGGCCAGGTCTGGCAGTGTTGTGTGCCTTTAATGCAGTACTAAACATGTTTGTAAGAGAGAAATTAAGAAAACAAGGTCTTAAATGAGAACTTTTGCAATTAAGCAGAACATTAACTCTATCTGTAGGAGCATCAGCAAGTGAAAAATGCATAAAGTGTCTTTAAAAATAACTTTTATGTGGAACCAGTCCAATAAAATCATTCCATCATAACTGCATAATTATTTTGTCACATTATTACGCCTTATTATGTAGAGTGCTTAAGAGTCTTGCTCACACATTTGTTACTGAATGAATTTGACTTTTTTTTCTAAATATAATCTCAATCTTCGTTTTTAGTTTTTGTCCAGGATTGTTCTCTACTTCTCTACCTATGAAATTCGTTGTTGATATTTTAATTTTTCTCCAGATAATGACTTTTATCTGAGAATCCAGTCTAATATCTCTGCTCTCAAGGGATATGATGGGAAGAGCATTAGGCTTATTAAACTGCTTTCTAGGAAAGCTGAAATTCAGGATTTCTTGAATCAGAATGATATGGATCAGGAAATAATAGGAATAATAGCAAGATGGGTATTATATTTTTAAAGAGGGATGCACTGACAGTGTTTCCATGGGTAGCATTTGTACAATGTGATCTGCTCAGCATGGCCTAATGGCAAAAGGAGTTTTGCTATTTGTCTTCCTTGTGTGCAGGGATTTTGCCTGGATGCATTTTTTTTATCCATAACTACTTCATTGGTGTGAAGATTCACATGGAGGTGCTTTAGAAACCTCCCTTCAGTCAGCTGCCATTGATGAGGCAGATGCTGAATCTCCTCAGAGGAAGGAGATTCACTTGGAGAGAATCCCATCCGTGAGAATACGATGCGAGCGCTCCCCAGGGTCTCTACGCTTGCATGAATAGGAAGGATTAAAGGTTGAGGCTTATAGCCCATTTGTCATGAAATCCTCTAATGATGACAGAAACTGTAGACTTGCCTCATATAGAATATCTATAAAGAGCAGAGTGAAAAGGATATAGTGAGGCAATGGTGCATGACCCTAATTTTAGAAGTATTGAAAGTGGGAGAATTGGAGGAGTTTATGACAGTAACAGAATATTGGGGTTTGGTTTCCCTTCCTCCCACCAGCGCAAAACCCAAGCACTAAAGACTGTGTCTTGAAAAGTCCATGCAATCATCTGGATATTCTCACCTTCCCTCTACCTCCCTAACACCCTCTAGGAAATAAAAACCACATTAATATAAAAACCTACGATAACTCAAAAGCTACAAAAACTAATGGGAAAAAAGCAAGAGGGCAGTGAATGCTCAGCAGCTGGTGGGAGAACTGTGATGCTCCTGCCTGTCTGCCTTGGGTGGGGTGGGGCAGCAGTGCCAGGGGTTATGGAGGTACCTGCCAGTGGGTGCCCATCTGTTGGCAACCTGGGACCTACTTGAGCCCCTGATTTGACCCTGATCCTGACCAGATTGTCCAGGATTGATGCAGTGAGCTGCTCTGTTTTATTACAGTTGGAAAAAAAAGTCAAAAATTCTAAATAAGCATTTTATATTTCAGATGGAACTCAATATCCTATAATATGGAAATTCCCTCTCCTTGTCTAGCTGCAGCCTGGAAGAAGAGTCCTTTAAGGAGATGCACAAGAGAGATGTGATCAAGTCTGGTCTTCAGTTAGAAAATGTATGTCAGACTCTGGTGCGGCAGCTCTTCCATAGAAATAGAGATGTATTCCCTAATTTGAACATTTTTTTGATTTAGCCAATGAAACTAAGTTCTTTGCATCTTTTTGCTGAACACCTGGATTTTTTCAAAGAGATATCTGTAGCTGCCAGGTTTAGTTAGAGGTTTGCAAAACACCAGTGGCAGGCTGGAGTGAGGGAGGGAAAGCAAGGTGTTTCAGGACACAAAGCAGCCCTCATCTGCCAGGTTGCCTGTTTAAAGTACAAGCTCATAGGAGCAAGGATAATCTTCCTCCGTGTGGAGTGTGGTGTCCAGAGAGCTGTTACAAATCTACAATAACCTGTGTATGCTGCCTTGCCAGGCACAGCTTCTTTACACCAGATTTTTCCTTGTGAAACCGCAGCCATGTCTGTGTCCTGGCACTGCAGCAGTGTCACTTGCTGCCTGAGAGGGAGAAGGGCTGCAATGTGGGGACACTGCCTGCATGCAGCTGCTGTGTGAGCAAATGTGTGCTGTGCCTCTTGGGAATTAGCCTGGCAGGGAGAGAAAGAAACCACACCAATTTGCCGAGAGGATTAAGAACATCAGTTGAGTTTTGAGGGGCCCGTGGGTATTTATCAGGCTATTTACCATGACTGGAGCCATACCTTACTTCATGTGCTCTCAGATAACTCATGTGCTCTCAAAAATATTATCCTGCAGGTATGGGAAATTTTAAATTCCTTGTCTAAAAATGGATTGAAAGTTCCTCAGAAGAAAGTGTAAAATGTTACTTCAGTGGGCTACCTGGTAATTCCCTTCTGTAATTTTTCCTGCTTACCCTAACAGCTGTCTTCTTCTTTTTTTTTTTTTTTTTTTTTCAAACTCTCAGAGCAGGAAATGACTTCATTAATTTAATTTAGATAGCTTGATTTCAGTGGTGCCCACTGCACTTCACATTTTATAGTTTGCAGTTAGGAAGCAACATCTGGACTGCTCTTGATACATTTATTGTATTTTCTTATATAAATATTGTTTAATTATAGAAAGAAATAATTTATTAATCTTTGCTATGTGTCTAGACTGTTGATTACTTGAGGTACCTAAGCCCAGAGGTTGCTATTAAGTGGCATGAAAGCATTGCATTTGAGTGGTTTATGGCCATTAATATGCACATGAGTCTGCAGGAGAAATGGAGCTCGGAGCACAGTCCATCTATCCACCTTGCATTCCCATCGCTGGGAATCTGAATGCTTCTGGCTTACCATTGAAATGTGGTGCTTGTGGATTTGATGACTTGAAACATGGCCATTTAGTGAGACAAATACACCCTAGGTCAGATTGTTTCTCGTGTGATTACTTGCTAGTCATGTTTTCCTAAGCAGATGGTCCATGCTACCTCTGAGCAAGCAGCTTTTTAAGCAGCTATCCTGCCTGGTTTTAGGAGACTGGATTTGATGCTTTTGTAAGGTTTGCTGTGTTATGTAACCCAGTCGTCCAAAGTTTTTTACTTTTTTTTATTGTCACAGTTGATTAAAGCTGACCTGGCAAGAGCCCAAAAGGCCTTTGAGAGGATTAGTGGTTATTAGTGTCATTGCCTCCCGTACTGTAACAGTGGCTCTGCTAGGAGCGGCCGGGCAGCACCGCTGGGCACAGCTCATCCCTTGGAGCGCCATGGGGAGAGGGGAGCTGGGATCTGCCCCGGCAGAGCCTTGTGCCCCGGCAGAGCTTTGTGCCACCGGCAGAGCCTGGTGCCACCGGCAGAGCCTGGTGCCATCGGCAGAGCTTTGTGCCACCGGCAGAGCCTGGTGCCACCGGCAGAGCCTGGTGCCACCGGCAGAGCCTGGTGCCATCGGCAGAGCTTTGTGCCACCGGCAGAGCCTGGTGCCATTGGCAGGGCCTGGTGCCACCTGCAGAGCTTTGTGCCACCGGCAGAGCTTTGTGCCACCGGCAGAGCCTGGTGCCACCGGCAGAGCTTTGGGCCATCGGCAGAGCTTTGTGCCCCAGCAGAGCATTGTGCCCCGGCAGAAATTTGTGCCACCGGCAGAGCCTTGTGCCCCGGCAGAGCATTGTGCCACCGGCAGAGCCTTGTGCCATCGGCAGAGCCTGGTGCCACCAGCAGAGCTTTGGGCCATCGGCAGAGCCTGGTGCCACCAGCAGAGCATTGTTCCCCGGCAGAGCTTTGTGCCCCGGCAGAGCTTTGTGCCACCGGCAGAGCCTGGTGCCACCGGCAGAGCCTGGTGCCATCAGCAGAGCCTGGTGCCATCGGCAGAGCCTTATGCCACCGGCAGAGCTTTGTGACCCAGCAGAGCTTTGTGCCCCGGCAGAGCCTTGTGCCCTGGCAGAGCCTGGTGCCACCAGCAGAGCCTTGTGCCACCGGCAGAGCCTTGTGCCACTGGCAGAGCTTTGTGCCCCGGCAGAGCCTGGTGCCATTGGCAGAGCTTTGTGCCATCGGCAGAGCCTGGTGCCACCGGCAGAGCCTGGTGCCACCACCGCCTCTGCTCCCGGGCAGTGTCAGAGCCCCGTTCGGTGCCGGGGAGCCCCGAGGAGCCCCGGGGAGCGGCGCTGGGGCTGCCCCCATCCCTGCGCATGGCTCACCTGGGTGGCGGCCGAGGCAGGGACATCACTCAACACCCGCCTCTGTAGCGCTTTGTCTCCCTTTCCTCCCTCCGTGCTTTGTGCGCTGCAGTGAAAAGGTGGCTGGCGCTGAACTTTTTACCTTCAAGGCTAAGTATTTTGTGTGCTGGAGAAAATGGCCATTAAAATGATTTGTGAAATAAATACTATCACTGAGGCAGGTGTTAGACCTGTAAACAGTTAATTGCCAGAGCTCTGCAGACGTCGAATATTTCTTTTGAGACATCTGCCAGCTAATATTATCTGATAGCAGCTCGTTCAGTTGATGAATCTGTCATTTTGCAATTCAGCTACCAGAATGTGTGCTGGGTCGATCAGCTTGCAAACCTGTGTTTAGATGAGCTCTACAATCTGCAGTCATCTGGAGACATTCAAGGTATAATGCAATTAATAATTTATCATCATCCTGACATGAAAGTAACTTACAGTAGAAAAGTCAAAAACATCAGTTTTCTGCGCCTTTGAGACTCATGTGAACATTGCTTTTAAGCAATGGTCAGAGTAAGAAAAGCCTGGTCCAGCCTAAGGGTCAATGAACAGCAGAAGATGGGGCACATTGTTAGGAGGACAGTTAGCCAAAGCTTATTTGTAGACACTTGGTGAAATAATATTTGTGTTTAACATTTGTGCTCAGCATTTTTCAGCTGGTTTGTGCCTTGACAATTATTACAGAACTTTGCTGCAGGTAAATCAATCATGCTCTAAAAGACATACGTGATACTCAGAAGTTGATCCAAAAGTAACCATGGGAAGAAATAAGGCACTGTGTTTAAAACAGACAGGATTCATGTCTACTTTTGTATTTTAAACTGTTCAAATGAAAGCAGTTTTGTAAGTGGAAAATGTGACAATACTTTTGAGCTGGTCCACTGAATATTGTTTTTTCTGTTGATCACATGCAAGTAGATATTAACACCCTCCCTAACAATTTCAGCTATATTTAGTATTTTTGCTGTTTGGCTGAACAAAAGATGATTTGTACCTGAGGAGAGTACATTCACTCAACAAGCCTAGAAAAACACATGGAATTTGAATGGGATTTTATATAAAGCAAAAAGAAAAAGAGGAAGGGGTCATTTTAAAAAAGTATTAACCTCAAGGAGTCTGTGGTGGAATTGCAATTGAGTCATAATCTCTTAAAAAAGCCCCCACTAAGGCAGATAACTAATTTGCTCTGTAGTCAGGCTGCTCAGGTTACCCCCTTGATGTTTTGGGCTGATTTGGACCCTCCTTGAGGACTTTGTTGCTCTTGGTGGCCGCAGCAGTGCAGCTGGGGATGAATAGGATGGAGTGGCAGGAGGGTAAATGTGAGAGCTTTGTGTTTTCAGACGGTTCTTTTGCTTCTAGGAAAGTTAATTAGGAAGTGAAACCTTAAGCAGTTGACAGTGTGCATTGTTGGCTGCTAGTGCTCTGTGACAAATACCACTGAAAGGTACTTCACTTTCTTTTGTAAACAGAAAGGTAAGGAATTTGCACAAAAATGTATTGGTGAAGATCTGCTTTTCATCATGGCCTAACCACATAGTAAACAACAGAAATAACTTGTTTTAATAAAGTATGGTGTTGAAACATTTATCAGCAAGCTCTTTCTCTCCATTTCAAAGGTATGTTTAGGTAAGAGGAACTGTTGCCTTAAAGAAATCCAATCTGAAATTTTGTTATAACATTTTTTTCAGGTCAAGGTCAGGAAACTTAAGGAAAAGTTTGACTTTTGGGCCATCATACAATTACCCCTGAGTTGATTAATACAGTATGCTGAAACAGCCATCTAAGAATTTTGTAGTATTTTATATGTATCCCAAATAGTAGTTACTTATATAAAATTATTCTAGTAGTCACATTATAAAAAGCATGACTTCATTTTTATTGTCATTTTTTGCATGTAGCATGCACAGTTATGAGGCAAGTGCAATAATCCATGTATTTTAATTTCTCTGAGTAACAATAAAAAAATTAACATACCTTTCTCTTATAGGCTATGTTCCCTTGAGTGGCATCATTATACGCCTCTGGAGAATTAATAAAATAGGCTTGGGGACTTCAGAGTTTAAGCCTGTTAAAACAGTTCAGCACAGTACTTCATTTGAACTAGACTTTAGTGGTGTACTTGTGAAACCAAATGGAGAGTGGTGTAGAGGTGGCTGAAACACTCTAGATGTCCATTTCAGAATAAAGGTGGCTGCCTTTTGTCCTGCATTTCCAGCCTCTGCAGGTGGAGCAGCTCTGCACACAGGCTTTCATAACATCAGCCATACAGAGTAGCACAGCAGGCCACTAATTATGAGAAGGCTGTACAAGGGTATGGCCTTTGTGGAAGTAATATTTGGGTCTCAAAAAGCAGCTGCCACAGATGACTGCTCTGAGGGGCTGGTGAACAGGAGGTAATGGCATTGTATGTCCACAATACATCCATGCAGGCTGGTGCTTAGGCTCATCGAGGGAATGCTGCAAAGGATTTTTTCTAAGCAAGACCCAGGTTTTCTGCAGCCTCTGTCTCCCCTGGAGCAGCTGTGGCTGTGGAGAGATCTCCCACCTCTGCAGCTCACTGCTTATCCATGTTGTCCCCTTGCTTGTGCCATTAATCTCAGTCCTTGTGGCGAAACCACAGTTTCCTTAGCCACACAGATATTTTGCAATAGCTTTCCCTTTTGCCAGTGCTCCCTACAGAAAGGGAGAAATTAGTTTTCTGTTTATACATTCCCGTGAAGTGATGCTTTATCTGTTTTTACAAGGCTGTGTAATGCCATTTAGATTTAGTCCTCAGAGTGAGCTATTTTTAAAGGTTTTCAGAGGGTCATTGAAAATATTAAATTATTCAGATACTTTCATATATTTCCATAGGAAACTCCCCAAATATTATTAGATTTAACTTTTTTGGGGGGTGCTTTGAAAAATGGACTAGGAACATTTTCAGGAATCCTTAGTACAGGTCTAAATTTCTTTCTACTTCTTCCCAATGTTCTTCAGGATGCAAATCCAACACACTGTAAAATTCACAGTGATTTAATAGTAATTATAATAAATATTGTATAGGATAACTATGAGGTAACAGTGCTTCAGTAAGGTGAGCTAAGTGGTTGAATAAGGTTATTATAAATCAGAACTTCTCTTCAGGCACTTTAAATAATGCCAGGGTCAGGTGGTACAAGGCTGAGCATTTTAAATTAACTTGCTGATGGCTCTTCGTGCTGTACAACTGGAGATGAACATGGGGAGGGATGGAAGAAGCTGAAGGACTTCAGGGGCATGGGTCTGCCTCCACCTCTGGGTACGTTGGGGTTGGGGAAGATTCCACCCTTATCAACCCCAAATGAGGAATGTGAGCTCATTCCTCATTTCCTGAAGAGAAAGGAATGTTTATTCAGCTGACACAGTTTCTGGGAAAGAGGCTGGAAGAAGAAACTGCTGCGTGACAGTCTTCCTCCTTATCATCTAAAGTGGTGATGTATCTGTGCAACATGTGCAGTGTGGGAAGGGATGGGGAAGGATGGCCAGCTAGACAAGGGACAGAGCTAGGATAATGAAGTATTTGAACTCACAGGGGATTATTACCCCATTTCTCTGCATCTACAACAACACTCATCTGAACTCAGCCTACCAAACCCTAATCAGAATAACCTTTTTCACTTGAGCCGTTGATTAACCCCCAAAGGCTCCATCTTTCAGTGAGTTGACTCAAATTCGGATAGCGTGTGTGGAGTATGCAGTGCTGATTTGCACCAGAGTGTACATTAATAACAGTGGCCGTGGATGGGGAGCAGGGAAGGGCTGGAGCAAGCCGTGTGTCTGTCCTGCATGGACAAGGAGCAGCTGAAACCTTGGGGCTGCCTCCCTGCTCCCACATGACTTTGTGTGGGAGAAGATTTGGAAGGGTGTGATTAAACCCCCAGGAGAGGCATGCAAGGCAAACTGGAGCACAGCCCCTGCTCTGATTTCTTCTGGGCCTGCTTTTCCCTGCACAAGGTCGGCCCTCCTTGCTCTCCCCTCTGTACAGCACGGCGGGTGTCTCTGGAAGGGTTGGTGGCCTTCGGCTGCATCTCCTCGTGGAAATTGCTTTGACCTCTGTTTTCATTTGTTGGCCCGACTGCTATCCTGTCCCTGAAGCGGAGTGTGGTTACACCTTTCTGCTTAAGCTGGCATGTTTAGTTTAAAACCAGAAGAAATAAGAACTTCTCAGCTTTCTAGAAATAACTTTTCTTCTCTTTTTATCACCTACAGAATGCCTGGAGAGTTTCAAACTAATAACAAGATTATGTAAGGGAACAGGAAATAAAAACACACATATATTTTATTTCTGCAGAAACAACCCCATTGCATTTAGTCTTCCAACACAGTAAATGAGCCCTCTATATACTTTGGCACTACAAAGCATTTCAAAAATACTTCTGGTAAACACCACTACCATATCTATGCCTCTAAACCTCATTTTTCAGATATGTATACATTGTAGAAGTGGAACAAAAGTCAGCTTCAACATTTTAAGCAATCAGTTTGATTCTGGTCACAGCAATTACTCTTTCTGTCAGCAGGAGGAAAGTTTACAATCATGAAATCAAAGGGTCTAACTTATTCCTGTATAATGCAGCATAAGATGCATGTAAATTGGATCAACCCCCTGGAAAACCTACTTCCTCTCATTTGCCTGAGCAGAGCTGGGTGGCCACCGTGCACTGCACAGAAGGGCAGGGTGTGCTCAGCCCAGCCCGTGGGCAGGTGGAAGGAGCAGGGTCATGGCCAGGGCTGTGCTGCTGTGCCAAGGCAGGGTCCTGCTGTGTCCCCATCCCTCTCCCTGTCCATCCTGTGCAGTGCTGCCAGAGCTGGCCATCCCACCCCTCCTGACCCACTTCTGCCATCCTGGAGCAACACCTCAGTTCCAGCTGCATTGCAGCCCTTTTCTGTCATCCCTCCTCAAGGAACATCCAGCTGTCTTCATGCCTTCACTGCTGCCTTTTTTTCCTTTTCAGGAGTGAGGCATTGACAGCTTTCCCTTTTCCATTCTGCCCTTCTTCGCCGTGGGTTTTTTGGAAATGGCTGAGGAAAACAGTGATCAGCCAATTTATGTGACACTCTCTCAGATAAACAAATGGGAAAATGGGACTTTTGAGGCTTGTCTGGACAGTGTAATTAAAATGAACCTTGTGTGGCAGTTGTAAATTGACCCTTGGCAAACAGCATGGCTGGTCAGATCAGGTTGTGGAAAGAGCTTCATCATTTCTTAACATAGGTGATTCTGCATCTTAGTAATTCTATAATGTTATTTTTTTTCTCTTTGGAGAATTTTAATGGGTTTATTTATAAGATTTTGGGACACCTACATCATCTCCTTTCACTGAATCACCTTCTCCTATAAATAGTTCAGGTTCACAATTCCTTTCTGGGGGAGTTAAAAAAAGAAAGAAAAAAGAAAGAAGAGGGGGAAAAAAAGGGAAAATAGATCTCATTTCACTCATTTCAGTTGACAAGAATCAGTAAACTTGTTCCCAGATCTGGGGACCTTTCCTTTTGGAAATACCTAATCCTCTCTGACTACATTCATTTAATTCTTCAAGCCCACTCTGCACTTCAGTGTGTTCTCAGGTTTCTAGCTCTTCATAGTACATTTTTAACACATAGAAATAATGTCTGAAAGCTAATTACATTAAACAACTCCAAGGTAATTTCAAACTTAGTAAGACTTGTAGAAAAATTTATGTCTAACTTTTAAAATAATTTCTCTTAACAATTATACAAAGAATATAATAAATACTTCTGCTCTGCTGAGCAGGATTTTGCCTTTAGAAAATAATGTTACCTGTTTTTATCATAGCAGCAAAAAAGAGCCAGATGAGGTTGAGTTCTGGTATGCCCAGCCCCCCTACTCACAGTCACTCATTGGTCTGACCTTCCTCTCTAACTATTTCTAGTCCAAATGGATGCTATGGATAAAGAGGAAAGAGGGCACCTTGTATTCCTTCCTTCCTTCCTTCCTTCCTTCCTTCCTTCCTTCCTTCCTTCCTTCCTTCCTTCCTTCCTTCCTTCCTTCCTTCCTTCCTTCCTTCCTTCCTTCCTTCCTTCCTTCCTTCCTTCCTTCCTTCCTTCCTTCCTTCCTTCCTTCCTTCCTTCCTTCCTTCCTTCCTTCCTTCCTTCCTTCCTTCCTTCCTTCCTTCCTTCCTTCCTTCCTTCCTTCCTTCCTTCCTTCCTTCCTTCCCTCTTTAACAGCATCATTTTCAACATCTATCTTCTGTTTAGTTCATTTCATTTGTGATTCTTTTTTTGTTGCATTCAATATTTATCAGTGAGAATGAAGCTTATTTTCAAACTTAGAGGCTTGTCTGTACATCTTGTCTGAGGAAAGGGACTTTGATATGATAAATGCACCTGACAAGGCCTTATTTATTCCTATATTTAAAAGAAATTTATTCATATATTTATTGAAATTTATCATTTTAACTACTAACTATGTAGTAGTTAAAAACACAACTTGAGATCATGAGGAAATGTGTGGGAAGCATATCTGGACTTAGTTAAAACTTTGGAAGAATGTAAGAATTCACATTTATTAAGCCAAAATATAATAAATTCACAATGTAAAGTACAACTCCAACTAGGCCAGATGATAAACGTTTTAATACAATACATGCAGCTGCTCCACTCTTGTTTCCAGTCCCTTTCTGTCTGGTCTATTTACCTCCCCTTAAGAGCTGCAGGACATATTTATTGGGACCTAAATTTTCCCTAGTTGTTTGCAGCACAGCTTTCTGGTCCAAGGAAAGGCTCATTTCTTTGAACTGTTTTTCCAATAAGAGCTGAAAACAGCAAATACTGAATTAAAAACTTTATAAGCACATTGCAAAGCAGTTTAACTGTGTTTCTGCTTTCTGGGGAGCCGAAGAGGGGAGAAGGTGAGGAGCTGTGTGTGGTGTGTGCATGCTGCCTGCCTGAAGTGGCTCTGCACCTCTGCGAGGCTCGTGGGGACCCCTGGGAAGCTGAGGAGTGAGAACCCCAGAAATCTGCGTCAGAGGCAGAACTAAACAATGCAGGGCAATGAAAGAATGGGGAAGGTAAAGTCAGGTGGTGGCTGAGCTGGCTTTGGCTTCAGCAGTGGTTGTTCCTCTCCTGCACAGGGTGATCGGGCCCCAGGTTACAGATGTTTCAGAAAACAAAGCCAGTCGTTGAGGGAGTGTATGGTCTCTATTAAAGTCATTCTGGAGCCTCTCTCACCCAGGCATATGAAGACAATTTTTGTGTATGAGGCAGCAGGTGAACAGCCCTGCTTATTCAGCAATACAGAAATAAGAGTAATGTGACAGAATTAGTGAGACCTTCATAGGTTTTTTTTTTCTAAGTAAAATAAGTAGATCCTGTCCTGGAAAAAATGTATAGATTTTTTGGTTGTCCTCTATGCTGGCCGCATAATCTGAGACAAATGGACACTATGACAACTTCTTTTGTAGAAACAAATCAAAGATGTGTGTTGTGGGGACCTCTGGCCAGCTCTAAGGTGGTTAGTCACAATACCATGCCTGGGAAAATGCACTATACATTAATTTGTGCAGGAAGGACAACACTGGCATGCTGCATTTTGCATACTATGCTGTGCTTTGTTTTAATAACACTGGGCAATTCTCATATGAGGAAAAATATCCTCTTTATAAAGCCAGGGGACCCAAATATTGATGAGTAAAAATCAAATGGTCTCTGTGAAGTGCAGAGTGTAAAGGAATTAGTCTAAAAGCACTGGCCTCAGTGGAGGATGGAGAGGGAATATGATAGGACACTGGACTTAAGCAGGGGTCAGGGCACAGGTATGCGGAGTTTGAACGTGGAAATGGAAAGCACTGAAGTAATGTGATATCCCTCAGGTGAGAATATCTGCAGCTCAGCAGAAATTTCAGCTGTCTGTGGCCACTGTGCCCCTGTCACAGACTCAGAGCCCCTGGGTGCACCAGTGAACTTGAGGGAGCAGTCCCAGATACTGCCTGTGCAGAGCTGTGTTTCTGACATGCTGATGGCAGCAAGGCACAAGTGTTTTGGGCATGTTCTTAGGGCACTCTAAGCTGTGAGACACACAGCTGGGGCTCCTTTGCTTCCAGCTCATGTTGGTATGGGTCTCTGCATCACAGCCCTCCCTCAGCAAGCCACAGAGACCATGATGCATATTCCACACTGGCTTCCCAATGTGTGAAATTCTTAAGCAGATGGTCTTACTCAGCATGACATCTTCAAACCCTCAATTTTTTGTTAGAGGTAATTTTTTCATAGGTGTGTATATTGCACAGAACAAAGGCACAGATCGTATTCACATGGTTCCAGGAATATTTTCACAAGTTTTGGCAACAACTCTTGATCTAGTGACTGTGTGGCATAACACATCATTGAGCCTGTTGGCTGTGGGAACACATGGTGAGACAATTTTGTGGCTAAAATGATTTAACCTGCGTATATGTGCCATGGGATAGAATTGCTAGGTGTACTTTGTGTGAGGGAATTACATTAACCGCTCCCCAGTGGTACCAATAGGATTTTTGCTGTGTAATTTCCCAGGGGCATGTAGAGCGTTTGCCCCATGAATCCTTTTTGGACAGACTTGAATAAACAGATCAAATACTGGAGATTCTTTTGAGTGGCCACTATCTTCTACAATCATTGGATTCATAAAAGCATTTGAGACCATTTATGTGCCCCATACATTTCTGAGTTGAATATAAACCAGAAAATGTGCAATTTTATGGCTTTTGGAGGGCTGGGTATGGATTTTTACATACAGCATTATGTCCTGTTTATTATTATGAAATAGGATGAGAGGGAAAAGCTAAGGACAGGATGGAACATTTATTTTCTTGAAAATTTAACATCCATAACAGAGAGGATGAAGATAGACCATTCAGGTTAGTATGGTGTGATTGCTGTCTGCTGTCTCTATTTGCATACATTCCCTCATTCTGCTTCAGATTTATGGTTTTGTAATCCATGTGCTCACTTGCAAGGTTATGATGACCCATAAAACACATCTGTATTGTCTCATGTCTTTGTCAAACTCTCTGTCTTCTGCTCTGTTTCTGGTTCCTTTCATTGATGCAGAAAATGAGAAAAAAAGACTTTTTTATCACCTGGTTTGTTTATTCATTCAAATAACAATTGCATTGTTTGAATAGGACAGCTCAAAATTGGAACCCTAATCAAAGTATCTTAAAAAATAAAAAAAAGGCAAGCAGCACCCCCACCCCAACAAACCCAAAGAAAGTCTTTTGATAAGCAGCAGAGTACAGCTTGGACCAAGGTGAGGGGACAGGCTACCAGCATTCCTGCAACACTCAGCAATGTCTGTCACACTTACTGTGGGGTGGGGAAAGCAAACCTGTTTTTCTGAGCTGGTACTTAGGTATTCATATGGACTTTGCTTAGATTGGCAGCAACACTTAAATGCAAAGTTTTGTGAAGAAATAGACACTAAAGATAATGTTATTCCTGTTGTTTCCATGGCAATGGACATGCTTGATGGACTATATCCATCATGTGTGCTCTGTAACCATCTGGTTTCACAGTCCTCGTTTAAGACACTCTAGGAATAAAATGTAGGTAAATAAAACTTTAATCAGGTTTATAATTACTGTTGTCCTTACAGAAATTATTTAACATGATTTTTCAGCTGCTTCAGCATAAGGCCCAAAGGTCTTTTTAGGGTTTTATTGCCACATTTAAGGAATAGTTTAAGAATTGTTATTGTACTTTAGCTACAGATGCCACTGTTTCTTCTTGGTTTCTGAAACTATGTTATAATGACATCACATTAAGATTTTTTTTTCCAGGCTCCAAAAAGGTCACAGTTATTTTTTCCAAATGGCTCTGTCAAGCATAAAAATTAACCATACTTTGAGCTGGATTTTCTGTATTTGTAATGTATGTTTATGTTAGAGTTGCTGTCAAAACAGGCATTAAAGATAAATGTAGCTAATTAAAAGAACATTCGCTTAGAGCTCCTGGTAATAGATACCTCATTGTGGGGTCTTGAGGTAAAACTTACTTTCACAATTGATTCAGTTTATGGGATTGTGTTTGAACATTATAGAAGGCTATTTCAGTTTTCCAAATTGTGCATATTAGCCTGAGAACAATCAAGTTAAGTCTATAAGTAAATTGCAGAAGAGAACTCTGGGTGTACTTGCTAACTATGTAAAATGTTCTTGTTGGCTCTACTTCCTACACTTAATCATTTGGAATAATGCTTCCCAGCAGTAAATGTAAGTGCAAACTGGTTTTACAGAAGGGAAACAGCCTATCTGGCACTGGATGAGTCAATAAGTTGCACACTTTAGCATAAGATAAAGAAAAAAGATTTAAAAGATCCCATATCAAATTAGGTAATTGTTTCTATTTTATCTTACTTTATTTTACTAAACAGCTGTGCTCACAACATTAATTTCATTGCACATGACATCTGTGTTATCCTAGGGACTCCTATGCCGGGGAAAAGGTCAATGCCAGCTGCCATTGCTTCAAGTTTCCATAAACTTTCAATGGCCAATAATATTTTGTGCTTTATAAAAAGAAAGTAAAATAATAATGTATTTGTGTAGCACCTTTCATATTAAGGGATTTCAGAGAGAACTATGAACTGTAGGCCCAATCCTTTAGTTACATAAACAAAATTCCCATTGATTTCAGCAAACTTATGCCAGAGTAAAGAGGGCAGAGGAAAGGTGTCAGGATTTGGCTCTATGTACTGCAGGCAGCAATCACTTCATCCACTAATAAAGTTCAGTCACTTTTTGGATGGGACTTGGCAGTTGTTTAACATGAGTGGTCTTGAGCTGACTCAGTTTAAATGGAAGGATAAACAAAAATATAGTTCTCTAATTAAGATTTCATACTTAACTGGAACAAACTTTGAAAAATTGAAGGGACTGGTTAGGAGAGACAGCTGGGGCGGGTTTCTCAGGGTCTTCAAAGCATTTCCAGTTTGGAAATGCTTCAGGTCAAAGATGCTGAGAACACATAAAAGTGCCATGGGGAAAATTACATAGGGATGTGTTTCAGACCTGGCAGAGGGAACTACTGCCTCAGGAAGAATATTGGGAATAAGCAGGGAACCTATAGAAGCTGAAAAAAGGACTGCTCTAGAGGAAATCCTTGTTGCAAAAGTCAAAACCAGTGAAAATTGTGTGAGAACTCTCTAATGTGTCATAAATCTTTTGCCCCAGTGCTCAGGAGGAATGACAATATTGGCCACGAGGACAGATGGGAGGGGATCATTGGGAATGTAGCATCCAAGTGCAAATTTCAGCTTCAGAATTCATCAAAAGTGGGATGTATCTCCTATCTCCATCCTAAGAGGCTGGAAGCTGTGCTGTTGAGAACTGCAAGCTCCATAACACCTTAGGGTGGAGTGAGCATTGTCCCTGCAGACAGGAGAGTGGCAAGGGAAACCAGCTGTACTTAAGTGCAGGAAAAGTTATGTGGACAGCCAGGGACATCAAAGTCTGATCTAAACTGTGTGTAAGGCTCTACATCAGGCTTTGGAAGAGATCCTGCAGGAGCACTAGGAGATAAATTAAACACAGAAAATGACAAATAAGAATTTAACAGAGGTAGATGATACTGAACCGTTACATTTTCCACAAAAATAATGTGTAAATTATGAACTATCAAGATTTTAAGAAAACATGCTTTGGAAACAAATGGGCAACTTTTACCTATCTTAATGAGAGAAATCAGGGGTGGCATTGTAAAACAGGTAACGGGAGTCATGAATGTGGACAGCAGCAGTCTGTGGAAAGGGATGAAACCAGACTGGTAACCAACGCTGATTTTGTTTAACACTTTCTCTGTGACTTGATGCAAATATGAAAAGGTTCATGACAAAATGTACTGATATGCAGGGTTTAGAGGCATTGCCAACACAAGTCTTTTGGAGAGAGCAAAGTCTAAGAGCCCAAATTGGAATAGGATAAAGTATAATAATAAAAAAAAATTTAAAAAATGTGCTAGAAGCTCAGGGCTCATCTGTTCATAGAAGTATTTTACTTGTTGATCAAGGCTTGACTAAGAGGCATCAGTGTGATGGAACCAGAAAAAGACAAATGCAGTTCCAGAATTTGTCTGTCAAATTACTGCCAGTGTGGGCAAAAAATACTAGCATCAACCTCCAGGGCTCTGGCTAGACATCTGCTCAACTTCTGTCTTTAGAAAAGACATTTGAAAGCCCAGCAGATGCAGAAAGTGCCCCACACAGGTTCAAAAGTGTTTTTGTCCCTCTGAGAGGAGGGAAGAGATGGTCTTGGTCAGACTGGTGAAATGAGGGTAAGGGGGAGGGCACAAGGGAAAGCAGCAGGGAGAAAAGTAATTTAAACTAAATTAAAATGATTTCACATGTATGGTGGGTGTCAGCTGAGAAGAAACAAGTTTAAGTTTGAAACTAGAAGGCAACTCCTCATTCTTAGAGCAAGTGCATTTTGGAATATTCTCCCCTACAGTAACAGAGGCTGAAACCCAACAACTTTTATGTTGGAGTGTATGAAAGAAATTATACAATGTGTTTGCTTACTGTAACAGGGGAATTGACTTAATGGCCCAGAAAGTTCCTTGGAGCCCTGTGTTCTGATATCCTCTGCAGCAAACACTGTTGCTGTATAAGAGATTTGAGCAGAAATTAAGTGCAGTCCTGTTGAAATTGAAGTGGGAATTTAAGTTCCCCAAGAGTAATTAGCCTTGCTGTGTGTGGTCAGGACATGGAAGAGGCATTTAATGGCTGCAAATATCAGTAGGTCTTTAAGTGGTGGAGGAGATTATAAGGTACTGGGATATTCATATAGTAATACTCACTTAAGTTCAAGGGATATGTCCTTTTGCACAGCAACTATTAACACAGTGTTGGGATACTGGTTTGGCTTTCACTAAGGTGACAACTGCTGTGTCTGACTGTCCCTGGCCATCCCAGATGTGGAAGAAACAAAATAACCCAGCTTGTCTTTCAATTAGCAACTGGAAATGTCCTGTTTTGGGGGATAGCTTTGAATGTGCACTACTGTAAAAAGAGTCCACTTGCAAAGATTAAAGGGACATGCAACACCACAGTTTTCATAAACAGGATACCAAATATAGCAAAAGGGAGAAATCAATTTCCATTTATCTAAATACAGACACATTTTTCAGCAAAATGAATCAATTAAATAGGAGAGTGTTCTCAATCTGTTGTCTTAAGATCTCAGTTTTAACATGCAACTTAAAATGAGATCAGGAAAAGGCATTTTGAATGTAGGCAGAAATTTTTTGCCATCATCAGCACTGCCTGGCTTATGAAAATTGCTGAGAGTTGTTGTCTAACAATATTATCATGTGAAACAGCACACAGTGATAGGGTTTTTTTCTGAACTACTAAAAAGCATTAATAATTAATTATGTTAGAGGCATGCCATTAATTGTGGTGTAATTTTCACCATGTGTACAATATTTAACTGCATATTTTGTCACAGTGCAATTATAGGAAATGTTTTTACAAGATGTCTCTCTGGCTTTATATACATTGTGGTTGCTCTAATTATTTTTCCCCATTATAATGTACAACATTCCCAGGATCCTGTCTTGTAAACCATTCACTGTTAGACAGGATACATAAAGAGTAGTGTAGTATAGTTTTCTCTTTATTTTATAACTTGTTGAGAAGTAAATTTGAAAAAGTTGTGCAGTCTGTGCACATGTATTATTCTCTGCCTTTTTAATTATATTAGACACATGTCCAGTACTTTGTTTCCAGCACTGTGATGCTCTAAGTCCCTGAGGACACTGAAATAACTGAGTGAAATTAACACTGAAAAAATATATTATATTTGCCTCAAAATGACCACTGCTATTTGAAGTATGCTGTGCAGTGTGGTTCTGCTCTGAATTTTCACTCACATTGTATATGTGGATGCAATAATGATGGGCATGCAATTAGTCAGCAATTGGCAGACGCTGCACAAGTCACCACTCTACACCTAATCTCTTCCTGGAATAATGGGAGAATAATATTTGCATTGGCTTATAACCAAAAATCTTCTTAAATACAACTTGATCTTGTATATTTTACCCAATTGTATAATTGTATGGACAAAATTTGTATATATTAAATGGCATATGCTACATGAAATTTTCTCAAATATAGTATTAGCTATTCTAAAAACAATTTCTCCAGACATATGGTAACATAATGTGGCCAGCACACCTGTCTGGCTGGACAGAAAAACTGCAAAAGAGAAATAAAAAATTATCTGACTCCTTTTACTTCCACCTGAGAAATCAATGGAGAGTTCACTGATGTTGTTATTCTTAGATTATTATAAATTTAATGTAAATTGGAGAAATATCCTGTCTGTTGTCTTGTCAAGGTAAAAGTAGTCTTTTCCTGATGCACCTAATCTTCATCCTTCACCCCCCCCACTAAAAAAAAAAAACCCAAAACCTCAAAACACTCCAAAACCCTACACATAAAAAATCTAATGTGGCGGGTCACATTTTTTTAAATATCATTTTAGAAAGGTTTTAGGATTAAGAATTGCTAGCTATGGTGTTGTATCACGGAGAAATGAGACTTTGAATTTTAGTATAGCTACAGTTTGAACAAAATCTTCACAGTAAAGCTTTGAAATAGCAGGTTAGTACCACATGCATTAGGTTAGACCCACTGACGGACTAACTGAGGGTTTAAATTCTGAATACACCACCGTGGTAAGCATCAAATAAGTCAGAATTTGTATTTTTGTTTGGACTTCATGTAGGACATCTGAATCAGTCCCTTTTCTCAGTCGTATTCAGTCTTGAGGTCTATCTCCATCTAAATATGCAGACAAAATGTTGCAATGGGAGAGTCTGGGTGTACAATGAAAATGTAAAAGTTGAGACCTGTGTTGGGACCTGAAGTTCATGGAGACTTTTTCATTATTTTTGGCTGGTTGAGGGTCATGTCACTGCAGAGGCTGCATGGTCCCCTCTCCTCCAGGCAAGGATGTGCCAAGCACGTGGGAAGGCTCCGTGCAGGGACACCGTGGCCACATCCAGCCCCGTGTCTCAGGGCTGTCTTCTTCACACAGGCCACCAGCACGAGAGACACGGCTGTCCTGAGAGTACCCATACAGCCATCACTACCTGACCTGAGGGAAGTAGTTGAGACTTTCTTCTGTTTTCCTATCTATAGAATGGTTTCATGGCTGGAATCATAGATTAAAAGTTCTTTATAAATTTTTTGAAATATTTGTTATCTTGAAATCAAATCACAAGGGATATAAAATTCCAGTAAATGCTCATAACACAACACAACATTAGCAATCGCTGATAGTATGAAGAAAATTTATTAAAATCAAGAATAATGGACTTTGTTTTTCTTTAAAATGGTGTATATTAATCTGTTAACTTCTAGATTAAGTTTTTTTCATATAATTGCACTATTTTCAATGTTCTGTTTGCTATAAAGAAAACAGTAAACCAGAATCAATCCAATACTGTGGTGTTCTTAATGTCAACATCCATAGACCATCAATGGCAGCAGTTCATATTTGTTCATGAAGTCCTATAATATTTTTTTTTTATTTTGAAGTCTTAGTTTCTGATATTAAAAGGGTAAACTGATATATCAGTCATAAGAACATAACTTTGAGCCACTCAACAGGAAGGAGTCTAAATGAAAACAGAGCTAGGAAGGAGGATATTTAAACTAAGCTTTAGAAATATTCCTAATTTTGAGCTCTTTGGAGTTTTTTTGCCCCAGAAAAAAAAGAGAAGTGATGAATCCTTTAGTCTTTTAAAGTTAATCTAGGTGAGACAGTAGAAAGTACAAGAAACAATCTTTCACTGGCAAGTAAAGGGCAAGTTGACTTTTTATTTTCTAATGACTAATTTTATTATTTTAAGCAATTTTGCTACCCAAAGAGCACAAAAGACTGCAATTATGAATAACTACAAGATAGTGATACAAGTCCTGTTTTATTTAATTGTTTTATTTCATTTATTTAATTTTATTCTCTACTTGATAGCAAAAAAACAATTAAAAATGTTGGTTTAGTGCTTTTTTCATGAAGGACTTCCTGATGATGAGCTTTGTGAAGATCCTCCCCTGTGCTATAGAGACAGATGTTTTCTGTGGCCCTGATTCAATAAAGCAATCCTGCTCAGGAAAGCAGTTAAAACAGAGACTGTCCCAACAACCTGCAGATGAGAACATGACAATTTTTCAGTACTGAAAAGAACTAAAAACATATGCTTTAATGTGACATCTTTGACTGACAGTCAGTTTGCCTCAGATTATCCAGGGAGGAATTGAAACCAGGTTAACTGGGGGCCTGAGTGAATGTATGAGCTTTTATAGATCTGATTTTTCCATTACTTATAAACTGTTCTGAGTATCAGACTAACTTCAGGTCAGATTATTCCAGGTTTGGCAATTATTTTTTCTCATCCAGTTCTAAATCTCTAAATCTCTAAATCTTGTGTCCCTTCCTGAGACAGCAGGTCAATGCCCAAGTGACACATGGTGCCAGTTTCTTATTTTGTGTCAGCCCTATGTGTCCAAACTCAAGAGCTGGATGACAACACACACTTCCGAGCATTGTGATTGTGACTCCAGAACCTGTGCATGAATCTATATTTATGTCTATATATTTTTACAAAAAGGCTTATCAATTTTTTATTTGCAGCTCTGAAACTATTGGCAGAGTCACCACAGGTATGGGACAATTTCTCCTTCCCATTCCAGTCAAGTGAAGTCCCAGGTGACTGGAAAAAGGGAAACATTGCACTCATCTCAAAAAAGAGTAAAAAAGAGGATCCTGGGAACCACCAACCTGTCTGCCTCACCTCTGTGTCTGGGAAGATAATGGGACAGATCTCCTAGAAGCTGAGCTAAGGTGTATGGAGGACAGGGAGGTGATTTGGGACACTCAGCATGGCTGCACCAAGGGCAAGTCCTGCCTGACCAAAGTACTGACCTTCTATGATGGGATGGCTACATCAGTGCATAAGTGAATGGCTATGGATGACATCTGTATATATAAGGGCTTGTATAAGGTCTTTGACATGGCCTCCCACAATGTCCTTCTCTCTAAATTAGAGAGATGGATTTGATTTGCTGGGCTGCTAGGTGGATGAGGAAATGGTTAGATGGCTGCATCCAGAGCGCAGTGGCCTATGGCTCCCAGTCCCAAAGGATGTCAGTGACAAGTGGTGACCCTCAGGACTCCATACTGGTACCAGTGTTATTCAATATCTTCATTAATGATGTAGATGAATATCTACATCAGTGCAGCCTCGGCAAATCTGCAGATGACACCAAGCTGAGTGGTGCAGTTGACACTCCTGAAGGAGGGAATGCCATCCAGAGGGACCTGGACAAGCTCAAGAAGTGGGTCCATGGGAATCTCATGAGGTTTGACAAGACCAAGTGCAAAATGCTGCACCTGGGTTAGGGTTGTGCTATCAACACAGGCTGGGGATGAACAGACCCAGAGCAGCCCTGCTGGGAAGGACTGGGGGTGCTGGTGGGTGAGAGGCTGGGCATGAGCCAGCAATGGGAACTTGCACCTCAGAAAGGCAATTGTGTCCTGGACTGCACCCAAAGCAGAACGGGTCAGTAGACCGAGGGAGGGGATTTTGCCCCTCTGCTCTCCTGTCTTGAAACCTCACCTTGAGTACTGCACCGACCTCTGGGGTCCCCAGCACAGGAACAACATTGACCTGCTGGAGACGACGGCCACCAAAATGGGGCCAAGATTAGAGGGATGGAGCATCTCTCCTAAGGGTAAAAGCTGGAAGAATTAGGTTTGTTCAACCTAGAAAAGAGAAGATTTCAGTGTGACCTAACTGCAGCCTTCCAGTACCTGAAGAGGGCCTACAAGAAGATGGAGAGAGACAAAAGCATGTCGTGACAGGACAAGGGGGAATGGCTTTACACTGAAAGAGAGTTGATTTAAATTAGATATTAGGATGAAATTCTTTATTGTTAAGGTGATAAGACACTGCTGAACACAGGTTGCTCAGAAAAGCAGTGGATACTCCATCCCTGGAAGTGTTTAAGGACAAGCTGGATGAAGCTTTGAGCAACCTGGTTTAGTGGAAGGGGTCCATGCACATGGTGGAGGGGTTGGAACAAGACGATCTTTCAGGACCCTTCCAACCCAATCCATTCTATGATCTGTGATTCTAACCAGGTCAAAGTAGCTCTTCAGCAGATTGACCACAGGACAAGAGACTGTGTGACACAGGTCTAGGGCATGGCCAGGGGAGGAGATGACACAGCTGACATTCTGACCCCATGGATTTCTGAGTACCTGCTGCTACCACAACTGCTTTGAAAGAAGAAAACTTTCAGGTCTAGACAGGACCACGTCCTCTCCGTAGCTTGCTTTTTGCATTTTCATTCTTATCACTGTGAACCATCTAAACCACACAACAGTTCCTTTCCCCACCTTAATCACACCCCCATGCTACCTCTGTTGACCAGAGCTGATGCATTTACAAGCTGGAAACCTGCTGGCACTGACCAGTCCTGATGACTGACCTCTGTTCTGGTACAAGTTCAGTTAGTTCATACAGGGTCCATATGGCAGTTTTCTCTCCCCCTTCCCCCTTCCCTTCTTCTGATTCTCTGAAAGTCTGCAGTTTTGTATGTCTTTTGCAGTGTCTCCCCATGAGTATTTCACTTCTGTTGGCACTTTCCATAGCAGTATTAATAATGACATTTTGCTGGCATGGGGCCAGCTGTAAAAGTTTATGGAGTAATTTTGTAATAGAGCTGCAAGAGCTTAGCAAAAACCCAGCAGGTGAACAAGCTTTCCCCCTCACTCTTTTAAAATAAAAGTTCTCCCATTCCACAAGCTTTGCAAAGCCTTTTCACCAGGGTTTCTTGGAGGCGAGAAGTGCATATTTTAATGTGACAGGTTTAAGAACCAGCGTTCTCCTGTGGCACTCCCACCTCCAGCTGCAAGGCTGTGCCCCTGGTCCCCATTCCGAGCCATACTCATTGCAAACATTGAATATAAAATTGCTGTTTTCCCCTTGCCCTCCACCTTCCAGCTGCATATTCCCACCCTGGTTCCCTGCTCGGAGCAATGATTTAATAAATATATCTACAATAATCATCAGCGCCTCTGCCTGCCCTCCCCCTCCCAGCTGCAGTTTCCCACCCTTATTTCTCTTTTGTGCCATGATTAGTACATATGTTTAAAATAAAACTCATCATCTGCTTCTCCCTTCCTCCTTCCATCTGTGGATTCCTTCTGCCTCCACCTTACCCAGATTTTCAGATCTGGTTTGTAGGTAAATTTCATAGAAAAATTGAACCTTGTACAGTGCCTTTCCTTCCTGCTGCCTGCCATTTCTGTTGCAAATGAAACAGTGGGCTTTAATGTGAAAGCAGATCACAGCCCTCCGTGGTGTTGACATGAAACCATGAGTGATCTGAAGAGAGCAGAAAGATTCCTCTGCTTTTGAATCCCTCTCCTGACTGTGTCCCAGCCATGAGGGGCAAGATCCTGAAAGATGAGGCTGTAGCCAGGACTGTAGTTCTCTGTGCAGGTAGCCAAAGCTTTCCTGATACCTTTTGGTTCATCTGCATGATGAATCACAGTCTGATGAAATAGCTGAGGCTGGAAGGCACCAGCCCTGTCCTTCAAGCAGAGTCAGCTGCAGCAGGTGGCTCCAGGTAATGTCCAGTCAGGTTTGAATATCTTCATGACTGGAGACTCCGTGACCTCTCTGGGAAACCTGAGCCAGTGTTCAACTATGCTCATGGTAAAACAGGTTTTCTTAAGTTTAGGCAGACTTTTCTGTATCTCATTTTGTGTCTGTTGTCTTTTGTCTATCAGTGGGAACTACTGAGCAAAGTCCGATGCCGCCTTGTTTACACGATCCATCAGGTGTTTTTACACATGGTTAAGATCCCTCATAGTCTTTTCTTCTGCAGTCTGAGCAGTCCCAACTCTCTTAGCTTCTCCTTGTATGTTAAATTCTCCAGTCTCTCAACCATCTCTGTGTCCCTTTGCTGAATTTCTCCCATATGTTTGTGTCTCTCTTCTATTGGGGAGCCCAGACTGGGGCACAGCACCCAGACCTGTCTCATGAGTGCTGAGAAGAGGGGAAGGATTACCCCTTTTGACCTTTGGGCAACATGCTTCTGAATGCAGCCCACCAGGCTGTTGGTCTTCTTTGTCACAAGGGCACATTGCTGCTCACGCTCAGCTTGTCCACCAACAGCCACAAAAGCCTTTCCTGCAAAGCTGCTTTCAGAGGATTAGCCTCTAGCATGTCCTGGTGCATGGGGTTTCTTCCTCCCCAGGTGCAGGACTTTGCACTTCCCTTTCTTGAACTTGTTCGCCCATTTCTTCTGCCTTTCAAGGTCCCCTTGAACAGCCACACAACCAACTGGTGTAGCTGTCACAGATAATAGCCCTGTGGGACGGCAGTTCAGCCAGTTTCCAGTCACCTAACTGGCTGTTTATCTGGCCTCTACTTAAGCAGTTTATCTATGAGGATGTTATGGGAGACAGTGAAAGCCTTGCTGAAATCCAGACTAACAACAGCCATTGCTCTCCTCTCATCCCTGGACCAATCAAGTCATCACAAGAGGTTGTGTCAGGTTGGCCAGGCATGATTTCTTCTTTGTAAATCCATGCTGACTGTCGACAATCAACTTCTTGTCTTTTGTGTATAGAAATGGGGTTTAGTACTATTTTTTTTTAGTACATGTCTCCACCATGTGCCGAGGGACATGAGATGGACTGGCCTGTAGTTCTAAGGTAAGACTGAAAACCATGCCCTCCTGAAGAAAGGAGTGACACTTGTTCTGTTCTAGTCCTCAGGAAAGCACCCTGATCCCCATGATCTTTCAGAGATAATTGAGAGTGGCCTTGTCATAACACCAGCCAGCTCCCTCAGTATCCATGGGTGAGCCACCACTAGTCCCATTAACCTCTCTCTGTATGTCCAAACTGTTTTAATGTTCCCTGACATGATCCTTCTTTACAAAGGGTAAGTCTTCTCTACTCCAGGCTTTACCATGGGTCGCAGGGGCTTGGATTCCTAAGGGCTGGTCTTACCAGTAAAGACTGAGGCAGAAAAGACATTAAATATCCCAGTCTTTTCCATGTCCTTCCAGGTCCTACTGACCTGTCTATAGGTTCCCTGTCCTATTCAAAAGTGGGGCCACATTCTCCCTATTTTTCCTTTTGTTGCTGATGTACCTGTAGAAACCCTTTCTGTTTTATTTCACATCCTGTAGAGGCCCAAAGGACTCAGTGAGCTTCCTAGCTCCTTCTCTGCACACATGAACAATGTTCCTGTCTTCTCTTTGGGTAACCTGTCTTTGCTTCCACCTTTGCTTACCTATTCTATTTCTGTTTTGTCAGGAGCATCTTGCTCATCCATGAAGGCCTCCTGCTGCCTTTGTTTAATTTCCTGAGCCTCAGGATGACCATTCTGGAGTTAGAGGACCAGTTCTCCCCATCTCCTCTTCTATCCCAGCCTGTCTTCCTGCGGATCCTTGCATGGAGATATGTGGAGTGTCTAAGTTGGCTCTCCCTAACTGCAGGGTTTTGACTGTTCTGTTTGGTCTCCTCTTGGGAACTCCATCATTTCATGGATCTCAAAGGCTGTGCCTACTTTCACATCCCTGATCAGCTCTGCCTTGCTTGTAAATATGGCATCAAAAACATCTCTCTCATGGGTGATCATCTTGATGAAATATCTCACAAAGTTGCCTTCTGTGTGCTCCAGAAGCCTGGATTTCTTGTACCTTGATGTATTGTCCCTGAAGAAAATATTGAGGTGGTTAAAAAAGGCTTTATTTATTTTTTCCTGATCAGGACATCGGTAGCAGGCACCCATCACAGTGCAGCCACTGTTGGTCTGCCTTGTAGTCCTGACCCACAGCCTCCCAGAGAGCTCAATGCTCAGCCCCAGGCCAAGGTCCACATGGTCCTACTGCTCTCACACAAAGGGAAACTCCCCCTCCTTGCCCTCCCTGGGCAAGCCTTTCATTCCTAGAGAGCCAGCAACCATCCACAGCAGTGCAGCTGTGGTGGGAGCTGTTCCACCCAGATCTGTGATCCCAGTGATATTACAGCCCTGCAACTGCACACAGATCTCTCATCCCTCCTGCTTGTTCCCCACGCTGCTTGCATCAGTGCAATGAATTAGTTGCCCTCCAGAGATGCAGCCAGTCAGGCTGATTCCCCAGAAGAGACATGACAGCTTTCCAAATAATGCTATCCAGAAGACACTTCCTTATTTATGATCATATGTTTGAGATGGCCTCCCTTCAGCCCTGTTTCGTTGATTAAGCTTTGTCAGGTGGATCCCATGTGTGATTGTAGTGTTCCTTGACTGTCACATGGTTATAAAAAGCAAATCCCTACTGTCAACACCTGCTGTACAACCAGTTGCTGACTACAAGATCTTGCTCTCTCTGCAAGCCCATGTCACATGGGAGAGACATAAGGACTTTTGTATTGGACAACAGTCAAGGATGAGGCATGTGGTATCTTATGTAAAGCATTGTGAACTTGCTGCCCCAGGGAATGCCTTTTCCTCCCAAACTCACTCCAAGTGCACATACAAGGCAAGAAAGGAACCTTCTCTTCCCTTTGCCTTGAACTTTGCAAGGACTCCAGAGGCTTGGTGAGTTTTGGGGCTAGACTTGGACCAATAAGAAAGGTGGATAGTCAGAAATCCCTGCTCAGACTCTGCATCAGCATCTCTAATCCCTGCCTGCCTTCTTCTGAGAGAAGCTGATGGCATTTCTCAGGTCAAGTTCCTTGTGGCAGGCCCTGGGGTGTTGCTCTGCATGATGCACATGTGGGGAAGGCTGAATGTACAAAGGGACCTTTTGGAGATTAAACAATCACACAGGAGTAATGCTGAGTTTACAGAAGAGAATTCAGTTTGGGTCTAGATGTTACTGGAACACTTTGGGGGTGGCCCAGGAGGTTATGGTGTCTACAAACTGTACGATCAATCTTATGCTAGTGCGTTTTGGCAGCAATTCCACAAAGTGAAGAGGAAAGGGCCACTATGTTACAATAGCAGCTAGATTATGGTATTGATAATAATTGGTCTTGATGGTATGTTCAGAACCACACATAGTTCAAACAAGTTCTTCATCCATACAGCTTACATATTGTCATCTGGGATATGCATCAGCTTTTTGCAGAATGAGAGAGCTGCTGGAAGCAGAGTGCCTGGACAGAAACTGAGTGATACCCTCTACAGTGTCTCATGAAGCAAAACAGCTCTGCTGCCTTCTCTGGGACAGGCACCGTGCTCTTCTTGCCCACTTAGGAGTGGCCAGTACTGTTAACAATGCTAATGAGGAAAATCCAAGGCTGTTGTCCAATTGTCTGTGCCTAATTACATTTAATCAGTGCTTTGCAAACTAAAGGTGGATCTGCCAGACAGTGTTATTACTGTGTTATAACAGGGTGAGTTATTTTAATTGTTATTCAGAGTAGATAGTTTATAGGAAATTTTAAAAATAAAATAATAAAAAAAAGCTTCTGTTCCACAGTGTTTCTAGTTGGCTGGAATAGATCAACATCTCGTCTTTCACCTAACTAGGAATCCCTGAACTCCCTCAACTACTCTTATTTCTGAGTCAGTTTCTAGCTGAAACAGCATTCCAGAAAGAAGATAAGATTATCCTTGATCAAAACAATGTTCTTATTCTCTACTCTGGCTGGAGAAACTCTGTGGAGGAAGTAGCTGCTGAGGCAGGGAGAGAAGAAAAGCCAGTGTTAGGCTATCTTGGGACTACTCCACCTTCTGGAACAGAGAGAACTGGAAGAGCTCTGTATCTTGCAGAAATGTGAACTCTGCTCCACTGGTGTCCTCTGGCCCTGTCTCACCTCTCCCCTAACATGTTTTCAGCATACTGTTCTCACAGCCCTAAACCTAGGCAACAAAGAGCTGTTTGGTTTACAGCCTTATGCACCAAGCCCAGACAGAAACCCCCTCTGACATTACACTTTTCACCATGAGAGAGACCTTTGGCCCTATGGTCCAAGTACAGCAGTAGAACAAACACAGTGGTTGCAGAAAGCTGCAGGTCAGGGTAATCACAATGTACTGAAAACTCACCAAATAGTCATCAATCAAGAGCATGGAGCCTTTGTTTGAAGATCAGATGAGCATCATCTGGTCAAAATACTTGAGGTGCCTCAGTATTTGTTATTTGACAGTGATTTGTAGCTGGAATAGTAACACCTGCAACACCTAAACATGGACTACAGCTTGTATTGTGACTCCCTGCATGGTTTCATCCAAAGCCCATCAAAGCTTGGAGGGAGTCTTTGGCTTCAACTGTCTTTCAGTCAGGCATTAATCTAATGTACCAAAACTATCTCAGACAAAATCCTTTTTATATAAAACTGCCCTCTGAAACTACCTTTCCCCCCATCTTTTTTATTGCTTCATCAAAATACATCCAGCTGTTCCAGGGCTTGTAGCAGTACAATTTGCCCCAGACATTCCAATGGAAAATTGTGTACATATATAAGTCAGTAACAGCTGAATCCATTTTCTTCAAACTCCTTTATTTTAAATCTAATGGAAATCTAGAGAATGTGATTTGCTTGTCCTAACTTAATTACCTCAGTAATTTTAAGATTATTAGCACGGGCATTTTTTACTTCTGCTCAATATGTTCTGAATTCCATCTCTTTGCTCATAGAAAAATGTTGTTACACAATGGGTTATTTTAAACTGTAATTGTCCAGCAAACTTTAAACACATATTAGGCCAGTCCAGCGCAAAGAGAAAGCGGCAGTAATCTCTTCACTACTCCCAGCTGTTATTGGCTGCATGACATGATAATAATAATAACTTGCATTTCTGTAGAATATTTCGCTTCAGGAAAAAAAATTGAAGGATGTTGGACTGCTCTCGAATAATTTATGAATTCCATATGTTTATAAGTGTCTTTAAATGCCATGAGGGATTTACAGTATGGAAATATGTTTGCTTCTAGGAGGTGTTGACTGTCCATGGGCAAGGAAGAATATAATTGTACTTAGGATTTGCTGCAAATGCCATCTGCTTTGATGTCCTACATCTGTGCAGCTGTGGGGTTTAGCAAACTCTGCCCACCTGGGAACAATGTATCCCAAGCAGGATGTAGAGGAGAACCAAAACTCCAGGATATTGAATTAAACAACTTCTGAAGGAGTAAGGAAGGGGTTTTAAAGAAATGGACTTTCAGGGAAAACTAACAAATAAATATCATTGAAGTCCTCTGTTGAAAGGTGACAAACTCCCAGGTAACATTAAGTGCAAACCAAATGCTTTCAAAATTTTTAATGTTTTGTTCTAAAGGACTAATCTGTGAAATGCTGTTAAGAAGGCTGTCCCACAAAATCTTCCAGAGAAGTGACTGCTCAGTCTAAAAGGAGCTTGTGAAATGATGTTGGCAATTCAGGCAATCCAGGAATTAGTCTAAGGCCAGGAAAATTGGAGCCTTGGTCCCAAGGATGGATGAGGTGCCTTCTGAGGGACTAGAACATCAGGCAGAAGAGCAATTCCTCCTACAAACACCATCCAAGACTGGGACAAGGGTCAGGGGCTGAAAACTGCATCCTTTATTTGTGTGGAGAGTCTTTCATGAAACTGAAAGTTCATGGCACACACAGATGTATGGTTTAAGATAAGAAAATGCTTTGTTCTGATGTTTTCAGTTAGCATATTTCACTTTTCATGTTCCCAAGTGAAAACATTCTGCTCTGTTTAGCTGCCCAAACCATCCCAGTTAACATCCATGCACATCTCCAGATGATGAGGAGGGTGCTGTAGCTTGGGTGTTGCAGGCCCATGTTCAGCACTGTGGCTGCAGGTGCCTGACCAAGTTCTTTGTGGTCCCTTGTGCTTGGCTTTGGGGTTTTTTGGCTCCCATGGGTCACCACAAGCCCTGGATGGACAGGGAACTTTCCCATTGCAGGGAATGTAGTCTGACCAAGATAGACCTGTGATGGGGAGGGTAAAGAGCATGGGCCATCTGAGTTTAAAACTTTCCATTATGTAAGTGTTGCTGCTGGGAAACCAGAAGAAATCTGGGATGACTTGGAAAAAAGTCCCTTTTGTAACTTCAATAGACCAGAATGCATTGAAAATGCTGAAGCAGTATAAAAAGACTATTTTTTTTAACCTCAGCGATTGAGACCTGAAGTGTTTCACAATTTAAAAATCATTTGAAAGCTCATTTAGACAGAATCAAAATAACCAGACCTCCTTAAAAACAAGTTGCTTTAGATTGCAGAGCAGAAAATATAGTAGGCTCATATGTAATCCACCAAACCACAGCACATCCCAGGACAGTCATTACATCTGAATCCTGTTTCCATGGAGGTTGATAGCAAAACTCCCCCTGATTTTGCTAGCAGAAGTTCACCTCTTGTATGCAGTGTAAGTTACTCCTGTAAGAGTCAGCAAACACCTCTGTTCTAACCATGAAAAACCAGGACCACACCAGCACAAGCAAAGATAGTCCATTGCTAAAGGAAAAAATCATAATGTCATTTAGCATGCTGATGACTATTCCTCAAAGTGCATTCTCTAGTTAATGTGCAAGAGCAAATGAAAGGAAGAGGTTTGTCTTCTCTGAAGTATTCATTATAGATTGGTGATTTTTTTTACAATATTCCAGGCTAAATAATTTTTAATATTCTTCTGTATTTACTTTCTCAGACTCCCATGAAGCCTAAATAAAAGTTTTGTAGAAGATGGTATTCTGTGGAAGATAGTAGAATAGCATTTCCCTTTTTCTGAACTTTCAGCCTAAACTTACCATTTAACAATGGAAAAGGTAGGATTTAAGTGATATCCTAAATAATAGATTTCTCTGAAACTGTCTGCATGCTTAATTGACATAATACATAAATATATGCACTTATCTGAGTTTTCCCTTCCTAGACAATGAAATTACATTGAAAGTAATTACATCACATTTCATTACATGAAATTAATTAAGCCGTTTAAAATAATAATGAGAATAATAATAACAGCAATATTAATAACATTACTTCTTAATATAAGTATAAAAATGATTGAAATTTGGTAATAAATAAATATTAAAATAAATAAAAAGTAATACTAAACAAATATAAATAAAATTACCAAATAAAAAGAAATATAAGCCATGAATTTTTACTGAAAATCAGATTTTTATTATTTAATCATGTAATCTGAAAGAAATTTCAAGTAACATTTTAAATCTGTTTTGGAACTGTAATAATCCTACCTCTTGGCATTTTAACTAAATTGCAGCACACCTCTCTTCCACTGAATTTTCTTATCTTTATTGTGTTTACAGAGTGCACTAAGCTTTCAATGTGCTACCATTTTTCTGAAGAAAGTGTAAGCATTAATCCCCTGCCTTGGCATGAGAGGTTTGGGCAATTCAAGTTTCATACAAAGGTTTGTCCAGCCCCATTTAGAAGTCCTCTGGAGGTGTGAAGGGCTGACTAGAGGCAATTGAAATTGAAATTGTGTACAAACCTCAATTTGGTCCAAATTGTGTACAAACCTCTTTTCTATCCAAAATTAATTTCCTTAAGCCACAGGTATTAGAATTGAAATTGCACACTTGATTTTAAATAATCACAGAATCACAAAATATTCTGAGTTGGAAGGGACCTACAAGGACCATTGAGTCCAGCTCTTAAGTCATTTGTTTGTAAAGAAACCCCAACCCTTTTCAAATTAAAACTTAAAAAAAAAAAGTGAGATACTGTGATCCACATTTTTCAGCCTACCATCTTCAACATGCAGTGCAACCACTTGAGGAACCAAGTGCTGAAATTGCCTTCTTTAGCTGGGTGTAGAAAACAGGAATATCTTTCTGTAGTGCTATTGCCAGTACCATTGTCCACTCAGCAATGTCAAGACCTTTTCTTTTCTTTTTGTGAACAGAGATACAGAAAATCTTTGAAAAATGCATTGAGGAGTGATTTGGATAGCATTTGCCAACACTCATAAAATTGCTAGAGGAGTAGACACTACCAACAGACTCAGAGGTTGTTACACATAGTGCCCTGGAAAAGAACTGTCCTTCCTTTCTTCAGCATGTACACAGTTAAATAGGGTTTTTTTGTGGTTTGCAGTACTTCAGAAAATTATTTTAAAAAGGGTAATGAAGGTATAAGTGCAGTAAGCATGTAAAGGGGTAAAGTCTTACACTTTCCTGTTAGGATGATAACTTCAGAGACTTCAGAGACAACAGTGAAACAAAATTCTCTTTCTATGCTACCTTCTGTCCACCACTGCTCTTGAGATCACAGATGCCATTAATTAAATTTTTCTTAACCTTTCTCTTAAACCTCACAGTTTATTGCACTGTCACAGTTTTGTCAGCAACTTTTATCCCAAATCTGCCCCTGTTCAGAAACACCAGTTTCAAACACCCCTATTACATACATGCTGAGACAGGGCAAACCTGAACCTGAAACAAATATTTTACAACTTACAGTGATTGTTCAGGGTCTTGAATCAACATCCCTCCATCACAAATAAGCTCTACAAGATGTAGAACTGCCATCATAGATGTTACTTTTCATGGATATAAAAATTAGTCAAGTGGGAAAAAATCAAGCCTCTCCATTTTCAACACTGACATTCACATGTCTTGAGTACCAGCTTTCTGCAGTAAAAAAGTCACACAACCTCTTTAGACAGAGAGTGACCTCCTTTCATGTCCATTTCAGGACAGTTTGATTTGAGCACTGAACTTCCTAAGGCACAACTAAAAATTGCACTTGTGATGTTTCATTGGGTTGGTTATAGTTTCTGAGCTGCTTATGTTCAAAGACATACAGGATGCTTCATTTCATTTAAGCCCTGAATGAAAGTAAACATCCAGGAGTAACTGATTTGCCTTCAGTTTATCTACCACAGTTTGTGAGATCACAACATATGGACCTTTACTTGATCTGACACATCCTTTACAGATACCCGGGTATGAAATAATGTACTGGAGGGCAATAAATGCTAAGACACCATTGTGTTTTCTTCCTAACAAGACATTTTCTTGTGAAAGTTAGTATGGGAGCATCCATGTTATGAGAGGGGAAGGGAAAGACAGTTTAGGATCTGTGTAAGCACCAACAGAGCTTACTGATGTATCCTCGTGAAAATCTGAAGCAAAGATCATTGCTGTGTTTTACACAGAGCAGAGGACTGAGAGTATGCATCAAATGGGATCTCAATGCTGTGATGCAATGTCAGCAGGAGAACCTCATCCCATGCCACACTATGGGACTGCTGGAGTAAAATGCTGGGAGAGAAAAGGGGAAAAAACAGAGAAAGGGGAGAAGTTTGAAAAGCAATACAATTCCAGGAACTAAAGTATTCTGATATTGGACTAAGATTCAAGTCAAATTATATAGAGAGATCCATTCCCTGCTCCTCATGAGTTAAAATCAAAAAGCATCATCTGACACTCTTTACAAAATATTGTTTGTGTATTGACTCCCGGCTCAGGAGTGCCTTGACACACACTGCTCCTGACCCTGCTTTCCCTTGTAGAATTCACCCTGCACTCTTCTTGAGGCAGTCACAGAGACTAAAACAGGATCTCTGAAATGATACTCAAATACCAGAGATGTCAGCTCTTAGATAATGTGAGGACAGCTGACAATTATCTTAGGTTTGACATCTTAAGGATACATGCTCAGTGTGTTCCTCTGTGCTCATGATCCATGGATACATCTCACATATCTTTTAATTTCCTTTTCTTATCACCACTTTGTATGTGTGTTCTGCATGTGAAATGTTTAAAAATAGCATGAGAAGATAAGAAAAAAAAAACCAAACCCAGAGTCTTTCAGGTAAACTCAAGGTTGTGTTCTTGGATAATTAGTGATGCCTCCAGTTCAACTTTGTGTCATCTTTTTCTGGAGCCTGGTACACCCTCTTCCCTTGTGTTGGTATGTTCATAGTGCAGAGAGGACACTGAGGTACCAATGAGATTTTTTTTCTTGGAACTGATCTATTGCTTGCTAAGTCAATCCATCTCCAGAGGAACACAGCTACCAGTCAGTCTTTTAAAACTGCATGGATTAGCAACAGATGTTTTCTTAGTCATACAATGGAAAACACTTTTTTCTTCCTGTGAAGGAAGAAACATATTTTTCTGGACGTGGTACAGTCTGCAATGGTTTGGGTATGGTCTTCATCCACAATAGCTTTGGTAACAACACATATAAAGACAACCATCTTGCCTTCAGTTATTTAAGAGAAACCTGACTCCACTCCTGAGACGAAAAACTCTGGCCAAAGGAAGTTGAGTTGGCTTCTTCTTTCTCTGAAAAACAGACCACACAATTGTGGTGGATGAAAGAGTAGCCAAAAAATTAAGAGATAATTTTCAAATATATTTTTTTTCCGAGCACAGTATTTTTCCCAGTCCTTCCACCCTTGTGATATGAACTACTGCATATGCTTCATAAAATTACCATCTACTGCTCAGTTGTTTATTTTTGTAATCACTGGATTTCATTTCATTTGTTTGCCTTTTGACCCTGTTTTGATTGTGGAGAGTTTTAATAATCAAGGGATCTGTAGATTAAAGTCTATTTAATGCAATATGCTTTTCACATAAAATTGGAGGAATTTCACCAGCATTATTGACATGCTGATTTGTCCCCACAATCAAGTAAGCACTGAAGTTACTAGAAAGGGATTTTGATTTCTCTGCTTCCTTTCCTTTTGATACTGGTTTTAGTGTTTTTCTCTTTGGTCTTTTTTTTTTTTTTTATTATAACCAGATAATTTTGTTAAATTAATTTAAATCTTGAAACCCAGCCATGTGGTTCATTTCAGATTTTTAAAAATCTACCAACTTGGATTTTTCCAGTAACTTCATAGCTGAGTCAGGTCTGTTGACTCTTGTAGCTGCTTTCTCTTAAACAATCTGCTGAATTGTACAATACTCATCTGATCATAATGTTAGACTTGAAATGCCACCAAGTATATTTTATTTCCGAAACACTCTGATTTTCTAAATCACTCAGTGATTTGAAAGTCAATGGAATGAAGTTCAGAAGAAATGGGAGAACTAGATTTACTGTTAATTTGATATTTGGAACTGACATTTCACTCTGCATGTGAATGCTGAAAAAGCTGCCAAAACCAGGCTTTGCTAAAATATCATAATTTCTGGTTCCTCTACTCCCAAATACAACATTGTTTGGTGAAAACAATATCTTCTTCAGTCCCTTCACTCCACTATCTATTGTTTTATACCAGTTATTTATTAAAGGAAATGTCTCACTTTTTAAAATGGAATAGTTGTGTCAGTATTTGATTAACTTCTTCTCCCTCTGCATTATCAGTCTTGATTTAAACAGCAGGTCATTGTGTTCTTATTATCTCATATTTTAACCAGTCAGACCCTTTTGCTTTTGCCTTTTCTCTACCAAGATGAACCTCAGGGTTTTTTCCCCTATAAGAATGTCTCTATATGTTATGCCACTGTGCTCTAGAATGGGCCCTTGTGTCTTTTGGCATGCTGAGAGGAGCCATGGGCTAGCTGGTGTCCGAGGCATGCCTGGCTGCAGCTGTCCATGGCCAGACAGAGTGTCTGGGCTGGGAGTCCAGTGGGTCACTCCCCTCATGCAAAGCCTTGGTGCTCACTGATAGTGCTGTGTGAAATGAGGTCCTGCCCAAGATGAAAATTGGTTCCAATTGATTTCTGCAAGA
Source organism: Agelaius phoeniceus (assembly GCF_051311805.1). Lineage (NCBI taxonomy): Eukaryota > Metazoa > Chordata > Aves > Passeriformes > Icteridae > Agelaius > Agelaius phoeniceus. Next base: position 132,759,447 of record NC_135265.1, on the reverse strand, counting down.
GTTCAGTAAAGGTAGACAGACATTCTCTTTCTGCAGATACCATAAAAAATAACAATGAGCAAAATGTAGATAATGCAAAATGTCAGGCAGCCTCCCAAGTGGCACAGTGTAGCTAATCCTTGGTGACTGTGCTGTTTGGTGGAGAGCACTGTGCTGTGCCACAGGACATGGCTGTCTGGATTCAGTTTTACTGTTACACATACAAGACTTCCTCAGATGAGACTGCCAACCCTCTTCCCTGTACCTCAATTGCAGTACTTCTTTCTCAGAATAGCTTTTACCTGCTTCTGAATAGCAGGTATCCAAGGGTGTGGTTGCTATTTGTGATCAGTGCTATCTGCCAGGGGAGGAAGGTCATGCTGACACCTTTAGCAGGGCTCTGGACCTGCCCTTCCAGCCCTCTGTACCAGAGCTGACTTCTGCAGCAGTTCTGACCATCATGGTCTCTCTGAAACCAAGGCATGGACTCAACCAGCTGGATTATAAAAAAGCTGCTTTAGATTGAAGACCTTCGTGGTTTTGTGACATGCTCCTGACTATTTCTGTGTTCAACTGCAAAATAATGCTTGAAAGCTGAAGGATCCAAATCTTTGTGTTCTTGGTGAAGGATGTGACAGGGTATGGTTCGTAACAGCAATACATTGTTCTTGCTTGACTCTAAATCTTAGTGCTGCATTTCCTCAAGCAGCTGTCTGACACCCTGAAGGTTGGGAGGAAGGACAGCTGCAGGTTTCAGTGGTGGTCACTGCACAGAGCTGACCACTGGTCACGTGCCAGTACAGACCCACCTGTTGTGAGGTAGTATGTCTAGAGGCACTAGTATGCTGAATGTTTGGTGTGGGGCTGACTCAGAACTGCACCCCTTTAAAAATATCTATTTTCCTGGCTGCTTGACAAGGTTTTTCAGTCATACATTTCTTCCCAGAATTCACTGTCATGAGAAACCTGTCTGTCTTCTGCCTGTCAGGGCAAGCACGTCAGTGACAGCCTGCATATACTGAAAACTGTCTGTATGTTGGGTTGGGCTGTTGAAATTTCTTTTCCAAGTGTGTTACTTTCGTTATATAGCATTTAGATTACACTTACTGTTTGTTTAACTTCTTTGTAGCAGATCTAGTTATTTCCAAACTGCTTGGAGCCTTTTATCATGATATTTTACTTTTTTCCCCTCATCTGTTTAGGCTTAAGCACTCTGTATATGATAAAAAATTGTTTTATTTTCCTGTAAAACACCTTGGATACAGAATACAACCCATATGGCAGTTTAAGGAAACAGCATCTCCCAAAGAGGGTGTTGAATGTGCACAAATATGTTCTTGTTTTTTACTAGGGGCACCTGCCAAAACCCTGCTGACACATCAAGTGTAAAAAAAATATTTGGCATCAGTCATCTCCTCCAAAATTTCCTCGTAGATATTGGAAAATATTCTCTTTTATGTATTTATTTAATTCTGCATGATATTTCCCGGTCCCTATGGTCACATCTGTATGGAAAAGTAAACATGGCATGGCATGTTCTCAAGTACTGAGGCCAACTAGTCCATCCTGGTAAATTTGCTGTCCCTCAAAACAGTGACAACTTAGCAGGCATGGGCCTTGAAAAAATTTAATCTATTTATTGAAACATGAAAGAACTAAATCAGAAGTCAGATTGGAGACTATCTAGCTGACTTACATCAAGAGGGAGGTGGCAGGAACAAGAGGTGGGTAGGTGACGGCAGGAAGAGAAAGAGGAGAATCCAAAATATGTTCAGGTCAGTGTCATCCTCTCTTCCCTGTGGGTGGAAGCAATCTGGGGCAGCCCACCTCACCCTGAGCATGCTTCTTCTGCATGCTCATGGAAGGATGGCCAGCTCTGCTGGGTGAACACTCATCTCTGCTCTTCATCTGTTGGTCTGCAGCTTCCCAGAGCAGAGCACAGTGACCTGTGGAGGCAACAGGCATCCTGGAGCAGAAGCTGGTGTCACAGAGAAAATGCTTTCCATGCAAAAAATAGTCACATCTGTCCATGCCTGCCTGCCCCATATGGCTGGCTGGGTCTGCACCATTGCCTGTTCAATAACACAGCACAGGCTGGCCTGGGTCCTCAGAGTTTTGGGGAGGAGGAGGAAGTGAATACAACCAAACAGCTCTTGCAAGGATCTGAAGGAGGCAGCATTTGCAAAGCTTCTGCTGCCACCCAGACTCATCCCTTGGTGGATGGATGCAGGGCAGAGTTTGACTCCCTGGATGGGATTGGCAGCACTGCAGAAAGTGCAGAGTGAAGGTCAGAGATGTGTTCCTGTGGGTGCTGCCCATGGCAGTGCTTTGTGTGATGACCAGGGATGCCATGTGGGGTGACCACCACTGACCACAGCACTGCCTGGGACCTTATGGTGTGTGGTGACCTCAGAGACAGGTGGGTGCTCCTGGCTCTGCCTGCTGCTCCTGGTGGGCTTTCCTGATGAAATCCAGGGTGTCATCAAAGAGCTGGGCAGAAGGTACCATCAAGTCTACATAGTGACAACACTGGGACAATATAGGATATGAATGATCTGGGCAATGAGCCTATCCAGCTTCACATTCATCCTTTATTTATAGCTGTGGGAACCTTCTCAGAGTTGTCTTATGGTGCTTTTTCATGGTTTTTTTTATGACCTTATGTTCTAGCAGTGTTCCTTGATTTCCTAAGTATTTTGTCACCTGTTTTCTTGGTGATACTAACAATTTGGCATATTTTTATGCCAATTAAAGTTTCAGCAAATCATAACACATTGCATTTAGATTTGATAAATTGTTTTAGTTGAAAAAGTCAAGTTTTCTGTTAATCACTCTGAGTGCAACATTTGGCTGTTTTGTTTTGGTTTATTTTATTTCAAAACATATTTAAAACTAATGTGCAATCAAAATGATTCATGTTAAAACTGCACTTGTCTTCAAGCAGCTTTAATCCAAACCAATTTTTACAGTCCTTTAAAAAGTAACCTTGAATGTTTTATGCAAGACTGACTAAAACATGAATAAGCATTGATTTAAGCATTAACTTGTTTAATATTGTTTCTCTTATGTACCTCTTCTTGTTTAAATCCCTCTATACAGATATTTGTATGCATTGTTGGCAATCACCAAATAATACAGAACTACACATGACTGAGTTATAGTTATTTTAAACCAGCTCTTTTCAGCAGTAATAATTTAAGAGTTAATAGTAGTTCTTATATCTAGCTATGCAATTATTTGATATAGTCCCAAATAGGATAATCTGCACTTAAATTCAAGTGGTTGAAAGAACTGTAGTCCATGAAGGAGCATGCAACAAGCCTCTGGCATCCAAGCACGTGAATCCTTACCTAAGAAAAGACCTTGAAGTCCCCCTCGCTGCCCAGCTTGTGTTTGCCAAGTCTGAGAATGTTGTGGTGTCAGATATCAGCACTCTCGGAGTGGTGAGGAGCAGGAGCAGGAGGTTCTTCCTAAGAGCACTACACCAGTCCCAGACTGGGGGTGGGAATTACCTTGTGCCAAGCACAGGAGTATCCCTGGACCATGGTCCCACCTAAGGCTGCCCACGTGCTTTGCAGAAGCTGAGTTGTGTTCCAGGAGCAGGTTTCTGTGGGATGACACATGGTTGCCCAGGACACTGCAGCGGTGTTTAAGGTGCGTACGCTGTGCCACCCTGGGACTGGGAGGACTGGGAGCAGCACCTTTGAGCAGCCTGATGATAACAGGGCTGGGATGCATTGCCTTGTGTGTCACAGCCAGGGCTTCCACACCCGAGCCCCACTCCAGCACAGGATGATGCCATCGTGTTCCTTACTCCTTTCCTTATGCCATGTTTCCCGAGCCCGCTTAAAGATTTCGCATTGAAATCCATATTGGGTTTTATCTAGTAAATCATAGCTAATAGGTTTAATACTGAGCAATTATCTCAGTACTCTGAGCTCTCCCTCACCTAGGGTAATGTGAAGCAGGAATTCAGTCTTCCCCTGCATGTATGAGTTCCTCTTCAGTCCCGTTAACTCCATCACTGGGCTGGCAACAGACTGCTAAGCTGCAGCTTCATCTTCGTGAGTTCGTCTGGGTGCCTTGTGTAGCCAACAGCATTCACTGACACTCTCTCCATAACCCTCAGCAGCTCACTCAGCTCTCCTGCTTTCCTAGGCTTTCAGGACTTAGTGTCCTCTTTGGCTCTGGCCTCAGGCTTGGAAAAGTGAATGCTGCCAACCTGCTTGGAGCCTACAGGGTATTTTACAATTAACAGCATCCCTATTGTTTCCTCAAAGACCACTTGGTATTTTCAGCTTGAACATATCTTTGCCATTGTTTCATTTCCTCTTTGTTTCCTCTAACAGCCTGTTTTGATTTAACTCTATGTGGTCAGTCATGACATAGATTAAGTTGAACTGTGTATGACATTTGAAAAACACATGAATAGTTGTCTTTATGTGACTGGAGTTCGCACACTGATACTTGCTTTTCTTATTACTCTTGCTGAATTGCCATCAGACCTGCACCTGCAGCCTGGTTCTAGCTGGAAACCTGTGTATTTGTACCTCAAAGTGCCTGGCAGCAATCAAAACACTGAACTAGTCAGTTTCTGGGCTGGTGGCTTTCTTCTAGTGCTTTTTCTCAAAGGAAAATTGGCTTTGGTCTAAACATTTTCTGGGAATGTCTCCTTTTTGCAGAGTCTTTTATTGAAGTTTATTTTTCCCAGTTTTCACCACTATTACTGCTCACTTTCCAGCCAATATTAATCACCCCAATGAAAAATATCAACCTCAGCTCTTGAAAGCATACCCCCTTAGGTGTCTTCTTTACGAGCTACAAAAGTCTGCGTGAGGTTGCCCAAACATATGTTTGTGTATTTAACATTTCTCATAACCTGGCAGATGTTACCTGCTCTATCATGTTACAGTGCAGAGTTTTCAGGTGTAATTCCTATGGCTGGAAAACCTTTCCCTGCACACAGTGTGGGCTTGCAGCAGGCTGATCCTGCTCGCAGAATCTAGTGCTAATCTCTTGGCCCATATCCATGAAGCTGAGCAAATCACAGAGCCCTTTTTTAAAGAGGTATTTATTCTGTTTTGCTAGTGAGTGATAATTAGTAGATTTCCCACCAGCAATTTGAGAGAATGGATGGGACTACAGGAAACAGTGAGAAACACTGGAGTCAGAAGTTCTGAGAAAGAAACGTCCTCCTTTGCTTTGACATTGTTTTGGTTGCTTATGACTTCTTGATGTACAAGAATTGGCTTTCAAGTTATGATGCTAATAAAGGGCCACATTTTCTGTGCCTCTACCTCCCCTGGCTTTTCCTGAGCTTCCAACAGGGATTAATTTGGCCCAAAGCATCCACTCTCAACTTCTATGGTTGCAGGGGTAGGCAGGCTTTCTGGCATGTGCTTTGCCGAGTCATTACAAATTTTGTCTCTGGGACACAGCTGTGCTGGGGCTGCTGCTCTCTCTCACAGACACTTCATGGAGCCCCAGGCTGCTGACACTGCTCACCTCCTGGTAGTGTTTCCACCTTGCCTTCCCTCATTGGGCCAAACCACCACAGTTATTGCTCTGCTTTCCCCCCTGCCCTTCCTTGGCACCACAGCACTGTTGGGCTCCTGTGCCCAGCCACCCCTGTGCCCCACGTGCAGGTGGCTTCTGGTGGCCATGCATTCTGTTGTGTCAATGTGCAGCTTGGATTTGGGGAGACACTGGAGGCTGCTCCTTATAAAGCAGAGGATAGAACTAAGTCACTCTGAGTGCCTGATTAACACCCCTAGGATTTCAGGTCTTCCATTAACAGTGCTAATAAATGAGGGAGAACAGCATTCTAGTTTCATGTGCCCAATTTATGAGACACTTCTTTTCTAATATAATTTTTTTTCATCTGGTGATCCAGATAAAAGAAAGTTCCAATGTTATGACTAGAAATAAGGAAAAAATTTAAAAATTTTTCAAGTCCCCAATTTTATCTTCTTTTACTTTTGTAACTTTTCCATTACTAAGCCACGTTTTTATGGTAGAAGAGAGATTAAAGTGTTTTCCCCTGATTTTCTCAGGTGTGTAATTCCTGGAATTTAGTTCTGAGCATCCATGATAACACCACTTTGACTGAACTATGGCTTCTGATCCGGCCCAATCAGTGGGTTCTAGTCATCTCTCTATGTTCCCATGTGAATAAAGAAAACATAATTTACTCTATTGCTTTTAGCAGAGATTGTAGAAGATAAGGAGGTGGCAGTCCCTGAAGGTCTCTGCTCCTTTCTAGAGTGCAGGTCTAGAGAAAGATAGGAGGTTTCCTTCAGCCTTGAGTGTCACATTGTTTGTCCCCAGTCTAAGTCTGAGCAGTGGTGGTCTTCATGGAGGCCACCTCACCTCCTAAAGTTTCTATGGGGTAGATAGACTTTGATACAAAGCATCTTCTCCTGGAAGAGATCTGGGTTTAAAATTCCACACTGGCTGCCAGCATTGGTACTCACTTTGTCTTTTTGCTTGACAGGTCCTTACCCATAGATGTTTCCTCCTTGCAGCTCACATGGCTACAATGCATCTAAAAGCCAAGAAGCCCCTACTTCACCGTGTACTTTTCACAGTACATCTTGCTTTAAGGATCCTGGAGCCTTCTCTGCAATGTATTTGCCCTATAGCAGACTATTTCACTCTCATTGTCTTTCATCTAAGAGAGCAGCCCTGGCATTAAAGCCCATGGCATCACACAGGGTCCTGCCCATGCACATGCTGACACACAGCAGCAGGTCACAGAGCAGGACATGGTGTTGTTCTCATTTCTGCTGAACATTGCTTCTTTGAACACTGCCTGTGCCTCCAGAGGAAAACAGAAGATATGTCAGGCTAAGTTAATTTGTAGGCTAGACAAGCTGAGCAGTATCTCTGTAAGGGTTTTGCACAGAATGTACTGGTGTCTCCAGACTTGGAAAGAGCTTGCCTTTCTGAGTCAGGCAATGGGAGCCAAATTCAGATGTGAATCTGAGTTCTCCAACTCTGGAGGGAGTCTGAGCTGGTGTATTTTACACCTTCTTCCGCCTCCCCTCATCCCACGAGTGTATTATGCTGGCCTAGCTTCCCTCAGATTTAGTTTTCATTTATGTTACTGAGATGCACTCAGGCTCGCATCCACCAGCCACAGTTTAAATCCCCCAGCTTTTTGCATGAATCCTGAACCTAGCCATCCAAGGCTGTATTTAAGGAATTTAAGGAAGTCTTATGTTAGTTAGTAACTCACCACCAAAGCATTGAGAGAGAGATGAGTAGTGCAAGAAGAGCAGCTAACAGAGGAGCATACATTCAAATTAGGTTTCTCCTTTTTTTTTTGCCTCTGTACTCATTTGCTCCTGACCATTGGTAAGTGGTAAATAATTATTAACTGGCCTTTCTGATGTATTTTTGGGACCATGGTCCTGTGCTAACCCCAGGTGATACTGATGTAAAGAGAACGGTTCAGGGTGTGATTTCCTCCCACCACTGGAGTCAAGATGGGCATGAGTTACAGATAAGCCCACAACTTAATCAAAGACTAAGCATTTGCATGTGTCATTCTAATGTATGTGTGTCAACATGTATGTCATTATCAACAATGTAATTAATGACACTTTTCTCATTACTGATGGTATTGATAAATTTATCACAAATTTAATTATCAACATATATGCTTTGATATCCTGAAGACAGCCATTTACCGCTTCAGAAGAAAAGAGATCTATAGAAAAGCACACGTACAGCTAAAACCTTAGCATAGCTCATCAAAAATATATCTCTGTTCATGTTCAACAGTGACTAAGTACCTTCTGTATTTTAATTTAAATCACCTAATGACTATGCTCATATACTCTGAGTCATATTTGCTTTGTCTTTACCATTGACAAAGTCCTCAGGGGGACTAAGAATTCTATGTATCTTGTGGAGGGAACAAGTTATTTCTTGAAATAGCTTTCCCATCTACACCTGTTTTGATTGGTTTTGGTGGTACCCTACCCTACACTTACCTGTGGTTTTCTCGCTCTCTGGATGAGCAACATGTTCAGCTTCCTAAGCTGCTAACGTGGTACTTTTCACCAGCACTAATTTCATATTGAAAAGAAAAGGAAATTCAGGCATTAAATTTTAGTTAAGGAAACAGGCCAAGAATGAAAATAGCATAATTGTAATCCTTTTTCATGTTAAAGGGACAGTTTTCACAGGTTATGCATGATAGAAGTATTATTTTTTATTGACCACTACAGTCAGGGAGCCATGGGAAAGATTTTGTAAAGGTTTTGATTTATTTATATAATTGGAAAACTTCTTCTTCCAAACATGAATTAAAGTCCAGATTGTATGTGTTTGAATTTGGATCAGTTTCTCTTTTATCAACTTCTTCTATTGCTTGCCAAACTGGAAGAGACAGAAGGCCCCATGAAGAAAACATCTCTCAGCATCAGCCAAATTAGGGATCACATGCTTTGAAATGAAGGAAAGGTGATCTCTCATTGTAGTTTATTCCATCAACCATTTCCAGCACTCTCAGGACATCTGTAAATAGTGTAATCTCAATTTCCTCTTGCTCAGCACTTTATAAAATTGAACATATGGTAAGAGGGAAGGAGCAAAGATAACTGATCAGGTTTAGGTGTGATTACACTACTGCTCTGGCTTAATGATTGAGTTAGAACAGGGCTCTGGAAATGGCAAAGACTATGAATTCTCTCATTTTTTCTTTGCTTCACTGACTGTCTCCCACAAAGATCAAGGAAAAATACTTTCTCTTTGTAAAAAGCAGGCCTGCTTTTCTGACTTGAATAAGAAATAATGGTGAAATTCATAGTTCAGGTATTCCTTTTTAACTTCAGATCCTTTTTTATTCCTTTCCCCCATATCTTATTCCTTTTAGTTATACAAGGATTGAGTTGTTAATATTGTGTTCATGTAAGAGGTGCTGCCTAGTGGCATTTGTCCAAAGTAGCTTTCTTAAACTTGAGAGCATTCCTTCTGGCTCACAGCTCTAAACTTTTCCTGGTCTAAGAAGTTTTACCACTCCAGAAGATGGACCTCACAAATGAAATTCAGCCTGGTGGGCAGAAGGGACTGTCACCTCCTGCTTGCTTTCCCTTCCAACTCTGCCTGCCCATCACCCTCTTTCGACAGACACCACTGCTTCATTGGATTTGCTGGTGGAGCTGCTTCTGTGAGTTTTCTCACCTGTGCCTGTCCAAATCAGCCAGATTACCTAAAATACTAAACACTAAAATAAGTAATAATGTTTGCTAATCTGGATGAATGAGATGAGACAGCATTCTTGTGAGTAGATGATTAGGCAGACTTGAGAGGGACAAGGGAAAGTAGATATTCTAAAATAGGGGGTTTTGTTTTGTTTTGGGGTTTTTTGGGTTTTTTGGTGTTGTTGTTGTTTTTTAAACAAGTGGAAACTGGGTAAAGAAAAGCACACTGAAAGAAGTGGTGGCTGGGTGCCTTGTGTAGAAGCAGGCAGGAAAATAGACACTTGCACTATATAGATCATTTACACCCAACACTGCCAAAGGCAAGACCTGAGCAAGTTAATCTATTTCATAACTGTTCTATCTGGTTAGCAGTATAGCATTCTTGGTCATTTCAAACCCTGTTCTATGTTTTCTTGGTAGCTAAAGGCCTTCACTATGTAAGTGGATTGTATTTTCTCACATACTCATATTGGAAAACAGCTTCTGGGCCCCGACAAGACCCTCTAATCAGAAACCAAGAGCAAAACAAGCACAGCTGAGAAAAGTTGCTCACTGACATGAGTCTACATACAGCCACTGCTAAGCTGAGCCAAGTTCACATCAGTGGCCAGGTGCATCACAGGTGATTTTGCCATATGCATATTCAAAGGTTTCTCTGCTCCCATTTTCTGCTCACTGCGAAAGTGAGCAAACCTATGAAAATATAAAAACAAGGTTTGGATGGGGTACAAATGAGTGTTTTTCATTCCTCCACATCACTTTTTCCTTTCACAAGAGTGTGGTGCCTCAGCTCCACACAGCAAATTGTATGCAGATGACAGTAGATGGAGTTTAGTAGCTGCAGCTCTGGATGCCAGGTTCTTCCCTTGCAAGAGAGCTTAATGAGATATTAGTGGGTGAGAGGAGCCAAAGAGCCCCAGTACAGCTGAGCCTGGGATTTCTGCCAGTAGTTAGATGAAGGCTGCCCAATCTGTCCAGACTTCATGACAACAACAGGTTGGGGTTAGACTCCAGAGATTTGAAACCTGAGGTGAACTGCTGGGTCCTGGTGGTTTGTGTTGTGGATGATTGTTCAACGTGCCCCTGAGCACAGGCTCAAATATCCATCAAGAAATGGGTCAGAGGATCTGGCAGATCCATGAAATGTGCATCTCTGTAGGTCTTCAAACCTTTTGTGACTCTGCCAGCTTCCTACAGTAGAAGGAATGATGCATGAGACATTTCAGCATCACTCATGCTTTTGAGTAAAGGCTCTGCTCCTTGTCTAATATCAAGCAAGCTGTTTTCTGGTGGCTCTTTGTACAAATTCAAGTAAAAACTGGTCCAATATGCGCTGTATTGCCCTCATTTTAAGTAACATGTACTATATTCAAAGGGTATTCCAGATTTCAAGCAGGTTGTATCTCAATCCTTTGCCAAGTGGGAAATTCATTGCTTAAAGTGTGTTTGTCAGTCACTAGATAGTGTCTCTTCTCCTGTGACACAGTCCTCCTGTGAGCAGGTCAGGCAAATTTAACTTTGTCCTGCACTTGTCAGCTACAGACAACAGTAGTCTGCTGAAGAGAAACATTTGTCTAAAATGAGTGGGAAATTCAGGAGTACAGACAGCTTTATCTGATCAATATTTTAGATCACTTCTTAGTGGCAGAAGATGACTTGTGCAAAAATGTCTAAAAAAGTTCATGAAAAGCCATCTATATTGCTTTTCATCGAGCAGGTTATGTAAGATGAGCAAAGAGATCAAATTGGTAGACTTTGCTAATAGCATTTTCCAGCTTTCAATTGGTGCATCTTTGCTCTAACTCACAGGAGAAATATGTGGAATGTGCACGTATCCTTATTCTCTGTGGTAAAGCTCATTCTAGTTTGGAGGCATTCTTGTACAAACTGGGAATAGTCAGATTGAAAAGCTTCCAAGTGTGACACACTCCAGGTTTTTCTTGTGGTGTGTCACTCTCTTTTCTTCCTTTTTGGTTGTATTGCTCACTTTTTCTAATGCTTTAACTAAAAGGAGGAAAATAAAGGAGGAATTTTGTAATTTTGATAATGTTAGAACAGAACGTTTCACATTTTCAGAATTCCACTTTCCTCCCCCACATTGTTTAGCTGAAACAATTTGCTGAATTCAATCCAAACTTTCAAACAGCTTCAGTTGTCCTTCATTTTTGGTGAGTAAACTATTTGTCTAAAAATTTTTGTCTAGATCTAAACTTTATCTCAAAATTCTCATAAATGAGATTTAAAACAGAGCAGTTACCACTGCCACATTTTAAGGGGAGCCCCCCACTAACCACCAGTGGTTTTCAAGTATCATGGAATACAACCCAAAAAACTTTATTGTAAAAGATGATACCTCAGTCATATAACTAAATAATTTAAGGCTCCCTACTTATGTGCTCTTGAATTTTCACTGACTTTTCACCTCCTCCTAATTTATGCCATTGCATGTCTTCTGAATATGTGTTGTTTTCCATCTCAGAGGAGACTTACTGAATTTTTGGTATATACCCTGCCTCTAGGTTGAGCAATATGTAATTAAATAATGCTTTTCAGGTGGTTTGGGGTCCATGGGTAAAAGAAAACAGAAATTCAGATTTTCGTTTTCAGGACATTCATTACTTTGTGTTCATGATATACTACCTCTGTAGACTTGACTTACATAAGTAATTTCACTTTTTGTAACATCTCTAACTAATCACAGTTGCAGTATGACAGATCCAAATTGGACAGATGTTTCTTAAAAATGAAATGTCCAAAGGCAATAGTGTTGAAGTTGCCAGTGAAAAAACAAAGACATCTGTACTTTCAAACTGAATTTGAGGGGGTTTTTATTCCTTCTCCCAAGTTCCTATAATTTTTAGGTCACGTTAGAATCAGTGTGTGTTAGTGATTTGTGAAGTCCATTGTCTAGCAATGTCAAAAACTAAAAATGAAATCTATTTAATTTGGTATCACTCTGTGAGCTTCACTGTGTTTTTCAAATATTTCTTCATTTCTTGTTGGGGTAACATTCTCTCATGGGCTGTTAGGCCAGCAAATGCGTATTTCATGCACTTTCATGTGTCTATCAACTGGAAATTCAGTTCCTGCCAATCTCTTTTGGCCTTTTCTTTTCTTACACTGATGTTCATAATAAAAAAATTGGTTTGAGGTAGACATGCTAATCCAGTCTTTGTATCTTAGGCAAATTTTATAATTCAATATTTCTGCATCAAATTACTTGTTTATTAACTATGGGTAATGATGGTATTTTTCTGAGTAACAGATCCAATGCAATCTTAACAATGGTGTTGTGATCATATTTAACATGATTAAAAGGTGCAGGCAGGAGCCATGTTGCCTAATAGGATCAGGTTGTCTTCTACTTCCCTTTGTTCAAGTCCGCAGTCAGGCTGATGTACTGAAAAACTCAACTGGTAAATGTGATATGAAAGCCTAAACAGAATGAGACTGGAGTGTGAGGAAAAAAACCCCAACACACAAAAACCAAACAAACGTAGGGAGCGTTTGTCCCGTTTTTTATATGTTTTATTTTGGGAGGTGTTTCACTGAAATCAGAATTGCAGGTGGTCACCCCTACAGAAAAGATAGTTATCTTGCAGGACAAGAAAGACAGCCAAAGGGACAGTTCTACAGCAATGTAAAATGTAAATCCCATATGATAGATGTATATTTTCCTCTGTCTCGGCTTTTCAGTCCAGAAAGCACATCTGTTTTCTCTGCAACCATTCTAGAAAGACTGAGACGAAGCCTATGTCCTGATTTCCCAATAAGCTGGAAAGTGAATGGGTCACTTTTCAGTGGAAGTTTAGCTGACAGATTTTTGACTGTTATATTTTAAAAGAACAGGTATTTTGTTTTCAGGTGAACATGATGCAATTTGCTTGTTCAAAGACTGCCTTCCAGTCGTGCTATGTCTGATTCTGGAACCATGTGGAAGGAGGAGCAGGTGCCCCAAGCGCATTATCAAAGCATCCAAGCTGTAGGCTGTCTGAACTCTTGGAAGTGAGCTACAGCCTACCTTAACAACTCTATTAAAATTAATGTAATTAATAGGTCTCGCAGTATAGACATGTCTATATATAGGTATTAATACTGTTTGTTAAAAGCAGAACTGAGTATGTTTTCTTTCTTAAAGCTTCAGATAAATTATCCAGGTTTTCAAATACACCACTGGCTTTCAAATTACAGCACTAATATAATTAGTGCTAATTCTACACTAAGATTTCAGTTGTAATAATTTTTTTCAATTATGACTTCCTATTATCATCCCTATTTAACAAATCTTTAGGGATTGTCTATCAAATTATTAGAAGTTCTCTGAAGTCCTTGAGAATGGAAGCAATTCTAGGATGCTACCTTCAAAACATTTGTGCGGTTCGACATCTAAACAGACATATTTTATTAAATGAAGACTTGAATATCCATTTTTAATTTAAATATTGTCATTGGAATGTCATCTGGATGATTTTGAATACCATATTGTAAAATTAATAAGTAAATGAATGTTTATAAAGATGATACTAATCCATTCTACCTTTTGAATGATACTCGAATGCTTCATGATCTCTTATTTGTAAGTAATCTAGTATGAATATGAAAAGCAAGAAAACATCTTAGAGCAGTTATTGAGAGCCTGTTCATCAGTGACAAAAAAAACTTCAGATAATTAAAGTGCATTTAATAAGTGCCATCCCACATTATAAGAAGTGTCATACCTCAGAGATAATGGCCTTGATGGTGGAATATAGTTGGCCCTTACAACAGTCACTCTAAGAGGGCCCAAACTGAATTGAGTCCTGCTTCTTCTGCCAAAAAGGAGGGGCAGAAATCTGAATTTTTGCTTCCCTGTCCCCAAGTACATTACTTAAATTAATTTCACTCCCTCAAATAAGAAAGGTGACTCTAATCTGCATTATGTCCAGGAACTGAACTTTTCCTCAGTAGGATAACACCCTTAAATACACTGAACTTTAGTTACATTTATGAGTGAAAGGAGCCTTCAGTAGTTCAAAGTATAGTAAATGCTGCTCATTTCATAGTCTGCTTTACCAAGTTGCCTAATCTGAGACACATAAAGCATGTCATAAGTAGAAGTGGAAAAGATATTAAAAGAAAAAAATAATGAAAAAATAAACCCAGAAGTAAAATGAATAATAAATGATTCATGTAATTGTATATCCAAATTATATACATGTATAATATATATATATCATTCTACTTATGACATGCTTTACATGTCTCAGATTAGGCATGATGAACAGGCTCTCAATAACTGCTCTAAGATGTTTTCTTGCTTTTCATATTCATACTACATTACTTACAAATAAGAGTTCATGAAGCATTCAAGTATCATTCAAAAGGTAGAAGGAATTAGTATCATCTTTATAAACCTTCGTTTACTTATTAATTTTTCAATATGGTATTCAAAATCATCCAGATGACATTCCATTCTGCATATACACATATATGCAGAAAAACATATGTATATGCATACACACATATGAGTAACCTTTTTCTACTGAGTTTAATAGCCAAGTGATTTAGCTTCAGTACCCAGGCACTAGTGAAAGTCCTGTCTGTAACTAAAGGTAAGACTACAGCTACTTACAATTTTCTCCAGATCTCAACAAGTGGGAGTGATTCAGGCTAAGAGTTTCAGTTTAGTTAATGGCATACTGTGCACACTGACCATTTGTTAGATTTTAAACTAGTGTTCAATTCCCCAAGTAGTAAGGATCCTGCTCTGAAATTGTGGCTCAGACTCCATTTGAACTGCCTCACCACAAAAAAAAACCTGATATAGTATCCAGCAAAGAATTATTTTCAGGAAATATAAAAAATATACACCAAACATATTCTTTTTTTAGCTACAGTACAATTCTTTATTTTGTTTCCCATGACACATTGTATTGTTATTGCTCAAGGCTTTCTGAAGAGTTAAATGGTAGTATGTTTACTTGAGACTAATAGAATAGCTCTTTCAGGGCTCAAAAAGCATTTTTTGTATTTCCAAATAAGCTTTCAAAATATGGTGGCCAAAATATTTGAAATATGTGTCCCTGTGGTGATGTCATCCTCAAGGGAAACATACTTCTGATATGAAGTATTCCCATTAGGAATCTTGGAGATCTTACATCTGTATTCTTAACCTCAAGAGGTTATCAAATGATAATAGTAATTGTAAAATGGGATGTCATGTAATGGACTGCTGGCAGACATGTTGGCCGGTAGTTATAGGTCATTGCACAAATATTTGTAAAGGAAGTGAAGGCTTCATTTGGCCTTGACAATCAGACATCTTAGACAAATATTCCTGAAGTGAATAATGTTCAGATTCAGGCAGAACCAGAGTGTTTCTGGTCACTTTGGGAAGCACAGACATGCATGCACACCAGAAAGGCAGAAAAGCCCAGTGGCTGTTAGACATGAGGTCTAACATGTTATTCCTAAACTAGGAATAACAACTCAGCTGCTGAGCCCTGGATACACTTGGATACACAAGGTTGTCACCTTGACCATTAGACTCACCATCTTTAGGAAATATCAACTCTCCTGTGCTAAGACTTGGCAAGTAGCAGTCTGCAGAAGGAGCCCTGCAAGTGGGGAAGCCAAGAGAGCATCTCAAAGCCATCCATTCACCTTGAAAAGGCTAAAGAGGAGGACATGAGGGTGCACTTCTCTCATCTGAGAAAACCAGATGATGCCAGGGCAGCTTTGGTCCCCTTGTTGCTTCTCACAGCAGTGGCAGTGACAGGATCTCCTGTTCCAGGGAGGCAGTCTCCCTCCAGTGTTGCTGCTCTGGCATGGAGACCTGCCTAAGGAGGCAGCTGGCCATTAGGCTCTGGAAATAAGTGTTTTAAGTGTTGACTTGCATGGGGAGTAGTCTCTGGTGGCTGACCCTCTCCTGCTCCTTCAGCCTGCAGTGAGGAGCACTCCATCTCAGCACATGTTTTTCTCCTGGCACTCTTAGCAGAGAGAAGTGACAGATGCTATAACTGAGTCAACCACCTGCAGGGTTCAGGCATGGAAGGTCTCTTCAGAAAGTTAATCCAAATTAACCAGAGATGCAGAGAGGATTTACCAGCTGTAATAAAGCCTTCATTTTCAAATTTAGCTTAACTGCATAATGAGTGGAATTAAGCTATGCTGAAATCAGGTCACTTTAATTCTGAATAATCAAATGCCCACAAGAGTTTGATGGGGTGTAACTAATCCATTTAAACCTCAGAGATTCCAGGTTTTCCCCCCTGCAGACCAGGCAATGTTGTATTTCACAGTGTTCCTTCAGCTCCAGAGCTGGCTGCAGGAACTGGGTTCCCACCCTCCTGCTTCCCCCCTTGCAACTTAGTGCAGATGGAGGAGCTGTGAGTTTGAGCTGAAGCTGGCCCTAAACGCTGTTTTGTGACACGGCAGACAGGAGCTCTCAGGCCTGCCAGGGGCACTGTCCTCACACCATACAAAGCACCACACAAGCAACACGATACAGCTGTGCATGAGGAATGTGAGCCCACGCTGTGCTGTGTGCAGGCTGCAGGTTTGGCTGTGGAGCCCGCTCCTTCCCCCTCGCAGGGGGGTGATAATGGCCCCAGGGCCAACAAGATTCCTGGGATGATTCTTTCTTCCACCAGAAGTCAGACCCCTGCAATGAATTGCTTAGAAGACACATCAAACTGGGTGCAATTTTCCCTATGGTGCCAGCAGTTGACTGAGGCACCTGGCAGAGGACCTTGTGCGGATGAATTCAGTGTAATCAAAACTGTCTATGTGTGGAAAATCACGATCGCTCCAGGTCCTGTTGTGTGTGCAGTGTAGAGCTGTGATTATAAAGTAGCAGGAAAGTTAATCTGGTCCCTGGTCAGAAGTTCACAGAGAGCTCCTTTGGCATTTGCTTAGCCTTTCCTTGAGCCCTATCCTCAATTTCAAGGTGCAAGAGTCGCATGGTGGATGAGGCCTATGATCTCCCACACAGTGCTTGAGCTGCTGAGTGTGCTTTCTCTGCTGACAGGCGCATCTTGAAGCTGATTTTGGGGCAGACTCATCCCTCTGTCTCTCATCTCCTTCCCTGGTGGTCAGCACATGCCTGACCCGTTTGCAGCACAGTACTGTGGCCTCCCTCCAGCTCCATGACCTGTGCTGGTGTCCCTGAGTCGCCGTGTGTCCAGTGTGGTAACAGCTGCCATGGCGTGCAGCTGAGGAAGAGCTCCATGCTGTAGGGACCCCTGCTTGGCAGCACCTCCCTGGGCAGCTCTGCTCCATCATTCCCTTCTCACCTTGTGCCCTGTCTGCCCCACACCTGCATGGCAAAGGAGTAGTCCCAGCTTTGTGCCAAACCTCTCCATCAAACTGGAGTTTTCCAAGCAGTAGAATTTGGAGACCAAAATAACCCAGCTTGTAGCTTTTTGAGCTGAAATTTGCCTGTCATACCTTCTCTGCAAGGTATTGCTGCATATGCACCTTCAATGCATAGCATTTGACTCATCTTTGTGTGCTTGCTGTGTAGGCTGTGTCAGAAGATGTCCTGATCTCCTCAGCAATCTCTTCTGCCCTTCTGGAAAGGGAGACAGGGAGCCAAAGAAAATCAAGAGGAAAACAGGAGTATTTCTCTTCTCACTGACAGTGTATTGCATGTAAGAAATAAAAAGGCAGAAAATACACCAGGTGCAGGATTTTTTTAAAACTTCTTCACTTGGGCCTAAAAGAATATAATTTTGAACCACTAACTATAAAAAAATTTCTCCATTTTGCAATAATTCTGAAATGAACACATGGTTTTTTCGTCCTATTGAATAGACACTCTGATGGACATCAAGAATATGCAGAGACTTACCCATGTGAATCCAGGCAAGAGTCTTAAATAAATCACTATGAAATTGTTTTTTACACTGTAGACTTTAAATAGCAGTGAAACTTCAAAATTTCAAGACAGCTAAGATGTATCTGAGGCTGATGCATCCAAAAGAACATATAATGACTCAAGCTTGGGCTGTTTATATCCATTAGGAATAGCTTAAATATGCCTCACCATCAGATGCTGAAAATCTCTGCTGGAAGAAGGCCACAGAAATCACAGGTGAGTAATTTTTCTAGTTCTGCACCATCATGAATGCTGAAACATCCACGTGGGTAGCCAGACTGCCATGTGTGATGAGAAATTGACTCTCACATTCTCCCAGGCATGATCGTCCACAAGCTCAGAGCTCAGTCTGTCTCACAGAACCAGACTGGAGAAGATGAGCCTTCCTTTCTCCCAGATGAGCTATAAAAGATACAGAGTCTCCTTTTATTGGGCACTTCATCTATCTACGCAATATGTACAGCTAAAATAACATACAAGTAATATTGTTAATTATTGTCAGCCAATATTCAATCAGTGGATTCTAGTCACACTCTCACATCAATAACTCCATTGGGAAATCTGCATTTTTTGCCCTCTCAGGACTAGGAAGAAGGACAGAATAATGTCAAAGGCTCAAGAAAATGTGAGATTTTGGTTCATTGAATTATGTCATTAAAGATCCCTTGTGTACTAAATACACCCCTAGGGGAGACCTTCAGAATCTAATGGGTTTATCACAAGCTCATCCAACTTTTCAGAGGCTGGGAGATGAGGTTTCACTCATGGTAGTCCATTTTTTAAATACCAGGTGGGAGAGAGCAGATGAGGAGTTGTTGGATCTGGACCTGTTGGCTCTTGGATCTGTATGTTGGACTGATTTTGTTCTCTACTACTCCCAGCTCCAGTCAGAGTCAGAAAAAAGACAGTGGGCTGAGCAGAGCTGCCTGATATTGCCAGACTGTCTGACTGTCACCAACAGGACCTTTCTGACCCAGGTAGTAGGACCAGGAATCCTTGAAGAACAGAATGTTATAGAATTTTATGCCATGATATAGAAAAGCAATTTACAGAAAACCAAACCACCTTCAAAAAGCATAAAATGGGCAGGTCAAAAATCTCTGTCTGGTAAGTGTATCTGTCTGATTTCTATTATCTTTGAGAAAACGGAAAACAAAATGCATTTTGTAGTCATATTCAATAAACCACTGAATTGTCTGGGCTGTTATTCTGTCCAGATTGATTTATACCTCTCTAGTTGCAGTTTTTGTGATAGGTAAGAAGAGTTAGAATTTGATTCACCTCCCTCTTCAGTTCAGATGTTGCTACCCTCATGTCACTCTCACCTATTCAGAGAAGGAATGTCACGTCCAGCATGCTATTATTTTTTGTTCAAGTGAAAGAACATGTTATTTATAAAACATACTCACTTTTCCACACCTAAAGGGCAAAACTGAGCCTTTTGACTCTCTATCTCTCCAGATGTGAAATTCCAGATCAAATACAATCTAGAACAACCTTTTTTTATCTCTTTAGCTCTCTTCCATTCCTTTTCACAGAAAATAAATTGCATGAAAAGCAGTTCTGTCTGTCTGAGGACTCTGTCTCAAAAGAGTGGAGCAAGTCTTGAGTGACCTTTGACTTCTTGGTGTTTCTTGGTCAGAAAGATTCAGCATCAATAAGGAAAAATATAAAAAAAAATTACCAGGTAATATTTTTTTTCTAATGTATAGGGCAGGATGACACAGAAACAGCTCACTCTGAACAACTCCAACATTGGAACAAATCAGGTTCAATTGACCCAAAATTTCTAATTTGAGATTTGGAATAATTCTACTTATGCCTCAACCACTTAAACAATGATGAAAGTCTTACTTCTTCAGCCTGCTCATGTTGTGCTGTCTGGCAGTATAAATCAGTCATGGTACTAAAATCCCCTTCACCATCTGTGGACATCCTCTAGTATCTGCTTCATATTATGGTTAGCTTCAGAGATGTTAGAGGTATGCAGAGGGTCTACATTCTAATAACAGAAATAATATGTTGGGAGGAATAATATGTGCAATATAGACAACAGACAATATTTTTAGTAGTTCTTTGAAGGACTTCTTCTTAGTTCACTCAGGTTTCTCTTCATAGTCTAACATCTTTTCTGAGATCAGAAGAAATGAAATTGATTAATATTTTGCATAATCATGTGTATGGATCTTATTTACCTTTGTCCACCTTCCTTTCCCTTGTGCTCTCTCTGTGGTGATACATGCTCTTATTCTCTTATTCTGCATGGCTGGCACCGTAGGACAGTAATGTAATGAGTTCTGTGAACTCCAGAATAAGAGGTGTCTTTGCATAAGGAAAAAAATATATGCTGTCTCAACCTGTGTCCTAAACAGGCCAAATTTTGAAAGACTCTGAAAGTCTGAGGTGGCAGTTCTACTGACCTCTCTCCTTACTTCTTTGAGAATTGAAAACTGTCATTTCATCATCACTACTGGGTAAAATTGGTTTTGGTGTATAGGTACCCCAAAGCACAGAGCCTGGGAAAGAAGCAGGAAGAGGCAGAGCTCTTTATTATTTACAAAGCTACAGCATCACTGGAATAACTCAGCTGTGATGGGGAAGGCTCTCATGACAACATGCTCTTCAGGAGAGATGCAGAAGAGGAATGTGCCTTGTTAAGGAATTGTCTTAATATATGGGGCTTTTGTATGAGATGGATGATGGGCTGAGTGTGGGGTGGGATGGCTCGGTCAAGGAGCCGAGTAAAGATGCCAGTTTGGTAGGATTGTGTTACAGACCACCTGAATAGGGTAAGAAAGTGCCCAAAACCTTCTTTAAACAACTCAAGAAAGTTCTTGGATCAGAGACACTGGATTTTATGGGGTATTTCAATCTCCTGACATTTTCATGGAAGAGCAAAAATTTGAGATGCTACAGTCAGAGAGGTTTCTGGACAGAATCAGGGATCGCCTCTCAGCAGAGGTGCCCAATGGACCTACCAGGAATGATGCAAAGCTAGATCTGCTACTTACAAGGAAGAAATGGTTGGCAATGTGAAAAACAGTATAATCTACTGCTATTTTAGTGCCCATGAGCCAGTGGACTTGAAGATCCTGAGAGGAGAAAGGAGGGGGAATAGCTGGGTACAGATCCTGGGCTGTAGGAAACCAGGCTTTGGTTCATTCAGGAAATGATAGATGGGATCCCAGGGGAAGAGCTATGAAGGTAAAGAGTTCAGAAAAGCTGGAAGTGACAAGATAACAATGAAATTGAATAAAGTAGATTTTTCAGTGGAGTAAAAGGAAAAACATTTTCCCATGGGGCCAATCAAGTGGGGTAACAATTTACCCAAAGAGATGGTACAATTTCCATTCTCAGAGGTTTTCAAGAGCTAACTAAATAAATTCCTGAGCTCTCTGGGCTGACCCAACAGCTGACCATTCTTGAAGCAATAGGCTTAGTTAAAGGTCCTGTGAGGTCCCTTCATAAGTGAATTGTCCAACAACAAACATGATAGCAGTCTGGTGGAATCAGATGGCCATGAGAAGATTCAACACCAAAAATGTCAGCTCTGTTCTCTCTGACTCCAAATACTCATCTTGATTCAGATTTCTGGCAGAATAATGGTACATCAGTAGTTCAATTTTAAAGACATCTTGCAAATCCTTACAGGAAAAAAAAAAGTTAGAAAGAATTGGCTGGAACTGCCTTCTATTATGGAGATTACAAGTGAAATTCAGCACATTTTTGGTGGGTAAATACTGTGACCACTTGATTCTTCTCCTAAAGGCCGAGGAAGAGAGTTCATATACACTGCCCCAGGACAAGGTGAATCAGCTACCAGGGAGAAAACTATCTCTGGCTTTCATAGTACTAGGTGTTCATAATCCAGACTGTCAGTTTAGCAAATGACTGTGTTACAAACCTGCAAGCATTGGGTCAGGCAAGTTGAGTGTTTCAGTTCCAGACCATCTCACCATCACATTTTCATGTATGGAGATTTTCAGATCTTACAGTAACTCAACACCTGTAAGAGCAAACAACCTAATGGAAAAAAAGAGCAACCCTTGAGATGTTTTTCTCCACAGTTCTGTGGCGTAAAGTAAGTTGTAAAAATACTTGAAGCAGAACTTGGGTTTTTGTTCCGTTAACTCTTTCTTGTGTCATCATAAAATCATTGTTGAATCACAACTGGAGCTAGAATAAAGAAATTCAGCATGCTATGTTTCCAAATGCCACACCAGCAAGTTAACAGCCATTCTTTCCTGCTTGTTGGTTGAAGAGTTACACTGAGAGTGAATCCAGCATAGCTGGGGAAGGAGGGACAAATGCTCGCTGAGCTCTGAGCTTAGATGGAAGCTCAGGTTAGGAGTTTCTTGATTTAAACTGACAACACCCCCATGCTGCAGTTTTAGGGGATAACTTTCTGCTGTCCAGCAACAAGGTTCCACCTCCAAGGTGGAGATGAAGAAGTTTGAAAAGGAAGGAAAGGAGATTCTGGAAGAGCCAGGTTTCTTAGGTGTGTTTCAACAATGTGCAAGGCTTTAGAGAAAATATTGAAAAGAAGAATGAAAAAAAGACAGGGGGAAACATAAAATGGAATAGAGTATGAAATGGATATAACAAAGTGGATCAAAACAGACTGAAGGTGATACGTTCTTCTGTGACATAATGCATATTTGGAACAAGGAAAAATTTTTTCATAACGCTTGTTGTCTGTTACCAAACCACTAGAAGGGAGATTTTTTTTTTTTTTTTTTTTTGGTACAAATATGGTGTGCATAGTTTTTGTGCTGGAACTGCAAAAAAATCTTTAAACAGAGATGGTAATTGGCAGTGGTATTAAAACTGACTGGAAAGATATTATTGATAGAGAACATGAAAGATATTTTTGAACTAATCTCACAAAATGTTCTCACGAATTGCTTTAACACACAGAGAAATAAGTATATTAGTGGCCTTTGCTGATGATATCAAACTGGGAAGTATCATCAGCTCAGAGGAGGTCTGCAATAGCAGCATGAGGTTAAAATAATACCGTTCTTGCGGTAAAGCCATAATTTTATGTAAAAAATGCAAGATTTTTCTGTTCTGTTATTTCATTACTATGAAACAGCAGAAGGAAGATCAGGGGATACTGGTCTGCTACAGGGTGCCTGTGATTCCTCAACATGATACATGTGAAAGAGATTTATTTGATCTTGGGAGGTGCCAGCAGAGGGAGGGAAAGGTCAACGCTACTGACAAAGCTTCTGGAAAAGACTGTGTGAGTCCTCTTCATCCAGAAGGGATGGCATGGCTGGAAGAGAGAGTGTTTCTTCTGTGAGAACACATCTGGGCAGTTCAGCTCCTTAGCTGAGCAGAACTAAAAATGAGAAAGGACATAACTAACCAATAAAAATACATCTTAGGAGTATTAGGGAGACTTTGTGTTGGAGGACACTGTTCATGCAATAGCAAGTAGGACTACACTCTATGCATATAAATATTGGGTGGAAGTCAGTGGAAATTTCTCTGTAATGCATATGTTTGAACTGACATTCACATAGAAAAAGAGGCAGATTGCTGGTTTAGTTTTATATTTCAGTAAGTGGACTTTTCAGGCAGTGCTATATGCTCAGGTTAGAGACGTGCACAGATTAGTGGATTTACAGAGCTAATCATGAGTGATGGATGCTTTTCATAACAGCTTTTCTGGCCAGATATATCCACTTCTGTCCTCTATTACTCTAAATGATTAAAAGTGGTAACATGGAGGTTATTCTCCCAGATCTCAAGTTCAACCTCACTTACAGGACTGATTGCAGTTTTTAGCATTTTCTTGCTTTTCATTGCTCTTCTTTTTCAGTTCAGAAGGTCTTATTTTCCATCTTATTGAATTTAAAAAAAGAAAAAGAGAGAGAGAGAGGGGAAAAAATTTAAAATCTCCACTGCAGCAAGGTGGGACTACAGAATTGCTTCCTACCCTGAGAATGGCTACTGCTCTCAGAGAGCTTCAACTCCACATGTTAATGGGATATGGGATATATGGGATCACAGTATTACTCAGGGGGCACAGCATAACCACCATTGCTAAAGTGGGACACCAGGGAATTACACACAGTACTGCTGGCAGAGTCTTCTGGTGGGATTTCTTCAGCAACTCTCCCATCTTCTGGTACTAGCATTGCTAGTGCTGGCCTTGGATAATCCTTGCCCATCACAGCCAAGAAAACACCTAGGTAAGGCGAGCATTTGTTCCAACTGAAGCTAGTGGTAAAAGTTTAACAGTGGAGAGAGAGCTGGTGAGCTGATGAGAAAAAATCCACAAGAGCTGATTCCAGAAAAGTATGAGTTTACCTTTGAGTAAGTATGAGTATGAGTTAGCCTTTCAGTCAAAGCCAGTATCTCATTCAATAACATGCAAGCTTAAGGAACTTCCTGTGAGTTTTTATTTTTTCAAATTTTGATCTCATTTTAAGTATCTTCTGGATAATTTTATAGTAGAAATAGTGAAAAGGAAAAAAAATAATCTTATCCTCAAAATCAGAGAGAGGGAAAAATGAGATCTAGGTATCAGAAGACAAAACTGAGTCTCTTTTACAAGATACTGAGACTTTGTGAAAATGCACAGAAAGCTCTCACATCATTCCACTGCCTGACCCATCAACTTAAACTTTTACTCATAGCTAGGCTCTGATTTCTCTAGATAATTTAGTTAACTGATTTAAAAAAAAAAAAAGATCAGACATCCCTGAGGTAATGTGTAAGGCTCTCAGTATTTCTAAAACATTTGAAAAAGTTTAAAACTGTTTTAAAATCCATCCCTTTAATTTAAATGCCTACCCATTATTATGACTGCTTGGCAAATCTAGCCTCTGCTGCTATATTAACACAGAAGGGCATCACAATAAACTGATCATGTAAAAAACTTAGTTTAGGTAAAGTATAAATTCCATCTGAGTTCCACATCACAAAATAAATTGTGTATAATTGTATGATTCCCATCTCTTCTGCTCCAACATTTGGTCTCTTCCGGTACCACCGCGTGCTGTCCAAGAGCACTCCACAGAGTTATGGCACTCTGTTACTGATGTCGGTCCAGGATTCCAGTTCAGCTGTAAATTAGTCATCAGCAGAGAGTCATTATGAAATAATCCAGCAAGCATTTGCCCTGGAACATTGCTGAGAAATAAAAAAGTTTGCTGAAAGTCAATCTCCACTTAATAATTTATAGTATCATTTCACTTTTTATATTCCTGTTAGAAGTGCAGATTATTAATTTTTCTATATTCAAATGAACACACACTGAGGCTAAAGCAAGTAAAATTTAAGGCAATGGGTACCTGAAAGGAAATATTAATGGTAGCTAGGAAGCAGGAATAATTTGTTAGGAGTGAATCTATGTCAAAGTCACAGATTTCCCCTGGAGAATCACAACCTTTATATTGGCTATATATTTTTATTGCACCCGATTTCAGTTTTCTTGTTAAATGAAGGTCTCCTTAAGCCTTTACGTTTCTTCTGCTTCATTCCCCATAGTTCACAAGTACAATAGTGAATGTAAGCTACAATAAAAAGGTCATTTTCTTCTTTCAGCAACAGTAACACAAGTGGCTGCATTTCCTGATTCTGGATTAAGTTCAAGATTTCAAATACGACTGGGCTCGTTTCTGATTAGAAAGTTTGATATTTATCACAGACTTACCTGTCTTCCATATCCAGTGTGAGTGAGATTGTAAAAAGGTAAACTGAAAGGAACCATTCTTTTATTCAGCAATTAACCCCATCTGAGTAAATAATACGGTGTTGTGCACTTGAGCCTTCGCTGTTATGCACTGAATTCAGAATTCAAAACGGCTTCAAAGCTGCGTTCGTGAAATGATGACAAGATGCTGCAGAAACAGCTTTTTATGTGGAATATAATGCAAGTATTGTGTTACACAGTACAGTAACAAATAGGGTATAGTTGTAATGATATAGCAGATAAAGTGTCTGGAAGTACTTACCTGAGGGAAACTCAATCTTATTTTACTTCAGGGCCTGAGGGTTATAAACACAGTGTATGGTCTTGAAACTTAAATATTAGAGGAATCACTTTATTGGGGGGAGGAGAAGGTAGTGTTTCTTATTACAGGCAAATAAAATCTCTGTGCCCAAATACACAGCAGAAATAGTCCAAATTCCTTCAGGTGGTGTCTCAGCTTGACTCTGTTTTTTCACAACAGGCTCACAAAGACTGAGAGAAGTAAAATAATGCCACTTGTGATCTTGGAAGGGCAGCAGCCTGGACAGGCATGGGATGCAGTGGCAAGGCACGCAGTAAGGGCTGGATTGTATTGTCTGCTGTGGGGGCATGGAGATGGATGGGGGTGGAATAAGGGGTCTCTAGGTCCCACCTAGCAGCCTGTATCAGAGCCATTGCACCAGTGGAGATACCCCCACAGCTTTAAAAAGCCCACGTCAATGTGTGACTGCAGATTAAGCACAACACAGAGCAGCAAGGGTAACTATTGTGATAAATAAAGAAGGACCAGGATACCGACTCACAGTGACATGAATAATTTAATTATTTATATTCACCCTTGAGTTGCTTTGGACCTGTTCTGTCCATTTCTGTCCTGGACATTGCTGGGGCATGGTTCAAGGCTAACTAATGCACCAGTGACTGCTTCTGAGAAGTGCCGGGGGCAGGGCTGTGTTGCTTGCGGTGGTGGGATGTACCAGATGGGCGGATGTGAGCAAAGATTTCTGGGTAGATGGTCAGACTTGGTCATCTTAAAAGTTTCCTCCAACCTTGGCAATTCTAAGATCTCACAACTGCTTGTCCATCAGCCACAGAAACCTCACCAGTCTGGCTTATTTAAAAACAGGAACGAACCCATCTTTTCCCTCTCGTGTATTGATTGAGACTTTGTATGATAGAAAGAAAAAGTAAAACAAATGTGAAAGTGCAAAAGCTGTTATACCTATTTAAAGTCTGAAAAGAAACAAAAAGGCGCTGCATACTTACTTGGATATTTTCAGAACACCTCTGCAACTGCATGCACTTAGTGAGACTGAGAGCCTGGGAGAAAACCCTGCTGGGATTTCTCCTCTGGCTTTCAGAGTGTGTGAGTCAGGCCCTGGGTTATTTCAGGGTGGCGTGTGTCTCATGCCCAAATGGAGCTGCCGCCTTTTCCTTCACAGAACAGAATCATAGAATGGCTTGGGTTGTAAGGGACTTTAAAGATAATTTAGTTCCAAACCCCTTGCCATGGGCAGGAACACTTCTAGTATACCCAGCTGTTCAGAGCTCCATCCAACAAAGCCTTGAACATTGCCAGGGAAGGGCATCCACAGCTTCTCTGAAAAATTTGTGCCAGTTCCTCACCATCCTCAGGGGAAATAATTTCTGATCAAAGCACACAGCTTAGTAAAAACACACTTTTGTGGGAACAGGCCACACACTAGTACTCAGTCTTGCAGGGGAAATTGTGCCTGGGTGGGTTGACAGGCCAGTCAGGACATCTTTGGTCCAGCATCAATTGTACCAACCTTCTCCAATTCTTGATGCTATCTGCAGAAACATATAAGAAAGCATTTTTCTGGAAACAGAACCCTTAGTGCTTGAAACTTGGCCACCTATACAGCAAGCTAAGCAGGATCAGTGGCTATTTTTCAAAGCACAAGGTGTATATATATAATGTCATTGTGCAAATGACATATAGTTTGGAATGGTCTCACTGTTTTGCAATCCCTTGTGTAAATATTCCCCTAGAGGCAGATACAGGAACATCCCAAATAGAAAAAGATGTGTTGGAGGACTGCATAGGAAGCCCAGCCAGGTGGAGTTGCATAGAAAACTTTGCCTGGGCACTGTCTAACCAGGATCTCCTGAAAATATTTGGAAGAGTGCTCTGGCTGTGCATTTACCAGCCTCACCTGAAACAAGGATCTGGCATGTTGACCAGCTTTGGTAAAAACAACAAAGCAGCCTCAAGGTAACTGGTATATACATGTGACACAACTTTAGGACACCAAGTGACTCCTGTCTTTGGGTTATCTGATACTGCCAAGTTGTTTGCTGTCATTCCAGATCTCTTAAAAGGGAGGGAGAGTTTTGGCAAAATGCACTAGTAGAAGAGCAAGCTCTGGGGGCCAGAGTATTGGTGTATGTGGGGTGAAGGGATAGCACAAAGTACCAACAATGATTTGCAGAGGTATGAGGGTGGGACTGACTGTGCTTAGTTTTCCAAATATTATCTTTGTCATCACAAAATCACATAATTAGTTTAGATTAGATTTATTAGTTTAGTTTAGGTTTATTATTAATTAATAGATTAGTTTACACTGGAATGTGTCCATGTGGGTTTTAATGTCTCCAGAGAGGGAGAGTCCACAATGTCCCTGGGCAGCCTATTCCAGTGTTCTGCCACCCTCAGTGTAAAGAAGTTCTTCCTCATGTTGAGATGAAACTCCTTGTATTTTACTTTATGGCCATTGCCCCTTGTCCTATCACTCGGCACCAATGAAAAGAGTCTGGCACTGTCATCTTGGCACCTGTGTATGTGGTATTTATAGGTGTTGGTGAGATCCCCTCTCAGTTTTCTCCAGACTAAACAGGCCCAGCTCCCCCAGTCTCTCCTCATGAAAGAAATGCTCCAGACCCCTCATCATCTTTGTGCCCCTCTCCAGTAGCTCCTTGTCTTTCTTGTACTGAGGAGCCCAGAACTGGACAGAGCTCTCCAGATGTGGCCTCACTAGGGCTGAGCAGCAGGATCACCTCCCTCAACCTGCTGGCCACTGTTCCTGATGCACCCCAGGATACCATGGCACTCCTGGCCACAGGGACACTGCTGGCTCATGGTCAACTTGTCTTTCTTCACCAAGACTTCCAGTTCCTTCTCTGCAGAGGTGCTCTCTATTGTGTCAGCCTCCAGCCTGTACTGGTACTTGAGACTATTCCTCCCCACGTGCAGTACCTTACAACTGACTTTTCTCAGAGAGCAAGACATTTCAAGACATTTCCCAGGACCCTGAAATTTGGACTCATCCCCATGCTTTTTGGAGCTCTTAGCATTCTTGAAGAGCTTTCTGCTTCCTCTGCCAACCATGTGGGTCATTTGTCACCTAGGCTGGGCTGGAGAAAGGTTGGGGCATCAAGGCAGGATAGGTGCTCAACTTTTAGAGACTGCATTGACTTACATAAATGTCTCTAGCAGACTGTGTCTTTCTGTGAGAAGTTAATTGCATCTTGGTCTAGGGGAAAATAATGTGACATTTTGTTTCTCTGTAGTATGTTACATAAGTGAAGAAAACTAGTGAATAAATATGGCATCTCATTTAGTCCCATTGCTCATTTAAGTTTTTGCAAAGACTAGTCAACCACCATAAATGTTTCAGACAACTGAGAAGTCACTAGCTAAGGTACTAAGTATCCAGTGAAATAGGTGTTTCTCACTTTGAGTCATTTTCTGGTTTGAAATGTGAGGATTTCTACACCTGGTAGGATTAAGAAAAACATATGTAACACAACTGTAAGGATCCTTAATATCTGTGTAATTACCTGATGGAATCTTTTAATCCTGTTAACTCTTGGCATCTTTGCAATAAAGCAATGTTAGATGTACTAATGCCTTAGAAAAACTACAAAAAAGATAGGATAACTTACTTGAATGGAATATTATGTCATGAATGGATCGAAGCTAATAAGACACAAAATGAAACATACTGAAAGAGCACAGAAAGGGAAATTCTGTTATCTAAGTCTTCTTGTGAATTCATCTTTTCCCACTGATTTCTTTAAATGCTTTGTTTTACACTCTAGATTGAATATGAGTTCAAGTGTTAAATAGGATTCCTTGTTTGAGATTTGTCATTCATCATATGAAGGTTGTTCTATCCAGAAACACTTGTAATGTGACTTTCAACTTTTGTTTCCTAATGTATTTTTCTATCAACACTTGAGTACTGCACTTTGGCAAAACACAGATGGAAAGAAGTGAATGCATCAAAATAAGACAATTTAAACACGTGATAGAAATATGAGGAGAGTATAAACTCATTCTTATGAGCCTCTTAGGATATTGTTTCATTTTGAAATGAAATATGAAATATGGTTTCATTTTGAAATGAAAAAATATCCATGAGAAAAGTTCTGTGTAATTAAATATGTTGGGTTTCATAACATTAAAATTTTGGGCTATTTTTAATTTAAAAAAAATAGAAAAAAAATCAGAAATTATTGAATCAGAAAATATCAAACCAGTTGCTTTTATCATTCTCAGCAGAATTTCCTCTCTTATTTACTAATGAAAGTTTTAAGAAAGCCCAAATAGTTTCATGAAACTTTCTAGTTTTGACAGACCTTCATTTTTCCCATGGCAGCTGTGTCTGCTCATATTTCCTTAAAAGCCCCAACCTGCACAGGGATCCACAGAGACAAGTATATTATTATTTTGTTATTTGATTTCAGGTAGCAGATAAATCAGGCAACTTACTATCTTTATAATAAGTTGGTCTTTTATTGGCCTGAACATGGCTGGAACCTGTGAACAGGTTCCACATATCTGTTGTAGTCAGTAACTAAGCAAACTTTTCTCTGAACATAAGATAAACATTAGGCTGAATTTTATTTTTTTTTTATTTTTTTTTCCTCCAAGCAGCACAGAGCAGTTATCCGAGTGCTGACTTAGTGCTATAATCAACTCTGGTCTGGAGGAACGAGAGCATTTTCATTCCATACTTGTTCTCTCCAATGAAGTTATTGAAAAGGCATGAAATAGTGACTGTGAGCACTCTCCAAAACTTGAACAAACTTCACCAGGTTTTATTTCCTGCACTCCAGAGACAGTGTGCCTGTGAGCCAACAGACAATAATGGCATTAGATCATTTCTAGGCAGAAACAGGCTTCAAGGAAGGACTTCAATGTAAATTCAATGCTTCTAGCTATCAGTCCTTAAGCCACACAGCCACTGGTATCTGGATCTGCTTTGCAACTTCACTTGATTTTGCAGAGAAGGACTCAGACCTCTCATCCTTCTAAAGTCCAGATGTGTTTAAAATAGAAAAATCAAAATAAGATCCTTTGTGTGTATGAAATAATTCTACCCAGATTTCCAAGGTATTTTGGTCATTCTTTTCCCTACTTACACTGTTGGCCAATATTTTACTTCCCTTTTTTCACTAGTCCAACAGCTGCTGGGGACCCAAAGGAGGTGAAAATACAGAATACCCAGGAGAATGCCAGTAAAGCTGGCAGCAGAATGCCTGGAAGATGAAGGCATAGTGGAGTAGAAATGCTGGAAGTTGATGCTAGGTGAAGTCCAAGTAAAAATAGGCTGAAAAGCTTTAACAAAATTGAGCAGAAAGAAATGAGTTCCACACAGGAGAAATGCACACACTTGTGGGAGATGCTTGTTGGGAAGCAGAGTAAGGGCAGACCTACCTCTGCTCCCTACTCAAACAGCCACTTGCTGTATAAGTTTAAGGAAATAGTTTCTCTGCTCACCTCAGAGCATTTACCTCACTGATCTTTACTTCACAGAGACTCTGCTTCCCACTGCCAGCTGCTGGGGATGGCTTGCAGCCCCTTCTGAGGACTAACCATAGCATAGACAGTGTGCTGGCCCTGCAGCAGGGCTCTGGGCTGGGCTGCCCGCAGAAGGATGGGGGCTACCCATGCAAAGACAGGCAGCTAAAAAACTCCATGACCTGGATACAAATGCAGGAATTTAGTTTGGGGTTTTGCATCCTTCTGTGAGAGCTTTTTTCTGACTTCTCTGAGGCTAAAATAGTGAACTGCTAGGTTGAGCTACAATAAAAAAAGTGATGGGATTTTAAACTACTGAAGTCTGGGTACATAAGGGGATAAGCATCTTATTAGGCACTTTCACCCAGCTGTGGAAAATCAGATTAACTAATAGCCATGTAGCATGAAATTATCATCACACACAAGACCATGAAATGTATTTTTTATGGTCAAAGACAACAACTTTCATGCATGTATTTCATACCTTTTATCCTGCTGAATTTACAAAATATAGGATTTTCTCCTATTATTCCCAGTGTTTACTTATTGGTTACTCCTCTTGAGATTAATGTTTTTAGGAACATATATTGCACATTTCTATTAGAATTCATATGTGTGATTCCTCAGACTCAGTTGAATTGAATTCATTCCATAGGAGACAAACTATTACATGCACTGACCCAGACAGGGGGCATCCACCATGCATGCTGGTGAAATGTATGGATATCCAATAGATATTTTTACTGTTATAATTGAAGTGCATATGAAAAAATGCCTATGAATCTGGAGGAAGAAAGATGGGAAATATGTCTCTATCAGTACTGCAAGAGTCCACCCACTTTTGACGAGGTTACTGCTATATTCTGAGTCAACTGGAAAAACTGGGTAATACTTAAAATACATCTGTTCACAGGCTTGTAGAATCACTAGGAAAAATTAAAAACTATATAACCAGTGCCAAGGAGTAACTCAGCATGTACAAATAACAGACAACTTGCCCAACTGGGGGTATTGGTAGAGGAGTTGAACAAGATCTGGAAGCAAAAATCTGTCTTTTCTGTAACTTTCTCTTGTATTTAATACCCCTGCTACTGCCATAAACATCCACATGGCTCTGCTATGCTCTGGTAAAGCTGATACTAGCACTGCCCAGTTTTTGCTGAAGAGAGAAGGAGGCCTGTCCTGTTCCACAAGAAGTTTCACAGGACAAGGCAAGCATGGGCACACAGGTGGGAAGAAGCAAAAACAGAGAATGGGTTTTACAATTGGCAACCCTCTTTCCATTATCTTTTGCCATGACTGTCCCTGTAACATTAAAATAACACCATCATTGCTGACAAGTAGTACAGGCAAAGTTAATGCTGCACTATCAACACAGGACTACAGACTTTGAAAAATACATGTTTTGTCACAGCTTCTTGGAGACTAGATAGCCTGTGACAGGCTAATGAGTGTGTGAAACCATACTCGCCCCCTTTTTGCATCAGCTGTGGGACTTCTCAGTCTTGCTTGTATTTCCTTCAAGGCTTTTCCAGCTCAGTGTAAGATAGTTCACAATCTCTGCAAATATATGGGGAAGGGATTTTTCCTCTCAGAGTCCAAATAGCAATTATAAGCTTTTCAGAGCTCATGGAGATGTTTTGACTTCCCCTGAAGCATGAGAGATCAACTACAGGCAGCAATGGGAATGCAGAAGGGGCACACATGCTTGAAGATAATATTGAAATTTCTCAGCCTGAACCCTCACTTCTTGCTCATCAGATTAATATTGATCCACAAATTGGGGTAAGGAAGGTATTTTCATTTTGAGAGAGGTTCTGTGGGGGGTGAGGGGTTGCCTGAAATTTCTCATTCTGGAGCCCTTTTCCCATATTTCTTGGGTTTGTAGATACCGGGACTCTCAGCCTACCCTATTCTTTGCTTGTAGCTTTGACTGTTAAACTACCTGAAGACTGAAATTTTCTAGTTTAATCAGTCTTTGATCCTAAAGAATAGAAACATATCTGTGACAAACTCTAGCTTATGTACTTGCAGAAGTTAGACTCGTTGATCTAACAAATCCTTTTGGAGCAAAATTCCAGTCAGATCTATTTCAGGGGTTTCTGTTCCATTCCTGTGTGAAGTTAGAGTCCCTGAAATATTGTATTCCAAATTATATTGCTGTTGAGTGTGTATAGCCAGCAGGTACATAGGCTGGACTGTCCCCATCATCACAGAGACGGGGCTCCACTTGCAGGTGTTCCCTGTGGATTAGAAGGAGGCTGAGCCAGCATCTGCCACTTTCTGAAGGTCTGGGGGAGCAATAAGGACATCTCACTCACCCCTAGACTTACTCTGGCTCTGCTCTGGACGTTACTCTTGCTCTCTTCTTCTGCTCCTCCAGTGCCTTCCAGGCTGCAAATTGTACTGCCTTGCTCTCTTTCCACAGATTAGCTTTCTATGACCTGACTGGAAGGATGAATTTCTTACCAACTGTTTTGTCTGTGTCCATGAATGGATCTCAAAACCTTCCAGTGCACATACAGAATGAAAAGACTTACAGACTTGCCTCCAACCATTTGTTTCCTAAAGGAAAGATTATCTGCTGTGTAATCATAAATGCTGTGGACTGATTTCTTCTTTCTTGACAGCACCCTACATTTATAGCTGTACTTCTCCGTTTGGTTTTAACAAATTCCTGAGGGGTGCCCAACTAGAGAAGCCCTGCTTTATTCCAGGAACAGCTCAAACTGTTGGCAGAGTGGAATGTTCACTGGTCTTAGGGATGTTCTTTTACAAATATGCAGCACTCAGCAACCTGTTCAAGCTCATTGCTATTACTTCCATGAAGCATCACCAGGGGACAATGAGGAGCGTAAATTCCAGTTTGATATTTGGCATGGGAGTTTAATTTTAAGCTCAGCCCTGGCCACTCACTGGTGGTTAAAAAGATCTAGCTGAAGGAACAATGATATAATGGTTTTCATTGTGACACTGGCGGGCCATTTGTAAAATATGGATGATGATAATTCTACCTTTGTAATGAAACAGGGATCTTTGCATGGAATGCAAATTTTATATGCACAAAGTATTTTTACTACTAAGATACAGGTTTGTCAAATGTAGGAACAGACTGTTGGAGGTTAAGATTTTATTTTTTTCTTGTTTCTTTCTCTCAGGGAAATTTCTCCCATGTTACCTAAGAGATGGGAATGATGGATATGATGGATACTTAAGAGAGATAAAAGATGTGGCCAAGATGCAGCTGTCTGCAGTCACTTAGCTGGTTTTGAGTTTTTTTTTCTCTTGGGAAATGTAGAGATGCTGTGACATTTTGGCTGAGGGGTGAGGGCCTGGGCTCAGCTCTCTCTCTCTCAGTATTGGAGGTGAGACAGTTGTGGTTTTGCTGCTGTTGCTGCAGGGAGAATTCGCTGCCATGGTGGAGTTCAGCCCTTTACTGCTTCTCCTACCACGGGTGATCCTTTGCTTGTAAGAGCAGCCATTGAACTGGGACCTGTTCAACACCCGCTCTCACTGGAAAGGACCCTCACTATCTGCTGGGCTGCCTGAGGGGAAAACCTGGGACCCCAGCCCCTTCCCCAGTGCTGAGGGAGCATCTTGCTGTCTCTGAGGTTCCTGCTGCAGCCTATTTCACCCTGCAGAGAGGCAGCAGGACCAGCTGCTGCTCGGGAGTTTGCAGACGACGCCCCTTTCCCATCGCTCTCGCCATTGTCAGGGGGCTGAGGGGCCGAGCTCGGCCACAGCGCCCCCTGCAGGCGCGGGGGAATCATCGCACCCGCCCAGCCGGGAGCCCGCAGCGCCCCTGGCGGCCGGGACCGGAACTGCACCAACGGGGAAAGGCCTACGGCCCAGAGAGGCGGCGGCGGAGGGCTCCTGGTGGGTTTGTTGTTGCTGCTGCTGTTGTTGTTTGTTTGCCTTGTTTTTTATATATATATATATATATATATATACTCTAGTAAAGAACTGTTATTCCGTTTCCCATATCTTTGCCTGAAAGCCCAGTAATTTCCAAGTTATAATAATTAGGAGGGAAGGGGGTCATATTTTCCATTCCTGCCTTCCTTGGCAGGCACCTGTCCTTTAAACCAGGACACAGACCGTTCTTGTTTCCATCTGTGTTGATGAGGAATTGCTGATCTCCAGGGGCAGTAGGATGAGTGATTATGTTTTCAATGTGTTTGTTGTACAGGGGAAGTTAATGTGTGATGTGAAAATAGGAGAATTGCCTTGTCACAGACCTTGATTTTTGAGAAGTGAAAATAACAAATTATATTTGAAAAATACACTACAAACAATGGCAAGACTGAACATTTGCTAGTTGTTTTATTATGGTTTGTCATAAAGTGAACAGAAAGGCAGAATAATGGGAATAGGCAATGATAAATTCTTCCTCCACAGTGTGGGATGCAGGAGTGTTTCTCCTGCTGGGACAAGACTCAGATGTGCATCATTTCCAGACAATCCTGGCTAGTTCTGCAGAGGAAACCCAGGCTCAAAGTCAAGAGGGAACCTCAAAATGTTCCAGAAGAGCCCCTGAGCAACCTCTCAGGGGACCAAAGCTGTGGAGGACACCTGCCACGTGATACAGGTCCTGCCAATATGACCAAAGAGAAGCTGCATTTGCATTGCTTGGGTTTGGCAAAAATTGCATATTGCTTGACTGAAAATATCATTATCTCAAATATAAAAGTATTAATGTTTGGAACATTCCCAAGTGATCGTGCTTAATGACAAACTTTGGCAGTCTCTAGCAGACATAACATTTCAGCAGTGACCCTTGGCTGCTAGGATAGTATAATGAAAGAAACAAAAGGTTTTGTGTAATTTTTCTTGAATCTCATGAAAAGATTAACTTTCTGTAAAGAAAAGGTGTAAAAAGCAGCTCATTCAGCAATTTCTTACCTGGGACCTTATTCTTTTCCCATGCAAGTAGAAAGCAAAACCCCATTGACTTATGAGGGAGCAGATGATGCACTAATTTCTCCAGGTCACAGGAACTCAGTGTCGCCAGCATGAAGGAAATGACAAGTTGTTGCGCATGCAAACAATCACATTTGGCCAAACAAGGGAAACAAGCTTACAGATTGTTGCAATGTCAATGCAAATTATGGTAGTAATTAAAACCCATTTCCCATGATAAATCACTGCTGGAGATCCTTGTAAGAGTATCAGAAATAGGAAAGAATTTCACAGCCACTGAAATAAATTCTGTTTCTGTCTGGGGAGAAAATGACATTCTTCACAGACAGGAGTGAAGCACAGTCTTGGCAAGGAATAACTAAGAGATAAAGATATTATGAAGTAATCAGGCAGTAATGCTTCAAAGGAATACTAAAAAAACCCCCAACATTATTTCCTTTTTATTGGGATTAAATGCTTGTAATAACAGTATTGTTTTAACCTTGCCAATATGCTGTCAGTGTCAATTTTATTTAAAAGAAGGAAAAAAACAAAAGGCTATTATTACAAGGAATTCAAGCTGAAATGGTGAAACTTTATTGCTTATATGATTGCATTTAAAATTAAAGTCTGTATGTCAAATGAAATCCTGGCACATACTCATACATTTCATAGGATCTTTTGAGCTTGACATATGTACTCCTGTGACAATAATATCATCGAATAATGGAAACTTTGCATATCTATGAGAAAGTAGCAATTTGCTAAAAATTTATATAGACTTGTTATAGATTGTCAGAAATAAGAATAATGGACATAGTACAAATCCAGACCAGATGTTCGATGAAAGAGTATGTCCTTCCAGCATTTTTTAAAGCTATAAATTATCTATCACACTACCAATAAAGTACTGTAGAGGTAAGGTCACTGACCCCAAAGCACTGACATTTAGTTCAGGAACCAACCCCTGCAGCTTAGCACTTCATCCAAATTTTCAGATGTGGAGGGGATCTCTTTTTTCCTTTTCTTGTGATGTTTTCCCACAGGCTAGTCTGCTTGCTGACGTTTCCATGATAATGTTCTTCACATTCCGTCAATTTCCATTTAGTAGCTCTACTACAGTAACAGGAAACTTTTAGATCATCTCCTCTGTGTATACATAGAGGTGCTGTGTATGCTCTGTGTCCTCAAAAGCATTCACTTGGCTGGACCACTGGAAAATTTCCCTACTTTCAACTTGCTAAATGTTGTTAGTTTGAGGGTAATGGTGCCACGGGTCTGCTGGTCATATGTGAGGAAGAGAGCTGTAAGGAATGGCTTTCTTTCAGCAGTATGAGGGGCAGAGTGGCCTGAGGGACAGGCTTTGCATCCATGACCCAGGTCCATCAGGAGGCTGAATATCCACAAAAATGTTGCATCAATACCACACAAGCGGGAATGAGCAAAGTACCCAATCAAGAAAGATAAGCAGAGCAAAAAATAATGACAATGGAAAAAAAGGGGGGGAACAGAAAAAGAGATGAAAAGAGACTTCAAAAGTCTGAAAGTGATTTTTCATTGCAAGCAAAAGAGGCTGTGGTAAGTTTGTTACCATTGCATCTCATTTTTCCTCATCTTGCAACTTCTCATTCTGGCCAAATCCACCTGTGACAGATTACAGATCACATTCTCAGGTGGGGTAAGTCAGTGCAGCTCCATTGGGCCCAGATGGCAATGCTGCTCCCCATAGGTGTTATTACTGTGTCTGATGCCTGTAATGGGCTCAGCCAGCTCTGAAACACAGAAACTGAGAAATAGAAACTGCCTCTCCTTACCCTGACTTTAAAATGTCCTGCTTTCTGAATACTCCAGTCTTGCTGTTACAATAACCCAAACTGCCTCCCATTTCAAATATTTCTGCATTAT
This sequence comes from Agelaius phoeniceus, assembly GCF_051311805.1. NCBI lineage: Eukaryota > Metazoa > Chordata > Aves > Passeriformes > Icteridae > Agelaius > Agelaius phoeniceus. The sequence continues at coordinate 132,721,126 of NC_135265.1, read as the reverse complement.
GCATTGCCCTGGAGCAGCACTGGGCAAACAGGCTGTGGGCTGAACAAGAAACGTAAGCAGAGAAGTGGAGAGGGAAACACCCAGAAAAATATTGCTTTGAGATTCTGCAGTTAAAGAGACTTTTCTGTACCTCATGCAGTATCAGTCCCCTCCCTCTCTCCAGGCTTCTTAATTTACCAATAAACCAGATGACTTACACTATAAGAACTTCCTTGCATATGAAATTTGCAGAGGAGCAGCACACAAGACAACAATTTTCCCTTCTGTTCTTACATTTTTTATAAACTAGAAGCAGCTATTTGTCCATGGAAACATGGATTTACAATTCTCACTCAGGTACTGATCCAGCACTGTAAGTGAAAGCCCCTCCACTTCAAAAGCAGCTGTCAATTTGTATCTAAATGTGCATTCATTCCTGATAGACACAGCAAAGCTGTCAACACCATCCAGTTAGTTATTTATTCACAATGTTATATATACATATATAGCATGGTAATAAGTGGTCTTTTGCAGGAATTACTTGGTTTTTTTCCTCCTGACTATTATTGCACATAATCTTCCCAGTTTGCATTCCAGGTCCGGAATGCTCCATGGGTTACTTGGGGAATGGTTCTGCAGCTCAATAACAGGATCATCACTCATATGCAAAAGGCTCTGAAGAGATTTTGCCATTCCTTTATTTTTCCCTTTTGATTAATACAATGTATGGAAGGTTTGTTTGGGGCAACTATAACTCTGTCAGAGAGGTACCTCTTGAGAACCTTGGAAGCTGAACAAGTTCAACTTTGTTTCTTACTCCTGAAATCCAAATATTCACAAAGGAACTATTTGCACAGTTATGATACCCATCTGTACATTTTTCTTTCTTTAGGTGAGGGTGAAGAAACTTAGATGTGAGGGGCTGAAGAGAAGGTCAGAGGCAGAGACAGTGAAGAGGACTGAGATTAATAAAGGCTCATCTACCCTGCACATTGAACCCCTTCATGTAAATTTGGCACATGTTTGCTCCTATTGTGAGACTTTTTCGCCAGACAAAATGGTAGAAACAGGGATTAGTGTAATATATTTATTTTTACCACATTAACCTTTCTTTCTTTCTTTCTTTCTTTCTTTCTTTCTTTCTTTCTTTCTTTCTTTCTTTCTTTCTTTCTTTCTTTCTTTCTTTCTTTCTTTCTTTCTTTCTTTCTTTCTTTCTTTCTTTCTTTCTTTCTTTCTTTCTTTCTTTCTTTCTTTCTTCCTTCCTTCCTTCCTTCCTTCCTTCCTTCCTTCCTTCCTTCCTTCCTTCCTTCCTTCCTTCCTTCCTTCCTTCCTTCCTTCCTTCCTTCCTTCCTTCCTTCCTTCCTTCCTTCCTTCCTTCCTTCCTTCCTTCCTTCCTTCCTTCCTTCCTTCCTTCCTTCCTTCCTTCCTTCCTTCCTTCCTTCCTTCCTTCCTTCCTTCCTTCCTTCCTTCCTTCCTTCCTCCCTTCCCTTCCCTTCCCTTCCCTTCCCTTTCCCCTCTTATGCTATGAATACAGATCCTCTGTAACTATTTTTCCAAAGAAAAGCATCTTCTCTTGCTGTTACAGCTAGGGATTTCCCCTCTGTTTCATAATAGAATTAAATTCAGGTGGCTTAGTATAGTTTGATTTAGTTTGATTTGGGCTGGCATGGAAGCATTAGGATCATCTCAGGATTTTGTAATTCAGATGACAGAGATCAGCAGACATGCCTAAAGCCTTTCAACAAATTTTGAGGGAACTGCAGCTTTGGCAGTTTTGACACACACAAGCCAGTATGTCTGCATTTTTCTTGACCAGTGGTCTCACAGTTGGTGGTGAGGAGTGCTTACAGCTCTGAGCACAGTGAGATCAGTAGGAACTCAGCACCTCTGTAGTAAGGCCACAAGAAGACAGACACTCAAATCCTGCTGCTTGCCCAGAGATTTGCTGATGATAAGTTATAGGCAAACAGCTCATACATCCTAACACATAGAAAATTTTACATAAATAAAACAGACCCATATACAGTGAAAATGTTGAATAATTTTTGACAATTGCAGCTCTCTCATGCTTGTTTTAGGTTTCAGCGGAGTTGCCAAAAATTCAGTCTTCACAGGAATTCATGGGAACATTTTCCTTGGTTTTGATCGGTGTGAGTTTCAGCCTGGTAAACTTATGAATACAGCAAAAATCACAGAACGAAACTTATTCAGAGCTCTTGAACTCCACTTGTTTTCCAAACTGAAACTGACCCAAGTTGGAAATGTCGTAAATATTTTGGCTAGAAAATAACCTTGGTTCTTCTCAAAGCTTCCAGAGTCTAGGAGAGTATTTTGATCATTGTGACCAATTTGCTATGTGTGTTAACAAAAGATGTAGTCTAAAGGATACAAAATAGTGTTAAGGTTTCATGAAACAAGTTCTCTAACCCCATAAAGGAACTGAATTTCTCAGGAATGGTCTTCTGAACTGTTTTGGCAATATAGGAATGGAATAATTATTAATTTCTTACGTAAAACTCCTACACTAAACAATTTCTGTGTGATGAGGAAAACCTGAGTAATCATCTTTCACTCAGATAAATGCTATTAAATTTTAAAAATTTGATAAATTACAGCATTTCTGTAGTTATGATAAATATTTATCTTGAAGATGAGAAGATGCAATGATCCTGACTACCCAGAAAAATATTATTTAAATCATTACTATTGGATATAGCAGCAGAGTATCTTTTAAATAAAATTTTAATAGCAAATCACCAGTTTGCCTGTAATATAATCTAAGTGACCTATGAATTCTGAAGAAAAAAAAGTGTGTGTGTGTGTGTGTGTGTGTGTGTGTGTGTGTGTGTGTGTGTTATCAAAATCCTAAAGCAGATCACTGCAGTACCTGAATGGTTTCAATGGAATATTTCACTGATGAAAACACCCCATGAATTCTTTCTTATTAGACTTTGGAATATTTACTTGGACATGACCTTTACTATATAGAGTGAAAACTGAATAAAAGATTGGAAACAAATGTTAATGGTAAACAGCAATATACTGAGCTGGAAAAAGTCTGCAGGGATTATAACTGATCCTGATTTTATTTAATTGCTTTATTTACATGATAATACTATATATATATGTGTGTGTGTGTGTGTGTGTGTGTGTGTGTGTGTGTGTGTGTAAAAGGAGGTTGGTAATGCATTACCAGCTCTCCTGTCCCTCTTTCTCAAAGATCAGTTTTGTTTTGCCTGCCTGCATGGTGCTGATTTCTAACTACAATCTGCACCATGCATATGAAATAAATGGGACCTGGGAACTGTGAAACTTTATTTCCTTTCTGGTTTCTGTTTTTCTGGCCCCAGTGATTGCTTAGTCTTCCTCACATGTACATTTCTCCAAAGGGACTTTCAGGGTTAGAAATATGTGCAGGAAATAGCACAATTAGATTCAACTTAGGAAACAACACAAACATATTTCTCAGGAATAAAACATCCTAACTACATAATCATCATGAGGGGAATACTTGGAAGCACTTGTGTTTATAAAGATTTTGGGAAGATAATTGGTAACAAATCAGATGTGACTTAGATCTTGTTATAGCAAAGCTGCAGTTGGGTTTGTAAACCATGTAGACAGGTATTTTATCAGTTCTCAGTGAGGTAGTTTTCCCTCTCAAGGTGCTGCAAGAGGCTTCCTTATGTGATTACATACTCAGTGCAGTTCTGGGCTTGTTGGTTTGTAAGTAAAGTCTCAATCTCAGTGATAAGCCACAGACATGGTTGGGGATATGAACTGTAAAGGCTCAGAAAAGCCTTTTAAATTCATATGTTTTAGCAAAGCGAAGACTACATATGATGGAGGGGGCAGAGTCAGGGAAGGACATATGAAGACACTTTAGGAGCTTTTAGGGATTACTACAAAGTCAGTCATTTTTTCAACTTGGCCGCCAATCTTGGGATGATCCTCTCTCCTCTCATACCTGTCCTGACCTCCAGCGCTTTGTTTCCTCATCGAGAAAGTGATAGCAAAATATTCAGGGTAAAGAAGTGGAATAGAGATGGAGATGTCTTGTGCCATTATGCCAGATTATGCCTTATTTACTTACACTGGAATGGGATTTCTCTTCATTGATCAATCTGGCTAGTGTTGGCCAGGAACTATGAATAAATGGTGGGAAAATCTTCACTGTCCCAGGAGAAGAGTAGCAAGCACAGATGTACCAACACCACCCCAGAAAATACCTGTGTCTTTTTATTGTTCCTGCCAAAATTGTTAGAAAACTTGTGCTCTACTTCATGTAGCTGGGTTGGAAATAGCAGCAAATGTTACTTAAGTGCTATCTAGAATCAGATAAAACCACAGGATGAGCAGGGGCTGGGGCCACTTCAGAAAATCATTGGCAAAAATATCCTAGCAGTGATGTCTCCTGAAATGATACCTGAAATGATATTAATATCACTGTGCATTTCCAAAACAGACTAGAAATGACAAGGACTACAAGAAAAGTAGATGCAATCAAAGACACATTAAAGTTCATGTATGAAGATCTGTCCATTGAGAAATCCTGGTGATTAAGAGAAAAATACAAGAAAGGACCCAATGCACTGTCATTTGAAAGAACTGTAATTTCAGGTATTTTATTAATTTTCATTATTCTAATCGGAGAAATGTTGTAATACAGGAAGTTGCTAATGATATATCACAGAATGCGCTGAAATGGGAGAGAGTCACAAAGATAATTGAGCCCAGCTCCCAGCCATGCACAGCACCATCCCCAAGAATCACACCATGTGCCCAAGAGCATTGTCCAAATGCATCCTGAATTCTCTCAGGCGTGTTGCTGTGACCACTTCTCTATGTGTTTTATGTTCTGGTCAAACCCAAAGCTAGACAGCACTCAAAATTTCCTAACACCTAATTCTCTTTCTGCACTTCATGTTTTCACTGTCATGATCTAACGGAAAAGGAGTCCCCACATGGATATTAGGGCTGGACTGAGTCTTTCTAACATCCTTGGACAGGCCAGAAGTCTTTTTCCAGCTCACATGCTGAGGCTGTGATCTGACATGGAGAGATGTTCCAGGAGTTGCTCTGCAGAGTCAGTGCCTGTTCTCTTCTAACCCTGAGGTCCTTGAGACAACAGCTGGGAGCAGATAGCATTTTGCTATCTGTATTGGTATGTATTATGCTATTCAAACCAGAGTAACACCTGGAGGGTTCAGTCGGGGTGGGTTCAGAGTTATATGAATGTGTAAAACAGACAGGCAATGTTAGGCAAAAAGAATTATCATTGTTCCCATTTTCAGGGGAAAACTAGGAACCAAAACCTCATTTTCAAGGAAGATGAGGGAGTTTTACATATGGTCTGCATAGTTTCTTTAGACTCCTTTAAAATTCCAGGTAAAGAGATGGTTTAGATTTCAGGGTTGACTTCATCTGAAGGCACCTGAAGATGCAAGAAAATAGGTTAGAAAATAGGCCTGTAACAGTCTGCCTGAGTTACACAGGAACTCTGAATCATGCTATGCATATGTAACAATAGGCATTTGAACTAGGGTGTGTTTGTTGTGTTGCTTGTGTAGAGCACAGCATGCTTCCATGGAGAAACTTAACCCTGCACATTTAAAACATTTGCAGCATCTCTTTGCAATCTCTCTCAGAAAGATTGAACTGCTTATTAAAATAAAGCATTTCAGTTACAAGAAATTACACTGCCAGTTAAATGGCACTATTTTCTTCTACTGACTCTGAGAATATGCATTCCTTCAACAGCCAGAGCAAATGAGTTTCAAGGTGTTTAAACAAATGTACGCTTCAGTTGAAAGAAGTTTGCAATAACTAGGTTCAATAAAAAATTCTAATTGTAGGCCTCAGGTTAAGTCCTGAAACACATTTTTTGGTCCCCATGTGTCCTGTTTCCAAGATGGCAGCACCTGGAAAAACATGCAGTTTGATTTTTGTGAGAGATGTGAGCTCTGATAGTCAGGACTGCATTGCACCAGCCTGTTTTAGAAGTGGTGGCAATGTTGCTGCAGTTTAAGTGGATGTCTTTTATACTGGGGAATAAGAATGTGTTGGAAACACACATAAGAAAAACATGGGTCATAAGCAGTTTCCATGCAATGACGTTAAGACACCAACAGTCTCTTTCAATAGCCAAGCCAAAACTTTATTAATATTGTTACAGCAAATGCTGTTGCTTTCTCTAAAGCTGTTTTTGTCTAAATGTCCCTGAAATTGCATATTTTGATTCCTTCAGGGAGAAAATGGGGAAAATGGACAGTGCTTCTTAGTACCTTCCCAAGTTTGCTGACATCCTTGTAGAAAAAATGCAATCCTTAAAGTAAATTGGAGTTTTAACAAGATTTTACCAATTTCCTTATGAAGGTTGCCTTTTCCTTCACATAATTTCCTGTGGTGAAAATAATCTCAGTGGTCCCTGAACTCTGCTTCCTCATCAGTTAAAGCTTACAGCAAAATCAAGTGCAAAATGTGAGCAGTTAATCCTTGCATGTGTAAGATTATTGGGTCTGGTTTGTTGGCTTGTTGAGATTTTTTTTCTGTTGAGAACCATTTTGCACCACTTTGCTTGCTGCTTCTAATGGCAGCAAATGCAAATGGGATGAACCAAGAGCTTCTTCCTGAAGGGTGGGTGACAAGTCTGCACTGTCCCTGCTGGGACACAACAGGCTGTGGGAGCTCACAAGCCATTCCTGCAGTGGGGAGTCTGCAGCTGCCCTCCACAGTAAATTAGTGCATTGCTCGTGTTCTGTTTGTTTCCACACCCCTTTCCCAGCTGAACTAAATGTGATCATTAAACTGGACAATTAGTAAATGATGAGCATAGGATGACTGGGGGCAGTGCTTTATCGTAAGAAAAAAGAAGCATCAAAAGCGCTGAGAAAAACAACAAGTAACAGGCAGATCCCAGGCAAGCTTTCCCACAAAGCTCTGCCAATATGCCTCAGTCCTGATTTACAGCACTCCCGTGGCTCCCCTCTGAGCTGTGTCTGCTCCAGAAACTGTCAGTGGTGTGAAACAGCTTTAGGAGTTTTTGCAGGTGGACTCCTCTCTGCTCAGGGCTGCACTGAAGTCTTACGTGTCTCTGGGCTGTAACATAAAAGGCAGAGTGGGGGAAAGCGAACACATTTTGCAGGAACTGATCCTACTCTCTGCTTTGCCTTAGACTTCCCAAGTGGGTCTGGATAAGGTTTGTCATCTCTCTGTCTAAATTCCTTCTGTGTAGCTTGGGGATGGTAAGAGCAATATTACCTACCTGCTGCATAGCAGGGAGTGTGCTGGTTAATTACTGAGTGTTTATACAGTGGGGTCAGCAGAGAGAGTGCTATATGATAGCTAAATATTAGTATGAAATCACAGCAGATAACTGCACATATCCTCCCTTGCACAGCATGGTGATATTTTATCTTCTTGTTATTTTGAGTCACATTCTCCAAAAGCTGAAAATACTTAGTGTCTGTTTAAAAGAAATATTTCAAAGAACACATGCTGGTTTGAGTTGTTTCCCACTGTGCATAGCACCTGCACACAACCGACACTGGTGAGCTTTTTGCTTTAATAGAAAAGGTAAAATGAAGTGTTACTTCTCTTTAGGTTCTGTTAAAGGGAACACTATTAAAAATACTTGTTCCCTAGCCAACTTTTTCCTCTTTTTTTTTTTCCTGCAGTTGTATCTGCTTTGGTGTACATCTGTGCCTGAATGTGTTCCTCTTGCCTTTATGCCCTGACAGACATCTCCCACCAGAGGCAGGTTTATGAGACATGTTCCACTTCATTTTTGGAGGGAGAGGGAGGTTTTCATAAAAGATGAGGCCAGTTTCACTTGTCACCACAGATGACACAGTGCCTTCCTGCAGGCAAGGATGAAGCTGGGGTGGGTGAGTCAAGGTTGATGGGTCCTCAGCTGACTGTATAGGTCTAGAGGTGATAAACACCTTTTATCACACAGGTCCCCACACTGTTCAGGGTGGAAGGTGGAGCAGTAGCAGCTGCTGCTGCTGCAGTGTTTTGGTAGTGCCCCCATAGCAGTGTGTCACCCATCCCAGGGTGGTGGGACAGTTTTCTCTCCTCAAGCAGGTCACGATGTGTTGTTCAAGATGCAGGAGAGTGCAAAAGCAGGAGTGGCACCTCTCACTGGGGCTTGGTATCTGGGGCTCAGAGCTGCCAGATTTAGCATAGTGTAGCACAGACCATCCTGCTTCAGGGGCAGGATCAGCTGAGGATTTTTTCTTCAAGAAGGAAGGTCAAGAGACACTGCTCTTTACTAGTGACTGGGGAAGTAACTCACAGATCCAAGCCAAATGCACACAGAACTCTTATATGTATAGAGCCTTGGGGGAAAATATCACTTGCAAAACAGAGGGGACAAAACCAAGCTGTTTTCTGTCTCAGCCACTAAGGGCACCAGGTGGACCAGCAGCTTGGAGAGGTACAGTGAAGGGAAGGGAAGGTGAGTGCTACATGCAATTTTTGGAAAGGACTCGGTATTGCTGCCTGTAAACAAGTGGACAGGTCACTGTGCCCTACAGTAGTTACAAAGCAAGGAATGATTATGTGAGACAGATGAAGACATACTGGAGACACCATGTGGAAATGGTGTCCATGGGGGCTGGTTTTCCACTGATTCCCTTCCCCTGCCTGACATAAATTCTGTTGAAAAAATATGAAACACAGTTGCAGAGTGAGTTGTCTCAGGATGATCATTCTCCTTATCTAGTGGGGGAAAGACTAGATGGGACCCAGCCATGTGAGGGCTGTGGCATGATACTGAGAAAAGCCCTAGTTTCCTCTTGGTGCTGGAGATTTGGCACCTGCAGGCAGGTCCAGGATGGGTCTGTTGGGTGCTTCAGCAGGTACAGACACAATCTAGGATCCTGGTTCCTGTCAAGGGGGAACTGATGTGCACCTCTTGGGGGCAGACATCTTACTGACATGTCCATGAGAAGTGCTACCAAACAGTGCTCTATGTCTCAAAAAATGGCATTTCCACAGGCAGTCAGCCTGCTGACTTGCCCACAGAGGGCTCCCAGAATATCTCATCTCCTGGGAAGTTTGCCTTCTCCCACTCATAAAAAGATGATTTATTCTTTAAGTCTGCATACATGCCAGCCTTCATTCAGACTCAGACTTTACCTCTCCAACACCTCAGTCACCTGGGCAGCAGTCACTGAATATGTAAGGCCTTTTGAAAATTAGCCTTGTCCTGTGTGAACCATTTCTGTGTAGAAAGAAGGGCACAGGATCCCTCCTAGACCCATGCTGTTGTCTCAGGAGATAGGCCTGGGACTACCAGCCTCTGCTATAAACAAGAGGTCTGTGACTACTCCCTGAGCCCCAGGTTTTGAACTAAAACATGATATCCACAAGTAGACTGCTGAATTCACTCAGAAAGGTGTGCAGAGAAGGACTGAGGGCAGGTACCCCTAGAGGTGTAGTACAGCCTTTCCACCAGAACCCATCTGAGGTGGAAGATGAACCTTAAATCCATCTTGCCCAGATTCCTTGTGGTTGCTTGCTGCAAGCACAACATTTTCTCAGAGTAGTCTCCAGAAGCAATGTCAAAGTATAAGAGATAAATAAATCGAACTCTGTGATGCTCTCAGTTAATTTCCAAATATCTAGTATGGATGACTGGTTGATCTGGGAAATGGGAGTTTCTTCTTCTAGTGCCCTTTAAGCAAATCAGATGTAGTTCTGAAACCAGTTTTTTAACCTTTCAAAGGCTTCAGGAACAGGTATGATAGCAAAATTTAATGGCTTGTTCTATACAGAAACCAAACTGAATTCTCTTCTTGTCTCATCTGAATTGTCTCTTTCTCCACTGGAAATGTGAAATAACTTTGTACCTTTTTTATTGAATGTATTTTAGTGAGGGATAAACTCAGTCACATTATCTTAGAGGTGCAGCAAGGCAAAAATATGTATACAGACTGTTACTGCTAAAATATTACAAATTAGTGGTACAAAATAATTTCTTGTTCATAATGCCCTCAACAGCAATGACTTGGTTGTGTTTCTCAGAGATCCATGAAAGGGTTAAACCAAGTTGCCTGGGCTGACAGACCAAGGAGGCTGGCAGAAGAAACCTTCTGTGGTACTGCTGATGGTGTTCTCAACTCCTCTCTGCAAACCCAAGTGTGGATTTGACCCAGACTGCAGTTTTGTGCCAGGACAGATGCACCAGTTTAGGCCATGTGATCCCCTCAGATAGTTTTCAAATTTGGCCCCATGGGTGAAAATCTGGCCCACCAAAGCCACTCTGTCAAGCTTTAAAGAAGCCAAGAAAAAGTGTCTCATCCCCATCAGGGATGGGATCCAGGATATAGGAGTCACAAGATCCAGTGTCTAGGAGTAAATAACACAAAAAGCACACACAGAAAACACCTACCAAAAAGACTTGTTAGGAAATTTATCTTTAACTTTTACAGTAGAGAATTTTACTCAGCTGTGAGAAGATGTGTATTAATAGATGGATTTAAAATGACTAAGCTCAGACAGATCACAAATGTATTTTGGCAATGTAATCCACCAAGTAATACTTATGACAGAACATGCTCAATAACACTAATATTTCAAGAGGGCTTTAGAAAGAGATAAGATTTACTAGTTGAGAATAAGAAATAAGATTTGATATTTAAATGTACAGGGACTTAAACATTTGGATGAGGAAGTAGGAGTAACACTGTAAAAGGCTTTCAAAGTTCAAACAAAGAATCCTGAAGTCAGCCCTTAGCAGGATATGCTGAAGTGAATGATGTACACTCATACAATTATGGTGATTTCTGTACATGTGCAAGAGCCAAGCTGCTGCATAATTTTTGTGCAGTTGTAGTCAGTTGTGGCTTTTGCTGGTAGCAAAATTTTTGATTGTTCACAATACCTCAAAGACACTGGTTTGAACTATTCTGTGGCTACCATGATGTTACCTCCACTGGATGTAAGTAACAATGAGGCTATCAGTCCCAACAAGGTTCGAGTCCATGTGAATTAGCTGGCATCACTAGAGTATCTGATCACAAACTGAAGAGGCAAAATCTTTAAGTTCCACTACAGGATGCAAGTAGTGTCATCTTTTTGGAGAGATGAGGCTAGAAGTGGCTGGAGGGCCAAGTCAAGATAAAGTCCAGTCACAGAGCTGTGGGGCTAAGTTAAGATTAGAAGAGTTTGTACCAACAGAACAATGCAAGTTGCAATCGGATTTTTAGATGCATTCATGCTTAGTAGCATGTAAAAAAAATGAACTTATCTTTTAAGAGAAATCACATTAAAAACCAGAGGCATAAACCTCACAAAAAGAGCAACATTGGGTTTTTTATATTTTGCTTTGGGTTTAACAAGCCTGAGCAAGTACTGCAAAATGCATTATTCAAAGCACTGTCTGAAATTTCTGCTGTCTTGTTATTATAAACACACACTTCTCTCTGTGCTGCCAGCAGATATGGTATGGTAAAGACTGACTATCAAGTGCTTTCATGGAAATAATGAATTTTGCTGTGTCTACAGCTACCCAGAAGAATTAGTGTATGTGTTAGGGCCTGGATACATTCCACTAAATTTTAGGCAACTAGCCTGAAGTGTCTCTGTTAGGAGTTCAGTTTCAATAGTTGACATCAGTTCCAAATGAATAAAAGGCCTATTCTAGAAAGCAGTTTATCTTAAATCTGAATGGCTCTGAGCACCTGGTTCTTTCACATATGTGAATGCAGAAGATTTCTGAGTAATTGCACAGGAGAAAGGTTTCCTGACTCATGATGGGCCTGGCCCTGCTGCTGCCCAGACCAGGGACTGGCTGGAACACACTTGTCTCCCTTCTGGGAGTGTCCCATGGCAACAGCTCAGGCACCACCAGAGTTTTAACTTTGGGAGCTTATCTCAATACCCAATATGTGACAGAATGGTGCTTCAGAGGTCCTTACTCCAAAAGCTACCTCCATCCAGATGAGATCATCTTTGCACTTTGTAACCCCATTACAGTTCTGAATTTGGCTGAGTTTACTGCCATAGTAAAACTACCCATGGGCACATGGGGTACCAACAGGTACTCAGGGGTCTTAATTAGCAAATAATTTTGATAGTAGCATAGCACATAGGGATTGCTAAGCACAGAAAATCTGCAAAAAAACATTAGAAGCATACTTCACCTAAGAAGTCACTCACTGCAAACTATTCTCTACCCTCTACACGTCACTGTGCAAAGCTGAGCAGCGCCTCACACTGCAAGCAAGAGGTCCTCAAGTGGAGCAGAAGAGGAATTCCACCCCAAACAAATCCCCTCACAGTGATTTGTCAAAGATTAGAAGCCCTCAAGCTAGGTAGAGTTTGAAGGAATGGGCTTTGGCTAGCTCTCACTATTAAATTTTGAAGGAAGGAAGAATGGAAATGAATGATGCCTGATAAATGGAGGTAGGCATTAACATCTGAAGGAACTGGGAAATGTGGGTACAGTGGGTGTCATTAGGAAGAGGCAGCAATAAGATGTTGTGTTCTGCATGGGTGGTCAGGATACCATGTAAACTCTTTAAAATTATTCAGTGAGGGAACAAGTTTAAAAGCACAACTTTATTACAGGTGGCAAATATGGTTTTATGAGATATGGGTTATACTTAATTGAGTGACTGATTATTTTTCAAAATATAGTTACCACAATAACTATGGAAAGGCAGAGATATTTTACAGCTGAATTTCAAAGACATTCAGTAGACTAATTCCTCAGATTATTAATGAATATTTTGAAAATATTTAGAAGAATGTTCAAGAGAAAACTGGGTCAAAAGGGTAAGTTTTAAAAAAATCAATCAACTTGCTATTTTTGAGTGTTTACAATTTTTCAGAGTTCAAACCCACAATTCTCTTCACATTTTCAAACTGTTCATAATTTCTCTGAATATACTGTGGTAACATTTTTGATTTTAAATTGATATTTACACAAATTGATATTTACACAACTAACATCAATAGAAAAAGGAGTGTTTCAGAGTGTGATAGTCAGGATTCACCCCAACTCTGGCTTTTACTGCTGTACTGAAATGAAACTCCACACATTTCACATGTCCTGGTGCCCTCTTTGCCTGTGATGTGTGAACACCAATTAGTCATTGACCTCTATCTGTAATGAAATAATTCCCCTATTAGGAAGCTGAGGTCCAAGGAAGAAGTTGTGTTGTGCAGTGCCCAAGTGAGATTGGCTTTGGACTGTGGTGCAGGCTTTGGCACAGCTGTAAGAAATGGTACAGATATGAATTACAAACCTCTGCTTCATTCTTTGCAGAGAAAAATTGAATTAAAGGAACATAGTGCTAATGCAGAAATAGGATGAAATTTTAGCATATGGATATTATTTTTCCCAATCTCAAGTAGATAATTTAACTTAATGCTAAGTGGACATTCAAGGACATTTGTCACTATAAGAATGAAAAAATGAATCAAGACAGTGGAATTTATTAACAGTCACTTTTCCTCGCTTTTACTTTGAAATTTGCCATGAAAGGTAGCCACTTTCCAAAGTATTGAGAAGTAAGTTTCATTCTTTAATTTAATATCTGGTATTCTAAAACTACAGGGTTTGAATATGCAATTCTTCTTTAATGACTCCCCACACAACTTCCATCTTACAATGTTTGCTAGCAAGAACTAGCAGATCAGCTTTTTGTTTTTATTAAAGAGCTTCTCTGTGAAATCAAAAAGAAATCATTATGAAAGATGGTTGAGTTGTAAAACACAGGAAAAAGGAAAATGGAAAATATAATACTGTTTCCCTAAAATTCCAACAACATTTGGAAAATATTAGGAAATAAAAAATTTGGAAATATAATGCTCCAGACCATGGGAAATAGGTGGATTTGGAACTGATAAAAACTAACGTAGCTCTGTTTAAATTAATCCAAATTTGTGACATATGATGATCTGGCCCAGAGGTAATATCTTCTAAATAATATTTTTTCTTATTTTTGACTCTGCTGATGAAGTCACTGCTCTGCTCCAAAGTATCAGCGTGTTTTGAAATGAATCCTTCATTTCAGGGGAGGACACATTCCTTGTTACATTAGCCCTCCAGATTCCTGAAAAGTGTTACCCTTTGCATTTCAAATTGAAGGGTGGATTTGGATGCTAGCTTGCTGCTTGCCATTTTATTTTACAAGCTCTGCCAGTCCATTATGCTGATCTGACAGGGAACCAAAATTATGCACAATATTTTTATAGGAAGGACAGACTCTGAAGTTCATCTAAAGAGCCACTTCCAGGGAGATACCCCTGGCTGGGAATCTCCCTGCTGTCGGTGCTGGGCTCTTTCCCAGTCTCTGGGAGCCAGATCTGTCTGACATGGGAGGAGGAAGCACAAACCATCTGGCAAGGCAGCTTTTTGAGCAGAAGAGACTAGTTAATTGAAGAGAAGCAGGAGTTTTATCTTTGGCTTCTGAGAACATACAAATTACTTGATTTACCACAGATTATTGGCTGGAAGTGGGCACCATTTAAGAGGATAGGTTCAGGATATTTTGCCAATAACACTTACCACATGGAGAAGGTGGAATGGGAAAAAATAAGACCAAGGTCAGTAGTACAAAACACATGGTCAGTTACTCAGCATGAGCAATCTGTGAAAACTGGGAGATATGATATGGATATAACATCATACATGGGCAGTGTATTAGTTTCAGAGTAATTAAAATGCTTTGAAGCCATAACAGCATGAAAACTGTAAAGGTAAGGCATTTGCAGGACAGGTGTGAAATGCTGCTCTACTGCACAGGTGTCTGCCAAGTGTTCACCTGAGAGGACAGACACTGTCCAAGTCATCTATGACAAGGGATGGTGAGTTAAGAGCAAAAAAGGGGTAGGGGAACTCTGTAAGAGAGAAGAGAAGACCTAGAGAATGTTTTTCAGTTCATTAAACAAAAAATAAATTAAAATGCCTGAAATGGGATGGAAAATTATCTACAAAGAGGCATAAAGAGTAAAGGAGAGACACTTATTTGAGTCATAGTCTGTACTGATTTGAGAATGATTGCCTATAAATTGATTTTGAATGACTTTGTGAGAGAAGGAATTTGTGAACATATATAGGCAGGCTGATTGTAGCCATGAAGGTGGGAAAGCCCTGGAAGAGCCCCTCCACAGCTGTTGTGTGGGTGGCAGCTGTGCTGCTCAGGTGGATGTTGCTGCATTCATGGGAGGGTCCAAGAATGAAACCAGCTCAATGGCTCCAGCAGTCTCATGTTCTTGTTCCCTCAAAATTTAAAATATCCCTTAGCTGAAATCTACCATGTGTCCATAAAAATTGAAATTTTAGGATACTTCGATTACACAGTACATTGCCAAAGGAAGGCTACTGCTAGAGTAGCCAGTCTAATTCATCCCTGGGGCAAATACCTTGCTGCTGCTGGGCTGGACTCTGACTGCTGCAAAACAAAGGCTGGCAACCCAGGGATATCACAAAACTGAGGAGCAATTCCCCCTGCCTCCAAAAAAATCCCTAAAATCAAAACAAACAAAACAACAAGCCCAAAAAATCAAAAAAAACCCCCACCATCACATGAGATTCCACTGGGACAAAAAACCCACAACTCACATGGGCTCATCACTGCAAGGTCTGAACTGCAGAAAATGCATCAAGTGTCATGGATAGGCTCATGACACTTTGCTGATAATGCCTTGAAATAGAGTAGAAGCCAATGACATGTAAGTGATGCAGGCTCTGTTTCTCTTAGCTTTTGTGTTTCCCTTAAATGTCCATTGATCCTGTCCACTGAAGCCTAACTTAAGAGCAATTTGTCCTTACTTCCATTGAAACTGCTATACTTTAATTTTATCTGTGTAACTTTATCATAATTTCTTGTATTTGCTATGTGAGCCAACTGAGATGGCTGTCACACAGATGGATGAGAAAAAGACCTGAGAAATATATTTTCAGTCCCGTATGGGGCTGTTGTAATATCAGGAAAGAGGACACAGTAGTAAAATTCTTCAGATATGAAAAGGTCTAAGACATAAGTCTTCAGATGTGTGAAGATTTATTTGACTTAATCTGTGTTACAGAGTTCAGCTTGTGCCACTGTTTGTGAAGCATCATGTTTGAAATCCTTTGGACAGACCCTGTGTTAAGTGATATCAGTGTAAATATGCAGTAAATACATTTATTACGGTGAATTTTCTAATTCCAGAGGGATACAGCAATACTTGGGATGACCTGAGATGTCTGTAGAGAAACTTATCATGAGAAAGTCTAATTAGACTGTGCCACCTCTTCCTTAAGTAATTTTGAGATGGCCTAAATGACTTGCCATTTTCAAAATGATAAGCAGGTTTTGATAAAACCAGTTGAGGTGGTGCTGAATATTTCAAATCTATCTACCCAAAACATTTTGCTGTTTTGTATTTTACCCATCCAATTTCTCCAGCCCCACTTTCCTGCTCTTACCCACAGCCATTATATCTCCTGTCAGAAGTCAACCCTGATTTTGATCTTATTTATGTTGTACTGGTAACAGCTCAACTCTTGACTCCATGGTGAGATATGGCCATTCACACATTATGCAGCAGATCTATGGACCTGCTGAAGTCCCAATGGTATCCTGATAGCTGAAGAAAGGAGAGGAATTTTTAAATGTGCTTTCTCAGACAACAAATCTTTTCAATTACCCAGACATAGCCCCACTGTGATTCAACAGGGTAACCATTCCCTCTGCTCAGTTTGAGAAGAAGGATCTCCTGCAACACTCAGACTTTTTTTTTCTTTTTGTTTTTCAGTTGTAACATCCCACTTTATCTGTCAAGACCCAATGTGTCAGTGATATGTTGACATTTCTAGAAAATTGTAGGGAAAGAAAATTCTCTTTTGTCTGAGACACAACTCAGGAATCCTGGTTCTCCCACAGAAAGAGACTAAGGATCCAAGATTAGGTGCAATTTTAAGAGTGAGCCTGTGGATTTGGAAATAGAATTGCACTTCCTTGGCTACACACTCTGCTGTAGATTTTCAGAGCTCTGAAGAGACTAAAGTTTTGCTGAACTGGAAAACTACACTAACTTAACTGCTGGACAGGGACAACATACCCAAGCTTGCTTAGAGGACTTGGGAACAAGGTTTTTATTTTAACTTGAAGACACACAGAGGGGCACTAGCTCTCACTAACTGCCCCAGTCACTATCTCTGCTGCATATATAGAGTAGAAGGGTGACTTTCAAAGCCTGATGGCATACACTGAGTGGGTTTCTGACTCAGTTATACACACTGATGCTTCTCATCTACATCATTCCAGGATGCTGACTGCCACTCTGAGGAGCCTGAGCATGCTCCCTGCCGTAAACTCACAATTGAACCAAAATGCATAAGACTGGAAGGGGCCTATGGAAAAAATAACAGCTTGGCTCTTCTGGATATTTAAGCTCATTTCTTCTTCCTATATTGTGTATTTTTGGAGAACTGTTCTAAATAGGACAAGGCAATGTTACATGAAGACAGACCAGGCTTTTTTTTGTACCCTCAACAAGTTTGCTTTTCCAAGGAATATTATGGCTGAAATGAGTCTGATTTTCTCCCAAAACTATGTCCATCTTCAAGCCTTTGCTTCCCTAATGCATACAGCTGCAACCAGTCCGTTCCTCCAGCTTTGTGCCTGTGGTCAGGGATGGACCTTGAGGGTGACTGCGCTTCTCAGGCAGGATCTTGCTCTGGGCAGCAGCTTCCAACTACTTCTGTTCTCACTATGCAGAGGCACCTAATTGCTACTTGCACTTAACCCAAGCAAAAACTAATTTTCATGCCTGGGACTGATCCCTAAAGTTGAACCACATGTTTAACAGCTGCCATTAGTCGCTTTCAGAGTAACAATGGGTTAGTTTTGGCAAGGTCTGGAGAGGGAGCAACTATGCAACAGGGAAAGAAAGAGTGTCCTCAAGTGCCCTTGTACTGATTCACATTAGTCCTATATTGATTCATTTATGAGTTATGCATTTTTAAAAGAGTCCTGCACTGCTGGAAGCTCAGCACAGTGCATTTTTCACAGAAAAAAAAATTGTGCCTAGGAAATTTTGTGTTAGGTTCTGCAAGAATATATTAACCTGGACCTCTCAGTGACATGCACTTGGGACAGTAATGCTGGGCTCTTGAACAAGGCTGAGAGCCTGGAAAGTTCCTGTCTGCAGTAGGCAAGGCTTGCAGTGCTGGCAGCTGCCTGGCCATGCTTCCAGGATGTCTCTGGGTTGGGTGGGAAGCACAGGGAGTAATGCAGGGTTAGTGTGGGCTTCCCAGAGCAAAGACCTGGCCAGGCTGTGGTGGGACTGTTGACCCTAGGGAGCCAAGCAGTGCCAAGCAAGGGCAGCACTGTGGGAAGACTTCCCCTCCTGCAGCTCTCCAAATGTCCATCCCCCTGTGCCAGAAGGATGAAGGGCAGCTGAGCTGGTCATTCAAGGCAGAAGAGAACAGGGGGATGCACTGACACTGCTGTGCAGAGGAGCAGGAGAGGGGCCTTGGTCAGCAGACAGGGCACAGGCTCATGCACCAGTTCCTGCTTTTTGACAAGTGATTCAAGTCTGCAGTGGCCCAGCAGCAGATTGTCTGCATGTTTCTAGTGCCCAGCTAATGCAATGCAACTGAAGTCATCTATGCTAACAGTCAGATGGCTCTTGCAAGAAGTCACCTCTCCTTCCCCTTGCCCTGGGTTATCCATGAGTCTGTCAACAGCTCCTGCCACTCAGCTGGTCTGTGGTGACTTGCTGATGTCTGACTCTTGGGTGACTCTGACAATCTCAGTGCTGTGACATTCTGCTTCAGGAGCCATGTGGCATAGTGGGAGCAGCAAGCAAAAGGGAGTAGCAAGCCAGACCTTAAATACAAGCACGTGCATTAATCTATAAATGCAGGTATGCATATATTATTTATATGCTATATTTCTACAGTAAATCCATATTTACATGTAAATGTAGTATATCTACATATAGACACCCACACTCACTATGTATACAGATATGGATATGAATATATGTGTATGTATGTGTCTGTGTGTGTATATAGGTAGCTATATAGGTACACCTGAACAGCACATCAACTAGGTGTTCAAATTCAGAGTATTTAGACTCAGAGTGCTCACGATGGGGCTGAATTACATGAGGATTTATGTTTATCAACTCTTCTTGAGTACCCCTTTGCCAAAGGAATGAGAGCAGAGTTTGGCTAGAGCAAGTAGGGTTAACTAAGCTGATAACTCCTCTGAGAAAACCTCATGCCAAAGAAAGTCAAAAAGGGGTGGAGGGATGGAGGGGAAGATATATGAATGATTGAAGTATCTAAAAGGAAATCAGTAATTTTGAACCCTCAGAGCTGGAAACAATTAGTGACTGGCAGGCAATTCAGAAGAATCAATAAGAGAAGGATGCGATTCCTAATAACTCAAAAATAAAATCTGCTGATAAGTTAAGAAGAAGCTATAGGGAGAAAAAGAGGTGAATAGGATACTAAATCTGTTAACAATTATTGTCAGTGCCAACACTGGCTTGGAAGAGTCACGTTTGTTCTATCACCTCCACCCAGACAATTATAACAATATGTATTCACCAGGCTCTCATGACAGGAGCACCCACCAATCCCATTAGCGCTAAGGAGCTGCTGGCATTTGTTTTTATTGTAATTTATCACTCAGCTGTTTCAAATCACATAAGGCTAAAACTTGGCTTACAAGTTGTCCTTTGCAATGCTAATCGTTTGTGCTTACTGCATGTGTGCCTGTGTGATATGTTGTGGGAACTCAGCACATCCCTCCGGATGTCCAGAGTTGCCGAGAACCCTGTCGGGGGGCTCGGAGACCCTGGCATGCTGCCCGGAACCTGGTGGCTTGATTTTGATCCTTCCAACAAATTGCCAGCTTGGTATGGGGATGTGAAAGCCATGCAGGTTTGAATGGTGTAGTAATAAAGTATTCACAGGGTGGAAATGTAGATTTTAGGAGTTTTGGTGTGGGGGTTGTGGGGACAAGATGGAGGAATCAGGGTGTCTAGTCCTTCTTCTTTCTTCTTCTTATTCTCCATTTTCTGCTGTGATGTTGGCACTTTGGGATTGGTTTAGAGTAGAAATGCACTGTCTAACATAGGGGATAGATATTGGGAATTAAAAGTAAATATGATATAAGTAGTTTGTAGTATAAAAGGATGACACCACCTCAGGGGCGGTCAGAGTGCTTGTGGCTGCCTTGCTGAGCAGATCTTGGCTGGGCAGAAAGAAAATTTTATAGATAAGAAATAATAAACAACCTGAAGACCGAAAAGTGAAGAGTCCAGACTCATTCTTCAGAGCCTGGGGTGCCGCAGAACCATGCCACGCATCTCGGGGCAGAGAACAGACAGCCGACCCGAGAATATGTATCTTTTCTGAATAGTAAAACTGGCATGGAAAATTCCCAGTCTGGGTATGAAATGTCCTCTCTGGCCCTTTACCATAAAGGTTGGACATGTTAAAGCTATTGACATACATTTACTCCCCAGACAGGAGCCTGCCAGATGAAGCAAACTAGCTGGGTCTAGTTCACCACCACTTTACAATTAACAAGCTAACCCAGAGCAGTAGCTCAGATTGTATGTATATAGGGCCATCCTATTCCAAGGCAAAGTGATAATATCCATGTGATTTCCTTAATTTCTCTAGTCTGGTGACAAACAGCACAGGCATGTGATAAATTGCATTTATTTTTCACCTTTTGACCTCCTCACTTGTTTCTGCCCACTAATCCATTTCTGCTGGGACCACTTCTGGCATTAGAAACCTATGAGCAGTGCTCAAACAGCCAATGCTCAAAAAAGAGCCCTGTCACAGATGGTTTCCTTCTTCCCTTTGTAAACACAGAGTTTCCCTTTTTATCCTCCGATTCCAAATTACACTAGTTCAGAAGAGAGACCAGTGACAGCTACGACGATATTGTAGCTGGGGGTCTGGCTTATCAGCCAGAACCATGTCCAATGCTGTTTGAGGTCCTACAGTTGGAGGTACTGGTATAAAATTATTCTTGTATAAAAAGGCAATACCTTGAGAAGTGCTTTTTCTAGAATGTGGTAGAAACAAGATATATGGTGGCTTGCTCTGGAATAAATATTATGTTACAAAAATCACTCATGTCTTCAGTGCTTCAGAAGAATTTTGCTAGTTTTGGCCCCAATCCTGTAATATGCTCTTTATGGGCAAGAAGTCCCTCCTCACAGACTAACTGAAAGATTGAAGCTGTATTTGGACCGTACAGTTGAAAGCATTCAGCTGCTTCTCAGCACTGATGAGCTGCTTTCCATTTCCATCTAACTTAACTGTGCAAGTTCCATTGTAACTCAGACACTGGGAATTTGTCTTCTGTTTGCTCTAAGACATAAATGTGCAGCACTGGGGTCCCAGAGCTCAGTGCAGGGCTCAGGATGAGCAGTCAGCTCCTGGCTTCTTTCTTCCAGTGACCTACCTTGAATGATTTTCATCCTCCCCAGCTTCCAGCTGTTTATCTCTTGATCCTGATATGACAAAGGAATCATTGTAGTTATATAAACTTGCAACAAATAATTTCATGCTCTGTTAGGAAGATGAGGAGTACTAGCAGTACTCCAGGTGCCAGTGGAAATGATGGGTACAGATCAGGTCCTGATTCCAGGTAGGAGGCTCTGGGAGAAGACAATTTGTGCCCAGCCAATTTGTGTGCTGGTGGAACAACTGCTTCCTTGGTATGCAAGTGTTCACAGTTTCTGTCAACTGTGCAGCAAACTCAGGCTCTCTTTCCCACTCTCAGAGAGACCAGACTCTGTATGATGCTGTTGTAAACAGTATTTTGGATTTCATTTACATTGAGATTGCACATTCACATTGCACATTGTGAGCCTGCACCCACTGCAGCCAACACATACAGCCACTCTGCCCATCTCATGTCCAGCTGAGTGAGATTTCTTAAAGAAGCTCATAAACCCAATTGTTATCATTTCATACAACCATTTATTTTATTTTGCAGAATCAACCTATACTCATCTGTACAGCAAACAGCACAGTTTTTTGAAAGAATCACAGGCCAATCAGTCCTTCAGTAGCCCAACAAACAAGCAAAACTCAACTAAATCACCCTGACCATTTCCCTGCCTCATTTTCCTCCATGCTCCTAAACAGTCTATGGAGTTAAATTTCTGAGTTAATTTTGCCTTTGAACCAGGCAGTTTTCTGTCTCCTTCAGCTATTTTCACACTAAAATCAAACCTCTTGCCATGAATGGCTTCAGCCTCGTCAGTCATTGTTGACACTGACTTTCTTGTTCTTTGGTTCTGTTCCTGGTTCTCAAGCCATTTTCCTACAGATATCCTGGACAATGGACATTGCATACATCCAGCTCAGCTTTTGTCTGAGTGGTGACACCTTATTCCCAAGGATTCTGGCCTGGGGGAGGTATCCCACAGGCAGTCCTAGGAGTGCGAGGCTGAGTCTACCTAACCATTGTCATACAAGGGAAAACATTTTTGAAGGAAGAGCTCTTACTCATAAGAATTTAGGCATGGAGGCTCCCATCCAGAACAGCACCAATTCTCATTGCATTTAGAGGATGTTTTCATGAGGCTGAAAAATTAGAGCATTTTTCTACATACCTATAAACTGGAGCACATTAAAGGGAGGAAATATGTGCATTGACCTATAAGGACTTTGTTTAGCTCTGATTTATTAAAGGTCACTCAGCATGAAATGGTTAAAAAAAATCTCATGTCTGAGAAGTGTGTTTGGATTTTTTTGAGATACATTACCCTAACTGGATAGATATAATTTCTTTGGATTTCAGGAATGTATTTGGTGCTGTACCACATATCAGTGCATTCTGATTAAGTCAGATAGCATCACAGGGATGATGAAGCAGGAGTTGTCAAAGCAAATGGTTCAGCAGTAGTTTGGGACACCAAAACCTGCAGAATAAAAGAAAAAGCGTGCGATATTCACACATTTCTTTTTTCTTTTTTTCTAACTATGCAAATGTTCAAAACCTACCTATTGTCCAAGATTTTGAGAATTAATTTTGAAAACTTGGACTAAGTGATGATTTCTTGCATATTTGCATTGTGCTGAGTAAAAGTGTTAGGTGCTGCTGGGCTCCAAGCAAATGACTTGTGTTCCTGGAGCTTGTCAGTGTCAGGGGATGGCAGACCCTGCTGGCTTTGTCCCTCTGGCCTGCCCTGGGGCAGGCAGAGAGCTGCAATACACCAGCCAAGTGGTTTCTCTCTCCCACGCTTCAGAGGGGAAGTATCGGATTGTCAGGCACAGTCCAGTCAGTGCTCTGCTCCTGGGATAGTGCAACCACATACTGTCCTTATTTGGGCTGGATTGCAGGGTTGCAAACCAGTCCTTGACTTTTTTTTTTGCCTTTTAGCAACTTCATTTTGGTGAGATACTTTTTTCCCCCTGTAAGAAAAAACCCCACAAATATTTTTAGAGCTGGTTAAATTATTGTTATGAACAGATTGTCCAATGAATTTTGGCCTTTTCCTGAATGTGAGTCACTCACAACCTTGTTTCAGTGGATGAATTTGTTATTCATAAATACTGAAGGAATAGTTTATGCAAAGGAACTTCAGTCTCTGGGTTTTTCCGGGACTGCTTGGTTTTTTTAAATTAGCATCTGCTTTTTCTGGTCCAACATTGTTTATCTATATTATGAAGATTTGTTTCATGACTATAAATAGTAATAAAGGACTTTGAACATATGAATTGCAGCTAAAAATATTTGAAGAAATAAAAAATAAAAATGCACCACTACTTGGGGTAAAATCCAGTGAACATTTGGCTTCAGATGTTTTTTTGAATATGGCTGTAAACCATTGCAGACATAGAGCAGTCTCATTCAACAGATCACATCAAGTATATCTAGGCACAAAACAATTGGTTTGTATACCCAGAAAGAGATCTGGACACCCAAAGTTCCTCCAGGAAAAGTGAGTTGAACTCCAGCACAGTACATGGACTCACTCCAAGTATCCTTGTTTGGCTTCAAGTTTTCTAGATCATTAGAGTTTTTTCCTTCCTTCTACCCAGACTTAGTCTGAGCAGGTTGGTGCATGCTCCTGGCATAAACTGGATCAGCAATTAAAGTTAGGTATGATTTAGGATTTGAGCATCTGAGTCTAGTAGACCAAGTTAACTGCTGGACCATAGAAAAACATCAAGGCTAGAATGAAGATGGGGCAACCCCCACTATCAATACAGACTTGGGATGAAGGAATTGAGACCAGCCCTGCAGAGAAGGACTTGGGAGTATTGGTGGGTGAAAAGTTGAATGTGAGCTGGTAATGTGCACTCATAGCCCAGAAAGACATTTGTAGCTTGGGCTGCATCAGAAGTGTGACCTGCAAGTCAAGGAAGGGGATTCTGTCCCTCTACTCCCCTGTGGTGAGACCCCCCTGGTGTGTTGCATCCAGCTCTGGGTTCTTTGGCATGGAAGGACAGGAACCTGGTGGAACAGGTCCAGAAGAAGTCACAAAAATGATCAGAAGAATGGGACATCTCGTCTATGAGGAAACACTGAAAGAACTGTGATTGTTTAGTCTGGAGAAGTGAAGGCTCTGAGGCTCTGGGAAGTTCTCGTTGGGATCTTTTATATGAGGGACAAAGGTGGGGACAAACTCTTTAGTAGAGACTGTTGTATTGGATAAGGGGTAACACTTTTACAGTAAAAGAGGTTAGATTCAGACTAGATAAATAGAAGGAATTTTTTTTATGGTGAGTGGTTAAACACTGCCACAGGTTGCCCAGAAGGGTGGTAGATGACCTGTCCCTGGAAACATTCAAGGTCAGGTGGGATGGGGCACTGAGAAACCTGACCAAGTTGAGATGTCCCTGCTCATTACATGGGAGCTGAACTAGATGACCTTTAATGGCTCCTTCCAACCCAAACCGATGACTCTTTGATTCTATAATTCTATATTGGCAGAGGCAAACAACTGTATTTTTACAAAGTGTTGGTGGGTTATGGTTAAAGATGCTGTTTGGGTCATTGACAGATGCAAGCCTACTTTATGTGCCAGAGCCTACATGTAGAGGGGGGGAGTTACAGCAATGACCATATTTCCATAGCCAAAAATGCCTTTACTCACCCTCATCTAAGCTACATGCTAATGATCCCAAACTGACCTCTGTCAGCAGAGACTTTGCAGAGGCTGAGGGCTTTTGCAGTAAAAGTATCTCTTTAGTGGTTGGTGTCACAAATCTTATTTTAATTCCCAATCCTGATCTTAATCCAGAGCAGCCCTAGCAGTCCCGTGAATCACACTCACCACTTCAGACAGCAGGTTTAAAATAAGCTTTGTGAACACTCTACAATTAGCAATTACCTAAGCTTTTGAGATCCTACTTCCATAAACCCTACCCAGAAACTTTTGGATTGCCTGCTTCACCTGAAAAAAGGTAACTTGAAACTTACTTTAGAGTAGCTCAGTGGAGCAGGCTGGATCCATCTACACATGTGGACGTGTTTTGAATATCCTCCAACAACACTTCACTGCAAATAACATCAGAATTATTTTAAGTTAATACCTTTGAAAACTATCCTTCAGCATGAACAAGGCATATCTTTTAAGTGCTAATTAAATTACCACCTGTGTTTACTCTTTCAAGCTGTTTTCCTTGCTCAAGGAGACTTTCAGTCAATTTGCAGCCAGCACCATGTTGGATGGGAATGTTGATCAGCCAGAGAGTAAGAATCTCTTCAGAGGGATCTTCACAGACTGGATTGATGGGCTGAGGACAACAGCAAGAGTTTCAATAAGGCTGAGTACTTGGTCCTGAACTTGGGTCACAGTAAACCCAGGCATGGGGAAGAGTGTCTTGAAAGTGGTTAATAGGAAAAGGATCTGGGGGTCTGGTGGGCATGAGCCAGTGTGTGTGCCCTGGTGGCCAAGAAGGCCAATGGCATCCTGGTCTGTATCAGCAATAGTGTGGCCAGCAGGACCAGGGCAGGGATTGTCCCCCTGTACTGGGCACTGCTGAGGCCACACCTCGAGTGCTGTGTCCAGTTCTGGGCCCCTCACTACAAGAAGGAAATTGAGGGGCTGGAGCATTTCCAGAGAAGGGCAACGGAGCTGGTGAAGGGGCTGGAGCACAAGACCTGTGAGGAGAAGCTGAGGGAGCTGGTGGTGTTAATCCTGGAGAAAAGGAGGCTCAGGCAGGAGTGACCATATTGCTCTCCACAACGACCTGAAAGGAGGTTGGAACCAGGTGGGGTTGGACTCTTCTGTCATGTCTCAAGTGAGAAGGACAAGAGCGAATGGTCATGGGAGATTCAGATTAGATATTAGAAAGAATTTTTTTCTCTGAAAGAGCAGTTAGCATTGAAATTGGCTGCCCATGGAGATGGTGGAGTCACCATCTCTGGAAGTGTTTAATGGTCTCTGAAAGGGGCAGTTGAGGATATGATTTTGGGGTGATTATGATGGTGCTAGGATGATGTTGCACTAGATGATCTTAAAGGTATCTTCCAACCTTGATGATTCTGTCATACATTCTATACAGTTAAAAAATAACAACAAAATAAAAAATTGTATTTATATAGAGGTTCTATCCTAAAAGATTTTATAATAATTTATGGATTGAATTTCATAGATTAAACTTGACTTATTAGCTTATATATTACTTGTCCTTCCTTTTCAAAGATTTATGGATAGAGGATTTCAGCAAGGATGTAATTGATTAGGGTGTTTTCATCTGCTGGTCCTATATTTCTCTCTCTTATGATTAAATATTTTTTTTATTTGGTAGCTCAGAGAAGGCAAATACTAAAGATAAGATGGAAAGAGCATGACTTCATAGTTTTGAGAAATAGCCAGAAAACTTGCTTTGATGAAGAAAATTTAGGCCACCTAGTAGGCATCAGAAACTGAAAGCATCAATCAAAGTGCACCTAATTTTCCAATTAGGAAATTGTAATCTCGGAGTTATTGTTAAACTTTATTAGTATTATAATGTTATTGATGCTGTCCTAATAGTGCCCTTAAGGCAGTGTCTTGCCCTAATCATTTCAAGGAAACATAGGGAGAAACTGAACCAAAAGACTTTAGAAAAACAGAGGGCTAGTAAAAAGCTGACAAAAAATCTGGACTATGTCAATTCTTCTGATATTTGGAGTCTGCCAAGCCAATTCTCACCTCCTCTGGGGCCTGGGAGTTTAGCACTGCAATTAAGGAAAAAAGTAATGCAGTTTATCCTTACATTTAGGCTCATATGAAGGTTTGTATTCCATACAACCTCAAATTTCCTCCTTTTGCCAGTCTTCTTGCCATATTGTCCAGTCCAGATGAGTGATAATCTTCAACATCATACTTAAGTCTAGGTTTTTTTATGTTTTCTGTTTCCTTATTTTGCTTCTCCACACTGCTGCCCACAGCAGGCTACCTGTGACAACTCTTTGAGATGAGACCTTGGTCATAAAACGTGGAATGTTCCTTCTCAGGAGATTATTCTTAATCAGTATTTTCTCTTAGCACTGTTAAACATCTTTTTGCTAGAATCCATTTAATAAAGAAGATCTGTAGTGTTTCATCTTACATGTTGGCATTTAATCATGTATCAGATACATATGTCATGTACCACATTGGCTGGTGCTTCATCCTGCCAGAAATACATTGCCTGACTTCTCTAAACCAAGCAGATGGATTCTTAATATTATTATTATGTCTCACTTTAACAAGTACCAGTAACAGTCAGATCTTCAGTACTCCCTCGGCGATACTATTTGTGTATATCACAAGTGGGCAGATGCCAGAACAAAGATAGGTGCACAAGTCAAATTATCTGACATACCCATAGCCTCTGACATGCTTATCTTATGACATAATTGCAGGTCTGAAATTCTGCTGAACCCACTGCTACACCAAATAAATCTTCAGTGCTGTGAGTAATATCATTACTATAGATCTTGCTCCGTATATCTAGAAATTTGTGACTGACTGCTTTAAGGAAGAGTTTGGATGTTTTCCAGGTGACCTGCATACTTCTATATAAATGTATATGTCTCTTTAAAGAGTACCTTACACTGTGAAGCTGACCAGAGAATCTATGAAAATGTTAAATTTATTAAGAGTGCATTGACTGCTTTCTTTAGCTATGTGAAACTTTTATGGATGACCCTTCAAATCTGGCTGCTGGTTGGATTCCAGATATTATATGTACCTATGTATGGTTATGATAATACAGCTATAGGATTTGCTGTAGGAGATATGAGGGGAGCTGCACATGACTGCACACATGACTCAAGCCTGCAGCAGTATGGAGGGCCAAAATCAGACCCAAATTCTAAACCAGATCTCAGTTACGTTAGCTGTAAAACTGCACTTTCACAGATTCAATGCAAAATGTAACAGCCTGGTAGGTGGTTTTTAGGGCTTTTTTCCTTTCAATAATCTTAATGCACTTTATAGTACTGAAGTACATTACAGCTCTTCTCACTGAAGGGTTTTAGGAAGCAGACTAACATCAGTAGTCCCAGAATATACACCTTGGAAAGCAATGTACAGAAAACACAACCATTGTCTGACTGGAAGAAAGAAACACACCAAGATCTTAGGGCAAGATCTAGAATATGTCATACACTTGCAAGTTCTGGTGGGTTAAGTAGAAAGACAGTACCAAAATCACCTCCATCAAAGAGGTTGTGCCAATACCTGATTGCATAGACTTGTGTAACCAGCAATGTTAAAAAAAAATACAACTAGTATTTTCTAATTTTCATTATCTCTGTGAACATTTGAGGCCCTGTGCATTTGAGGCCCTGCATTTGGGCTAGAATCAGAACTGTATATTTATAATATTTCTTTTTGAATGCAAACTATGATGTTATACTAAAATATATTTCTTGGTCATGAGGTATTTTATTTTATTTGGGGATCGAAGGGATTCTTTTTTCATCTGTATCCTAGCCAATTGTAGTGCTTAGACATTGCTTAGTTCTCCCTATCTACTTTTCTTAATAAAATTATGAAACAATTTCAGTAATTTTTTGAAGCAGCACTTTGAAGTCATTACATCGCAGAGCAGAAATTGAAAACATTTTGGTATCATGAGGTAGTAGAGAAATGAAGTAGTGAAATTTAGGTTAATATTAAGTTCTGGGGTAATAGGGAGTAACTAACAACTTCCGCTGTTGAAATTATTTGAAAGTCAAAATGCAAAAGTAAAGAAATAAAAATTTGAATTTAGGTAAGTTTTTACTAGGAAATGAAACAAAATAAGTGTTTGCACAATACTCCTAGGCACTTGGTGTGACTCTTGAGGATGGTCCTGTGCAGTGCCAGGAATGACCTGAGGATCCTTGTGGGTCCCCTCCAGAGGAGTGTATTCTGTGATTCTGTAACAAAGAGACAATCCGAGAAAGATTCTGCTCCTAGTTATCAAGTCCCTCATTTATGTTAGCTCTGGTCTTCAAAATAGACATGACAAGAGGGAAAAGACTGTTTCTGTCTGGTGTTATGAGAAAAATTCCAAATCTGAGATGCAGAATATTTTGTTTGCCCAAGAGCATAATTTACATAACAGAAAATGTTGACTGGGTGTTCCTGATGATCCCTCCTAGTCCTGCTTTGAAGCATGTCCAACTTGAAAGTTTGGAATGCTAGATAGAAATTTCTGAAGAGCTGCATTTGTGGACATACTCTACAGCTTAGACAAAGAACCTTAATTAAATGCAATCATATAGTGAAAGTCTCAGGTAAAATCTTCACTACTCCTTTCAAATAATCTAAGACAAGTAAAAGGCAAAAAGAAAATGAAAGAAATATTTTACCTAATATTTTTGTC
The DNA here is from genome assembly GCF_051311805.1 of Agelaius phoeniceus. NCBI lineage: Eukaryota > Metazoa > Chordata > Aves > Passeriformes > Icteridae > Agelaius > Agelaius phoeniceus. The sequence goes on along the minus strand of NC_135265.1, from coordinate 132,691,365 downwards.
ATTAAATTACTAAATATATGTTATGTTACTGAACAACATTGAGCCTGTCAGCTTCAGAGAAAATATGTATTCAGAGTTTTGAGAAGCTTAAGAAGCTCTTTCTCCCTCCCACACATCATGCAGAGCAGAGCTGCTTCTACTCTGCTTCAGACCTATTTTTTTCCCTATAGTTTTTAGTTACACTGAATACTCTCTCTGGAGAGACCAAAGTGAGAAAATGTTTAATTCTTGTTTTCCTACATTGAATTGCCACAACCTACTGTTTCTAGTGGAAACATGAAAAGGCAAAAAGCATACACTTTTTGTTAAAGAGGACTTGATGTTAAGCAAGGAGAGAATCAGTGTTAATTAACCTTTGCATTGGGGTTTTGTTTGCAGTTCCTGAGGTGAGGCTGATACACCAGCACCATGGCTCCAACAAGGTGCTACTGGAGAGGGGGCAGCCTCCATCTCTTGGACCCAAGTAAGCAGATCAGAACTGCAGTATGTGATGCGTGGTCTCCTCTCTGCTGACATGCACAAGGAAGATCAGGCTGTGCTCAAATGCTTTTTAAGTAAGTTGTCATAACTTGAAGCAAATTCATGTACGCTGGAGGACAGGACTCAGGCATTCCAGGACTGGAGCTTTAGTCTGAAAAAATCAGGATGTTACCAATCATGTACTATTTTAAGATGCTTTAAAAAGGGTAGCATTATCAGATTCTTTTATAAGATAAGACAGCTTACTGCTGCAATGCCTTTGGGGATCTACTGGCTTGTGTCCAATTGCTGTAATGGACTTTTGGTTGTAGTGGATTGCAGGCTTCCTACTGGTCAACACTGAGTGTGTGCACCAAGCTGTTGTCATGAATGGTGACCACCATGACTGGGCCTTTACCAGACTAAGCCTTCTTCCTGCTCTGTCAGTAAAACCTCTGCTGAACTGCTGCTTCCCGTTGTATTACCACACTTTGAGACAGGTGTGAATCAACCAGAAACCCTTTATACAGAGAATGATGAGGTCTGGAGAACAGGTCATGGAAAGAAGACTCAATAAGTTCAAGTCACTGAACTGGAAGGAGGAAAACTTGAGACTAAAAATATACCAGCAAATATCCAAGATAAAAAAGTCTCCTGTTGACCACAAGGGAATAACTTCTTTCTGTTTGTTGTGATTAAGACAAGTAATGGACTTAAATTGCAGAAGAAAAGTTTTGGTTAGAAAGAACAAAATGTTTCTGTCTGCAAGGCAATGAAGTCTTGTAACAGATCAGCTGGGACAGATAGAGAATGTCCCTTTTGGGGGGAAATTAAGGAATACGTCAAATCAAAATCCATCAGGCTGGCAAAGGTAGGTACTTTGTCCTGTATTGAAACTTTGGACTGAAATCCACTCCATCTGGAAGAACTTTCCAGCCTTCTGACTCTGCAGAGGCGGACAGAGACCTCTGAGTGCACACAGGGTTTTGTGGGCTTTCCAACTGGCTGCTGTGGGAGCTGTGACACTGGCAGAGGGTGCTTCACTGGACATTGCACAGGGCTCCTGTGCTGGTCAGCCTGGCCTTGATCCCTCTAGCTCTTGTCCCAAACCTGTTTCTCAGTATTGCTCTGCTCAAACATCCAGTATGGCATTTCCACCGGAAGCAGGGAGACCCAGGGTCAAATTCCCAGTAGACAAGGCCAAGGAGCTGCTCTCCCTCTCTGTCTGTAGCAGATGGACAAGTTCCCTCCTGACCAGCAGCATAGCTGGGGCATGGGAGATGCTGCAGGCTTGCCATGCCATGACCCATGCCCCGCTTTGAGAAGGATGAGGTCTGAACCTTGGTGTTCTCCAGCTGCTGATGGAATTAAACCTTGGGCTCCCCTCTCCAAATGCTGTTCTAGGTCACCAGACATATTACAATGGTTATAAGACCTGTAGCACGATATGCAAGTTCTGGAAATTCCTAATTTTCTTAGAATATATTTCTATTAAGTAAGCCTATGTCATTTTTACCTGTATGTAAATAAGCCTTCAAAAGGGTTCCCAGGTTGCCTTTCTGTCCACAAATTGAGCACACCATGATGCAGGTTAGGGGTCTGGCCTTGGTGCCTGTGGTTTCTCCTCTCTCTAGGCAGTTTGAGTTCTGCACTGCCCAGCCTTGAGGATTTGTGGGTAAGCAGCCTAGATGTCTAAATAATGTATGGATCAGTGTGCAAGGCCTTTCATGTAGGGTCTGTGTTGCAGGCAACAGTAGCAGTCTAATGCAGGCATTCAGGAATTCTGGGTTTGCTCATGTCAGCTGCTTTGCTTGTTGCCTTTATGTGATTGTGTGGGTTTTTCCTTGGCAGGGAGCACTGTGTTAGAGATGATGTATTAGCAATGATGCAATTTCTTCAATCATTTGAAAAAAAACCCTGAAATTCTTGCCCTTATCTAGTATAGCACACAGTACATTTCAGCAAAGAGCTCCTGGAAGAGGGGCTGGGAGCATTTGTGGCTGGGTGATGGCCTGTTTCCAAGGGCAAGCATCCAAGGCATTCTTCCCCCCTCAACTGCACAGAGACACGTCAAAGGAGTCCCTTAATTCTGGCCTCAGGTCAAGAGGCCTCTTGAATACATACCTCAGTGTAACAAAATTCCTAGATTTTTGTCCCAAATCTGCATGGAATTGTTATTTAATGCTAAAAACATGGTCATGAATATCAGGAAAGTTTATCTGGGAAGAATGTTCAGTCCTCCCATACATCCACATATTTCACTGTGGGTATATTTCCTGGACCCAGCATTTTCCTCAGTCAAACTTCACTTCAGAAGTTAGTAACTATTAAAACTATCCACCTTTCCCCCATCCTTTTTCATAAGGTGGTGAATTCCTATGGCTAATTTTTTCCTTGTTTTTCATTCTGACAGTATGATTTATTCCAATATTTTTACATTAAGTCATGGGTCCAAGTCCCATCCATTACTGCAGAAATGAAGTGGTGAGAGTAAACACACCTCAGTGGTGATGCTCATGATGCTATTACAAGGACAAAACATGAGTCAAGAGGATGACTGTGTATCTGAGCTTAAAGAATGTTACTAAAAAGACTTATTTGAAAACAGTCAATGCTTACTGCAAATATGGGATGTGATAGAGTAGCAAAAGTGATACAGGACCATCTTTTCCAAGTCCACAAAAAGTAGAGATTACAAAGATATGTGCATTTTTAGAGTAATTAATGGTGTTTATTATTCTCTGTAGCTATGATTATTAATCAGGTTAATTAGAAATTCTTTATTTGTATTTTTCACTGTTTGAGAGCAAGATACAGAAGAGAATGCAAGGACAGAAAAATAAAACAGTCCTTTAGAAATCTAAATGCGAACACATGGGAGGTTTTTGCTGTCTTGAGGTCAGCTAGTCAAAATCAGTTTTACTACGAAGAAGCGCGGAGGGAGAGGGGCATGTGTTTGTGAGTATATAATCTCATCTCCAACATCTTTTCATCTGTGAAATATGAAGCTGAAACAAATGACAACCTTCTGACATTCAATTCATCATACCACACTTGCAGTGTTATCAATGAAGAGGGGGAGGTAAGAATGTTAATACATAACAGAAAGACCAAGGTAGGTAGTGAAACCTATTTAGTGTACCCATCAGAAGCAAGCGTAATAGCTGGCTTAGTTTTAAACCCACAAACTTAGAAAAATGACTCATGACAGTTTTAACAATGAATGTAAGATGCCCTTTCATGGTAAGAAAAAATATATAAAATACTTAAAATGCTTGCATGCAGTAACACAGTCTATCATCCTGGTTTATGAGTTTGGCCATATAACTTGAGCTTGCCTCTGGATGTACAAAGGAAGTGTCAGTGGCTGAGGCAAGAGTAATGGGAGCAACAAGAGGCAGAGCCCCAGGGTTACAGGAGAGAAATGCACTTCCCAATGAGCTGCACATTATGCCAGCAAGGGAAGCTGACAGTCAGTTCCTTCATTTTACAGTACATTTAAAACACAGAACTCCTACCACTACACTTTGCAGAAGCCCCTCACTGGCTCTACGCCAATTTTTGGGCCAGGGTAAATATCTTCTCCAGTAATGGCTGAAACCAGTGGATATATTTCAGCAGATACACTCTTCTCTGGTTCAGTTTTGCTGTCTAAGCAAAAGGCTCCTGTATCTCAGGAGATTCTGCTGCCTTCCTAGTCACATCTGCTTTAATCTATTCCTTGAAGAGCAAACTCTGCCCCAGGACTAATTTGGGATTTTGGTGGCTCAGAGGTAAGAAAAGGTGATTTGGTCAAATGCCTCCATCTGAGAGTCTTGGAAGCTGGAGGATTCACCACTACCTGTGTCTGGCTGGCTCAGGAGGTGTTCAGAGGAAGTGTGGAAAGGCTATATTCCAAAGACCTGGCCAAAAATCCATAACTTACACACTGCCTCCTTTTCTTGATTTGCATGTATGAGCTGTAGCATTATGCACTCATAGAAAAGAGTGACTTCCATAGTCTTTTGCAGAGTGGATCCCTATCACACACATACCTGGAACACCAGTGAGTCATAGACTGACACACTTCTCTGGACCTACCAGCACATCTGGAATTCATAAAGCTCTGTGTTTGTGACAGCGCTTTAAAATGTACATCTTCAATTAGAAAATGTAAAACATTATATATAAACAGTGTAACAGTTTATTATATGTAAATTCTAAAGAGCATGACATTACTAACTTAACCCAAAGATTTTTCACAGTAAAATGGCAAAGCATTTCTCAATATTTAATTGTACCCATTGTTCTGTCTTCTGAATTCTTTTTTTTTTTAATTAAAGGAACACTTTATTCAAGGCCTTAAAATGTATTTATTGTGATTGATAATCAATACAAGATGACATTTTCAACAACGAAAAAACACTTCCCATCTGGTGTGAGGAGAAGAATACATTGTTAGACTAAAATATATCTTGTAGTCACACCCATAGACATGTATCCAGTAAAACAGAAGAAAACACTCCCTAATGGAAGTAAGAATTCTGGCTAGAAGTGATTTCAAGTGCACATACCTCCAGCAAACATGTTCTTGATTTATAGAATATAGACCACACTTATTAATATTGCCAAGTTCAATAAATTGTAAGGGATTACATGTCAATTTGTTAAATGTAACATATTTTAAATAGTGCTTAATGATATTTTTATTTATGCAAGGCTGAATGAAATGGAGATCTGGTTCTCCTTTTGGCTGCAGCAGTCACAGCAAGAGTCGGAGGCATGCATACAAATCAACAGCAGATAAACCACTGATGGGGTGCTTTCCTGGCTGAAGATGGGAATCTGTTCATGCTTATAAGAGTCAAATTAAAGTAATAGCACATTGAAGTTTGGCCACAAGCACAGATGCACCATGAGTGTGTTTTTGGGTTCCTGTTTACAGTTCAGAAATGATCCAGCAATATGCCCGAGGGCTTGCTGGAGTCTGAGCTAAAGTTTTTTTGGGCTGAGCCAAACTGGGCAGCATGGGGCAAAAGAGAAAAATTAATAGGATTTTAATTTTTTTTTTTATGTATATTTGGAGAGCTGTGGAAGCATTGGAGTTGTGGAAGTACTGCTGCTTTTTAATACTTAGGATGCAGAAATTACGGAGGAGGTGTTAAGAATTTAATTTTCTCTTTTATTCAGTGTAAGAATAGTGGAGTTTTTTTGAATGATCATAACTTGATCATTCAAGTTGAATGATCATAACAAGAAAGCAGCCCTTAAGAACCCACAGGGCTGCAGCAAGAGTAGCTTCAAGATAAAATGTTATTTCAAGCCTGGTTTTAGGATACATCAAAAAATGGAAGTAACATCAAATGTGTCTTGTTTTCTTTTCACTGACGTATTTTGAATTGAAAATATATATGAATAGCTGTGATCTTCTTCAGAATATGTTACATTCTCCTGTATGTGACACATTTTGCACAGTAAAGGATGCTGCATACCTTCTGCACAGTTGAAGATTCCCAAACTTACTAGTTGCACCCTCAAAGAGATGCTGTGTGACTCTATTGAGCAATGTGAATGGAAACCAACGCAGATCAGGTCTGGGTTATGGGAAATATTTTGCAATAGCCACAACCAGGAAATCATGCTTTATTTTCAAAGCTATTGTCAAATTAAGACTACCTCTAAATGGCATTTCCAAACAGGTCTGACAGTGGTGGATTTCTGCTAACACAGAGATTAGAGATGACTTCCTAGTTCAGTGATAAAAGTGTGAAGCTGCAGTCATGTCCTAATATGATGAAACCATGTTTGCCACTCTTACTTGAACACAGCTGCAACTAGTATCCATAATTCAAATTAAGTGCTATTTAGGAGAGTGTTTGGAAACCTGATTAGTGTTCCAGGACTGAGATTTATTGTTTCCAGATTGGTGGTGACTTTTCCTTTATAGTTTTAACGATTTAGGGAAATTGAGACAAAACGTCAAGTGGAGAATTAAGTATTTAAAAATGTCTGAATAGAACAAGCAAGAAAACTCAGATTTTCTTGGCTAAGCCTGACTTTGCAAATTCACCTATTTATCAACTTTGCAAGTTGGTTTTTTGGAGAGTAATGGCAAGTGCCCATGATTTCCTCAGGGGACTCAAAGGTACACCTCTCTGCAGAATGACTGACAAACCAGAACACAGTTTGCCACAGTGAGTGTCCAAGACAGACCATGTCAGACCATGCCAGCCTTTCACACACACCTGTGTCCATCTGTGAGCAAGTCATGAGGGGCAGGAATCATCTTACCTTCTTTTCCTGCCATAGAAGGTATCCATGTAGCCTTAACTGGACCCCAAAAAGAGGCAGGTAGTTCCTTGGAAATATTTGTGCTATCCTCAGGTATCTGTCTGAGACTGTCATGATCAATCACTGTTGAGACACCTGTCAAATGAGCCAAATCTTATTTACACCAGATTTCACTCTCTGAAATAGCTAAAGACCAAGCCTGTAAATCTTGATTTTCCCACAAAATGGAGGAAGAAGACCAGCTGTCTATTGCACAGGTTCAATCAACACTTTGATAAAAAGAAAGTGCTCTGCTCTTGAGTCTTACTGCATCTGTCCTGCAAAGTTATTGTGGCTTGAACCTCTGTGCAGGATAAACAAGTGGGAATGCAGAGAGTGAAAATGAAATTACTTTCTGAAAATCGATTGTTTGTGTAAAAGGCGTGGAAAATCAAGTGGCAGTTGTCAAATCTATAGGTAGGTAATGCAAGGTCTTTGCTGAGGAGTTGGATAGAAGTCCTGTTCCACTTATGGTGTATGGGCAATGGATTGAGCCACATTCATACACACACACATGCACACACAAACACACATACACACACAAAAACCACACAGTGTGGGTACCAGAAAGAAAAATGGGAGTGAGGCTCCAGGCATAGATCTAGATAGTTCAGAATGAGCTCTAAAATGGTCTTCCAGCAGTAAAATCCTCTGTGCATTGATTGAGGATAAAGTGTCCTGATGAAGCATAAGGCAGCAAACAGACGTGTAAGGAAGAAAAGCTATTGTATATTCCAAGGGAAACAATTAGCAGAAGTCCCTATTGCAGCCAGAAAGCAGAAAGAGGAGATTAATCTTTCTGGTATCTGTGTTTGGTTATCTGGGCAAGATGGAAAAAGATGGAAATATTCAAGACAGCAAGTTTGGATGAAAATGTATCTGGAAATCCACTTCCCCGGGCTGCATTGGAGATGAATTATAATTGCAAAATGTGTATTTTTGTGGTTTACTCCTTGCCCTCTTTGAAAATAATTCAGAAAGTAAATGTGTTGTAATTTCTAAAGAAGAAGACACAATCAAAAGATGTTTATAAAAATGTACTGAGTTGTTTTTTCCACAGTGACCTTGGGCTGAAATGGTCAATGACATTGTATAAATATTTGTTTGTCGGATTAACATCTTCATCTGATTTGCAGCCTCATCTGATAGGAGAGGAGAGGGAGTCTCAGCAGGCTCTCCAGCACCATTTGCCCAGGGAACAAAGCCCTTTGTTCTGTCAGGGATTATTCATTAGCAGATATTGCTGGCTGGCTGATATTCACCAGACAAAGATGTGAGAAGAAGACTTTATTGTGGAGCTGGAGTTGCCTGTGAGCATGTGTAGGAGCCTGGGCCGGGGTGAGGCAGCCAAGAGGAGGCATTGGCTTCCATGGGTCTTATTTGCCATGTGCACAGCTGTGACCAGCTTTGCCAAAATCTTTACTCATGAGTGTGCTGGAGAGAGCACACACAATGCAAGCCTGATGCTGCCAAACTGCCACTTCCATCTCTCATGACAAAGGTGCAGTTGTGGACATTTGAATAGTTCCTGGTTTACTTTCCAGGGTATGCTACCGTCTTCCTAAATAACGGGCAACTGCCCAGTTCTGGTCTCTGCCTGTGTGATTGAAGCTTAGAAGTGAAGGGGAGAGGGCACAGCCTGGCATAGAGAGCCCTCTCTGTGAGTGTCTGTGTGCAGGAGTGCATACATTCACATCTTCAGCAATCATTCCCCCCTTATCTGTGAAAATAGAAACCTTTGGCACAAGTGTTTATGAAAGCAAATAAAGAAGCTAAATTATACTTAAGCAAAGTGGCTTTGAGTGTGGTGACAGAACTGGAAGGGACCTTACTGGGTTACTAAGTTGAGTCTCTTCGAGGTCACTGGCAGCTGCTTGTTATAATTCCTTTCTCAGTTTGTGAAGTTCAGTTTTGAAAGGCTGCATTTATAATCTTTCTCTATGCCTGCTAGAAGTGCTTTACAGAGATTCTCTGCTCTTACCACAAGCAACAGTTGTGCTCTCTAGGATTTTGCAAGCACTGCTAAGGAGTTATTTGGAAGATGGTAACTTTAAATATGTTTTCTTACTTGAACAGATTATATTTTCTCCTGTTCTTCATGTAAGATTCCTCACTGATTTTGGTTTCACTGCTTCTGTAAAGATAACAGAATTGAGTTATTTTAGGCTGGACATAATCTTTCCTCTTTGAAGGAATTCCTTTCCACTGCAGAAGAGACTAGTTCCCCTTGTTGTACTGGCTGGCAGTTGGGCCAGCTGCAATTTCCCCTGGAAACAAAACCACACAAAATCTTCTACCTCTGTAAGGAAACTTTCTTTACTTATTTGCTAGCATGGGAGATACTTCTGCCACCAGGAATTGAAATGATTGTTGAAAATGGCTGTGATGCAAGTAGTGAGAATGGCTCTCAGAAGGGTCTGCAGTATGAGGGGATGCTCAAGGTCTTTTGTATGTGCTGCTTGGAAGGGGCTTCATTCCTCACCCATAAATCTAGGAACAGAGCTGCTGAAACAATGCTATTGCTGCAGACTGAATTAGCTCTAATTCATATGCAGATTTCACTAGTTATCCTAGCTAAAATGACTTCTTGGTAAATATTTCAAGGACTAGATCACAGTGGAAAGAAAGCTAAAGGCATATTTGAGTTTATAAAGCTGCATAATTTTCCATCACTTAATGAGTATCTTCTTCATCTCACAACCTTCGTTGTTCATCAATTCATTACTTTATTTACTGGAAAGTAAGGGCACCATTTACCAGAAAGGAAGTTTAATCTGCTACTCACTGTTTTCATCCACTTTATAAAATTGACCTTTAATCTTTAGCATTGTGCCTTTCATGAAGTCTTGCCAGAGGAACAAGAAATCTCTCATCAGACAGCTGTGGGGCATCTGATGTAAGTAAAGGGTGGTGCTATCACCACCATCACATCCAGTGATAAATTAGTCCATTTCACAAAACCACAGAGCTGGTGCTGCTTGAATGATGCTAACAGCATCAGGGAGGTTCATACACTGGCTTGGAGTTCATTTAGGAATCAGTTTATTCTGTATCTGTCAAGGGTGACAGAGAAACATTCAAGGGCAGTGCAATAAAATACATAAATCTGAAATTTGTCCTGGAGACTTTGAATATGATTGCAGATATGCAGATAGGTATTGTCCAATAAAAAATCTGAGCATTTTGGGACATGTTCATCTTCTTAGATGAGCCCATGTCACCAGATCAAACTGTCCATCACTGTTCTCTGAAGCTGAAGGAGGCAGAGAAAGTGGGAGAAACTGCCAGATCAGTAATGTGCAGCTTTTATAATCATCTGGCAAAGCAGAGTGTTTGTCCCCATTGTCTGGAGGACAACGTTTGGGGAAATGAGAAGGCAGGCTTCACTTTCCTTCTGTCCTACAGCTAAATTCAAGTTAACACAGGAACTGCAATTTCCACGTGGCATGAGGTAAGCATGAGCCTCAACTGATAAATCACCCTACAAACAAGGAGCAGGAGAAGAAATGGCAAGGATGCAAAGAGGCTGATCCCAGCCCAGATGAAGCCAGTGAAAGGGTCTGTATTTTCCAGGCTGTGGATCCACCTACCTGGGCACAGGCTGTAGTTAAATTTTGGACTTGATGAACTTAGAGGCCTTTTTTGATCTTAATAATTCTGAGATTCTGTAAATTATCCAAGAATCTTGGCAGCTACCTCATCAGGCCTGTTAAAGGAAAACTTCACTACTTTTACATTTTCTTTTGGCTTAGTTTCTGTCTAAGCTTAACTAAATTTCAAGTGTTATCAATTTTCATCTATAGCAGGAGTTTGAATAGTTTTGCAAGTTGAGTAGTGTACCCATCCCAATTGCTGGGAACCCAAAATTCATGTTTAGCAGCAACTGCAAAAAATCCAGAACCTAAAGGTAGGATATAACTATAGTAAATTTCAATCAAAAAGTTAATATCTTAAAAGATATAAGTATATAAAACCAGAATTCAGCATGTCATTGTCCTATACTCAGCTGTCATATCTATATAGCTACAGCAGACATATCAAATATGTGGGTCATCCATTACCTCTCTTATATTGGATCTCAACACTTAATTGCTGATGCAAATCAGAAAATACAGGTCTAATATCCACTACAGTCATTTGAATTGCAATTGCAACCTGCAGAGCCACATCCAGGTGTGAGCTGCTGTAGCTCCATGGGTGCTGCCCCCTCACATCACACAGGGCATGTCTCATAGCCAGCAGATGCAACGGGGCTGGGGAGGAGGGGATAGTCTGGAAAGCCCTTTCCAGACTGAAGTGATAGATGATTTTCTTATAATTAGAAACAGAATCTATCCTGTACATGGACTGTATATTGCTAGTGACTCCAAGAGTTTATAAAGAACTTGCTGTCTCAAGGATAAAGGTCTTCCAATATTTCTCTCTGGATAAAAAAATAATTATTAAATATTTAGAACAGTACAAAGTCTCATTTTTCAGAATTTACATTCATGTATTATTTCAACTTTTGTTACAAGCCCAAGTAAATATTGTATTAGACCTTAAGTTCACACCTGAGAATTTGACATTTTGGTTTTCATTGGGAAATACAAAATAATTATTTTTACAACTGGCTAGAGAGATATAGTACAACTATTACTGTTCAGGGAGCCGTTTTTATAATGTTGGTTTCCTTACTGAAATCAGTGTGGTTACTTTTGGGGGGCATTTTTGGACTCTTAATCAAAGCAGGTTAGTTTTGTGTGGTATAAAGCACTCGTAATAGAAACAGTATTTACACACAACATAGAGCATGAAGGGTGCAAACTTTAAAGACCTATTTTAAACTATTAAAATGTGAACTTCATGGAAAAGTACTGACTGCTTGTACTTTGTATACTTTGAAAAGCCATAATTACAATACTTGCTTCATCTATTCCAGCTAGCATTTTCGAATTTTGTATGTAAATGCAATACAAATTTTGTATGCAATAGCCTGTTCTGAACAATGCAATCCAAATTTTGTATGCAAGGGACAGTTCTGAACAAAATAATAAGTCAAGATGGCACAAACCTTCACTATGGCTATGTTATAAAATATCTTAAAGTTCTCAAAAAGTGTTGTTTTCATTAAAGAGTCATCATTCCTGGGTTTGGGCTCATTCACTGAGCATTTCAGTCTTTAGTGCCTCTCTATGTAGAAATTTAAATGTTAAATTTAATTAATTTAATGTATCTACACTAAATTATGTGCAATATAGATATTTTAAAAATATTTCTCTGCTACACCATAATTTTCCAGGTTATCAGGATAATTTTCCTACCAATCCCGTGGAGGATGGCATGCTACTACTGCTGCTCCTGCATTGGTGAGGGCTGCTAGTTGACATAGACTCTGTAAATTGTCTCTAGAGAAAAGGCAATCAGGATTTATTCAGGCTCTTGCATGGGCTTGCCCTCTGCATCATGTAAAAGACAAATCCAGAAAAGTCAAAGGTGTGTATGACAGGTCTCTATTAGCAAAAGATCTTGTGCAATTCAAATACATTTTTCCTTATGGTGGTAAATGTGTCAAACAATGAAGCATACAATAAAATAAAGACCAAAAAAGATAAATATCAACCAATCCTACATATCAAAGAAAAAAAAATCCTGAAAACACCTAAAGCAAAATCCAAATACTCATTCACTTTTAAAGTGTTTCTAAGTTTTGAATATAGCCACTGGAATCAAGTTTGGGACAAGAAGGTGGTAATCCCTAGACACTTTTGATCAGATACTCGAGTACGGATAGGTGGTGGTGTGGATCATCTTTCTGAAATATGAGATATTAACTTAGGGCAGGAATTATGTCTTTTACCTTCTGCTGGCTGGTGGTGCCAGCAAGTATTTCCAAACCAAAGCCTGCATCTGAGTGAAAGCAGCAGTGGTCAGGAAGAGCAGATCTAACTGTGTGTGTTCCTGGGACTTCTCTGGAGCTTTTAGTCCAACCAGCTGTTTGCTTGAGTACAGCTACTTGAAAACAATTCACATGGATTTGGTCTGAGAATTACATGTTATCCCTGGTGCTAGGCAGAATAACAGGTTTCTTACAGTCCTCTAGGACACAGATCCAAGTGGAAATTGGCTCAAAATTCACTCGGATCACATAATGAATTATGTTTTGAAACTGCATTTAAAAACAAGCAAACTATTCTGAGGGTGGGAGTACTTACAGACTCATACTTTAATATATTAATACATTCATTTGTCATCACTTGAACCTAAATACCCTGTACTACATTGAAGTTGCCAAAATCCCGTTCGACTCTCACAGCTGAATATCCAGAAGTAATCTCTTTAAAGGAAAATGAAGTGAGAGTCTTCCAGAGTCCCACAAGATCCTGGGGCAGCAAAGGTGAAGAGGGGGAGAGGCTGCAGTAGGTCTTTGATGCATGAAATGGCTGCACTGCTGCAGGAACAGGTCCAGTAGAGTTAGACTGAGATGCACTGTTCCTGTCTTCAGGAAAGCAGTGGCAGTCAGTGAGACCAGCCCTGCTAACCTCCTGCAAGGCACCATGCATGGGACAACAGGTTCTTGTGGTGCTAAAACTGTTTCCCAGAGCACACACACAAGACTCCTCATCAGCTTTTATCTGAAAAATTTACCAAATGACACATTGCCTGTGTCTATTCTTTCTCTGATCCTAATATTTTCCACCTCTGGCCCTGCAAAAGTGTCTAATGCTGGGCTAACTTGCCATGTATGCAAAACTGAGGAACCTACCCTGCCACTGTCCTTAGAGAGGCATTGGGAGGGGGAACTCAGCCAAACTTCTGTTTTGCCACAAAGTAAATAAGTGAAGCAAAGTTCAGAAACATACTTCCTTCTTCTAATGTCTCAGTAAATGCATGGTATAAAGTAGCACATCATTTGAGAGAGTGCATTAGAATCCAGTTCATCATTTCTTTGCTGTTTCTTTTTATTCTTTACAAAGTTTTTTTTTTCCTCCCTTCTTTCTGGCTTACTTGAGAAATGAAGTCATAAACTGTATCGCAGATTATAAAGTCAGAAGCTGGTTCTTTCTGAGTTAGTATCTGGGAATCAGGAGGTTAAATTAAAAATGCAGCTATAAAATGACATAATTTGGAAGTTTTTTCTTTTAAAGCTGAACTTTCTGTTGACTGAGATTAGCTGATCCAGAAGCAGATGCTGCAGCAGCTATTTTAGTAAATAAACCACCAGGGGTAAGCCATTTCCACAGCTTTCTTTGGAAGCTCTCTGCCCATGTTTGCATGGAAGGCTTTGGTGCAAAACCAGGGGTCTGGCCATGTGAATGTACATCTGTGTTTCACTCCTTGCCCTTGTTCCTGGCACTGAAACCCAGCACACTGCTGGGAGCCCCTGCATAGGGGCAACAGCAACCTTCCCCTCCTCTCACAGGCCACCTTGCTCTCCAGCACCCCCAGGAAAGTTCCCAGGGTAGATCCCTTCTCATGCCTCCATGCCTGCAGCCTGGTAAATTTGTGTCCTCCCATAAATCCAACAGTGTAAGATCTACCAGTTTTTCTGAGTATTTCTTATGGCTTTAGCACTGGCCTCAGGCTCACAGCTTGGCTGGAAGAGCAAAACTCCTGCACTCCTGTGGGTTTTCTGCAGCCATTCAGCAAGGCTTACAGAAGGGGTAGCTCTGATAAAGGTCTGATAAGTTCCTTTGCACTGCTGCCTCTTACACTCATTTGAATGTGCTGCATGTACACAGGCCTCAGGCTTACAGGAAAGCCCCTTCCCATCTGTGCTGTCTCTGTCCCTCTTGGCTCAATCAAGTACCCAGCAAAGAGTATCCTACAAATAGGCCTGTTCATCATCATGTTGCTCAGCTCACATTTACTTATGCCATATTCATATTGCATATGTATCATCCTAATTGTTTCATAATGTTGTATAAATTGGCCAGTATAATCAGGAATGCTGGATTGCATTAAGCAAAGTCTTTTTGACATGTACTGAAATATTAGTTCCATATGATAAAATTCATAAAATACAACCTAGATGCCAATGAGATTAGGAAAATGGGCTCTTTCCCACTTACCTAAATACTGGAATGATACACAAGTTGTTAGCTTTATATGAAACTAATGATCCCTTGAGGCTCTGGCCAAGGATTGAGGAAGTGGGTAAAAATTAATAAAGAGTATAAAAAGAGATACAGTCTCACCTCCTGCCCTTGCACTCTCATTATACAAACACACCCTCTGAAGAGTGCTGAAACTTTCTGAGGTCAAGGCACAGCGACCCCATGAAACACACAGGGTGCATTAACACTGTGGCTGTTCAGCACACCCCATGTGAAGTCTGCACTGGCATCCCCAGCCTGGACTCCTCCCAGACTCAGGAGCTGCTCAGCTACACAGTTTTGCAGTATAATTCTGAAATTTCAAACATTCAGCTAGGAGGGGGAATTGAGGCAATATGTAGGGGAAGAGAGGCAAGAAAAAATATTACCTTATTCCTAATGCATCTGGTCCTGATGCAATGATGAAAAGCACCAGGCCAAAAGAGTCCTAAGAGGCACAGGTCATGTTTGACAATGTCATTGCTCCCAACCCTCCCATGGGGACAGTGGAAGAACAGGTTCATGCTTCACATACACATGGACCAAGAGGCAGATCTGGCTGGAAGCATTAAAAATCATATGAGATAAAGTGGCAAAATGCCCTTTTCCTGCACATCCTAGGGTGGCAAAATGACCCCTACCAACCAGACTTGATTTCCTTTCACCCTGAGCAAGTACTCCTCTAGCCACTACAGAAGAACACAAGAGTAATAACTGAGGACTATATGGATTATGGCTGATGCGTATTTTAGCTCTGGAACCCCAAAATCTGTTTGCATATTCTGAAAGAGACAAACTGATACTTCTTTTAAAGTATCAGTAATGTATACTGGATTGTAATCAGTAATGTATACCTAGACGTAATCTGGCTTGGCTAGCAAGAGAATGCCACTATTTCTTTTTTTAAAAAAGTTAGATATTAATAGGCTTGGGTTATAAATAAGGAATTGTACAGGCAGCTTCCTCATAGTGGAAGAGGGAGACTGAGAAAATTCCACTGGTGGAGGAAGGTTTTAAAAGGGGAAAAGCTTTACTCTTGCAGTAGAGGTTTGTTGAGAAACATGAGATTTAAATTTCAGGAAATTTTCCCAAAAGAATTTTTTTCATTTCATTCAAAATCAATAATGCTGAGGAGAAATCCACTGCAGCCCCATCTCTCCAACCTGCCTTAGTTCTCCCAAAATGGCAGGAATAAAAAGCTATTTTTTACCTCAATCCACAGAAATGAGTCAGTGCATTCAAGGAATAGCTCTAATGAGGAATTCTGGGCCAATTTTACATGGTTACAACTTAGAGAAAAATTGATGATTATTATTATTAGAAAGTCAGTGTTATTTTAGTATTAAATAACATAGATCATCTTGAAGGAAAATTCAGTTAGGAGAAACTAAATGCCACTTTTCTTCTTTCTTTAACTCTGAGCCATTTAGAGCAAACTGTGTAGTGTAAATGTTCCATCTTCAAGGGGTTCTCAGATTCTAGAATACAATCAGGACCAACTTCAATATTGATCCTTGGGCTGATTTTTAAAAAGTATAAATACATATTAAATAGATTTCAAGTGTTTCCACTGTTGCAAATATAATTTCTTTTTAGATGGGAAATATAATTAGTGTTGCCAGCCCCACTGGTCTCTCAGAATAGAAAATGAGCTGCATATAGATAATTCCATGAAAACACTACTGGAAATTCAAATACTTATCTAATCTTTTTGTCTGGCAACCTACACTACATTACTGATTGTTGGTACCAGTGAAGCATAGTATAGCATTTACTTCCAAAGGAAATTAAGCCAAGAAAAAGAGTGCCATTTAGTTCAGAGGAAAGATGTTCATACATTTTTATACTTTAAATGACTCCATTTGAGAGCTTGGAAAATTAAAAGGGCACTCAGCCAAAAATAGCTTAATGTAATTCTACTGAATGCAGGCTAAATAAGGATCAGCCTTATCTATCTTCTCAGAGGTACATTAACCAGAGACACTGTATAAAGTTCCAGAACTATCATATGCCTAAAAGGGATTAGGGGATAACCAAAGTGAAGAAAACCAATTTATTCATAATGTGAAACAACAGGTCATAGAAACTAGCTCAAGATAGTTCCAAGAGAGAGAGCAAGAGCAAAACAAGAGTAATGTCCATTTGTTTAAAAAGGGATGAAATAGCTTTATGTTGAATCACTGGACAAAATGCTCTGCTTTAAGCTGAAGCTATTTTCAGGTGTATAATTTGCATAGGGAAAGGAAATTCTAATAATCTGCTTATAGTTAGGAAAAAACAGGGAGCTGTTATTTATTCCCTTATGACTAAGAAGCCACTCAGAGGGGGAGCTTAGTGTCACACATTAATGGCTTTGGCCCCCCAGAGCAAGGGCAGGGAGCTCAGCTGGAGCAGAGTTCAGCAGGCCACTCCCCAGCCTGTTTCCTTCTCACACTGGCACCTCTCAATTGTTCTCAGTCCTCTTACCTCTCATCTCAGCCCCTGGATGAGCTGTTCCTCTGCCATCACTCAGCACAGAATTCACAACTTTACTGAGCGTTACTGCTGGTTCCTCTTCAGAACAGAAGGCAATGAGTTATTTTGTTGAGTTGTATAAAATTCAGCTTTTGCATATATGAAAACTTTCTGTGAAAAGGAGCAGATTGTTTGATGCTTTCATGTCCACTGATTTGATGTTCATTTGCCACCTCGGGAAAATGGTCACTTTTATACTGATAATGAGAACATGCTACTGTTTTTATATAATTTTTTTTTAATTTTTTTTTTGTGAAAGACATTTTTTGCCCCAAAAGGAGCAAGATTGGACTTGCTTGGTCTTTTAGACCAATCATTGCCACACAAGAAAATTATCTGGTTTAACTAATAAAGAAATAATTATAAAGCCATTTGCTGAGTTACAACAAAATAGAGAAGCAAGGGAAGTGTGATAAGCATCACATTTCCTAATGCATAAACAGCACACTACTAAGTTCTTCTTTGTGAAAGGTCAAATATTTAAAGGTAAAAGGATACTCCAAGGGCAGAAATGTTTATTTTATAGAAAAAAAAGGGTTAAAATGAAGATTCAGAAACACTCCTATGAGTCATTAACATACAGAATATGACCCCAAGTTTGATGATAATTAATGTTAAAACAATACAAAGTCATTAGAGCTATCTTTTCAACCATGTTTGCAGAATTATTCCTCATCACTACAGCACTGTGATCAAAAAATACTCACAACGTGAGTGTTTACAGAGCATGGCAGCTTTGCAAATTCAATAAATTTTAAAACAGTTAATACATTTTTCTTATATAATACATAGGCTGGCAATCAAGAAAGTAATTATTGTAATTTCTAGTGATCAGAAATATAGCAAAAGTTACCCATGAAGTAATGATTTCATTTCGAAAAAAAAAGTGCAAATTTTAGGAGCAGAAACATTTTCAGTATTTAGTCTGATCTGTGTATTCCCAGAGGTCTAAGAAGGCAAATGTATCATTTCAGAAAACAGCACAACCTTGGATTCACAAAGATGGGGTTTTTATTAATATGCTTTTATTCAAAGACTTGTAGAAAACTCCATCATGTGTCTAGGTCAGTGTTAGTAACTCTTTGTAATCCCGTTTTTTTTTCAATGTTACCCTTTTTTATGTTTGACTGTGTTTAGACCAGTTTCCAGCAAACTGATTATTCAGCATGAAAAATCACGTCTCCACTTGGCCGTTGCAAACTGTGCAGGTTCTTTGTTCAATCATGTCATGGTCACGTTTGATCCTCTAGCTACAGCTCATGTGCAATAATTTACTTGATCCTTTTTCTTTTTCCTGGTATCAGTGAAATATCATCAGATATAATTTAACATCAAGTAACATGAGCTACACACTATAAAGAGGAGGTGCTCTATCCTCTTGGAATGCACATGCAATCTTCACTTCTAAACAGAATAAGAGGTTTGCCACCAATTTCAATGAAGCAGAATTTAAATCAAAGGGGGGTTTTTATGCTGGGCTGCAGAGGAGGGCTCTGTGGATAGGGCTAGGCACATATTTCCTGGGATCAAATGGTTGCAGCATTCTGCCAACCATAGCAAACACCATAACTGTGTGTTCCTTGTGGTACAAAGCCTTGGTGCCCTTGGTTAACAGGATGAGTTACCACAGTGAAGAAATCAGTGAAGATTTTGGTGACTCTAAGGCTAACAGACCAGTGAAGTAACTGTGAAAAGAACTGAAACCCTTCCAGATTATGGTGCTATGATTCTCCCAAAGACTCAGGAAGCACTTGGAGTTATGGTGACAATGATGACACAAGAAGGCTTTGCCTGATAAAAGTCATCTGAATACAAGATGGACCCAGTTGGGTCCACGTGGTTCTTCAACATAGGACTGAAAGGGTTCATGGGGCTGTCAAAAAATCATTAGATTTTTTTTCTCTGTAATTAGATAGCGTAATATATTAGGAGGAATATGTTTTCTCTGGAACAGTGACAACCACTAATACTGATTCTTCAGTGAACTAAGATTTTTCCTGAGCCAAATCTACCTGTTCTTGAATCAGGCAAACTATGTAACCTTGGGGTCTCTGCAGTGTCTGCAATGTGCTTTACTAGGTCATGAAACCTAAGGACTCCAAGTAAATTTTACTTCCATAAAAATTGAATTGAAATAATATTCTTCCAGAAATGTTTTCTGATTCTTTTCTAGTCAAAATGGACCTAAACTGGGTTGGTTGAATAGTGCCCATTTGGCTTAGAGAGGGCTAGAGGAAATTAAGGAGAAGAGGAAAGAAGCAGGACACATGGAGCCAGCTCCTGCCAAGCCAAAGTAAAGCACACAGCAGGGAGCAGGACAGCAGCTGGCAAAGCTAATTGAAAAATCAGTCATCTCAGATTAACTTTATATGCATCCCTTGACTTCAAAGAAAAACTTCTAGCTCCTTTGGAAATGGTAAAACTTGTTTTTAAAATTCTTTTAGACTTTCTTTAAAGGCAACATTTCAAACATAAAATATTTTTCTGAAACCAAATATTTCATTTTACAAATATTGCAACCAAGTAAAATATTGTGATGTTCTCAAAACCACTCTTCTTTTTTTCTTTTTTATCCAAAAAGAACCGCTCATGAAATTCAACCAAATTCACAAATAGATGAGTACTTCCTAACTTATTCTTCAGCAAAAAAACCTGCTTCATTTTAACCAAGAATCCTAGTGCCATGTAACCTGGAAGAAGGGGTCAGTTGTTCTCCTGCCCCATTCAGCAGAAGAAAAGCAAGAGGAAAACTGCTTTTGCTGTTGCAGGGCTTGTGAAAGAGACATCTTTTCTCACTCTACATAAATAGGTTCTGATACCTCCTGGGAGGTGGGAATTTGCAGGGCTTTGTTAGTTTATTGGTTGTAACCATACTCCTGGCTGATTAGGATTTGGATGCAGCTCACCATCACCACTCGCCACTCACTAGATACATCATTTACAGAGCAAATGAAAGACAAGCCAAGAATATTCCTTCCTGGCATTCCCAAATTTACACAGGGTTTTCTGTCCAGGGGGATAAAATTCCTCCTTCTTCAGCATCAGATCTCAGCTGGAGCAGCTGTTTTGGCATAAACACTCAGCCTCCTGAGTGACAGAGCAGGAGAGCAGATAGAGAGTCCAGGTAGGGAAGAGGAGGGAACATCAAACATGGTCATGGAGGATCACAGTGTCACAGGACAGAAAACATGTAGTAGGCCATCAAAACTAGCCTGCTGTGAGGGCAAAATACAGTCACTTGCAGAATGGACTCCAGAAGGTCTTCTTTGAGGTCTGTCTGCCTCTGTAGCCATTCTCCACAATGTCAGAGGAACAGCTGTATGAACAGAGGCCACATTTCTAGGAAATCTGTACAGATACTATGTCAATTCAATGAACACTGTCATCTGTCCTTCTTCAACACAAGTATTGAGCAAGCTCAGATTCCCTTTTGGTTATGTTGTGCTGGTACAGATTGTTGCCAGACATAACCATTCCCAGCTCCAGGTGCCACGGTGGAAAGTGTTGCCCTGCCCAGGTGTCCCTCATTGCTCATCAGGTGGTGGAAGCTGCCCCCACAGCTCTACTGGTACTCAGATGAGTATGAAACCTGGGGCAAAACTAATATTCCAGTGAGCTCTGTGTAAGGCAACCTTCCTGCTTTTCCCAGGAGCATGAACTTTTTCCTTCAAGCTGTTCTTCCCAGGAGGAGTGAGGAATAGCTGAGCAGCAGCAGAGCCTCCAGTGAGCAGCTGTCTACTGAGAGAACATCTGTCCATGACCACAGACATGCATGGACAGGTGTGATCCAGCAGGGAGCCCAGGAGGGCTGACTTCCCTCCTCTTCCTCCCCTTCCACCTTGCTCTACTTGACTCTTCCACTGCTGAAAGAGTTATATGGTCCCTGTGCAGCATCCAGCATCCCTCTCTGATGCCACCACAGTCTACACTGCACCCTAGCACTTCTCAAGTCTCATCCTGCAATTCTAAGCAGGAGAGAAAAGAGGCTTATTCTGCATGCACCTGTGCTCCCCTCTGAGCTTCAAGCACCTGTGTTTAAGCCACATGTATTATACTCAGCCCTACTATAATTTAAAATACTAATGACACAGTACTCAAACACAGTAGGGGCACCTGTGTCCTTTGTGAGATTTTTCCCAGTCATCATCCCTGGTCCACAAGCGTTCAGCCCTGGAAGCCTTTTAGGGACAAGCCAAAACTGCATCAATAAGTCGATATTACTCAAGAAATTGTCAATTTCTGAGACTGTCCTGTGAATTTCTGGTTGCTCTTACCTGAAGCAGGAGTCACACCAGATAGGATGGTTCAGCCCCACTGGCTTGGCTGCCAGCCTCTGATGAGAGACCAAGGGTCCCAGCTGCAGGGGTAAGTGAAAGAACCAATATGAAAAGTAGGCAAACATGCAGAAGTATTTGTTGTGCACATCACCATTTAAAATGCTTAGCTGGATTTCATCCTCGAATAAATATTTTTCCAGTGTCTTCAGTTTGAAATTGCCCTTATAGAGAATCACAGAATCATTAAGGTTGGGAAAGACCTCCAAGATAATCATGTACCACCTTTGACTAAAGACCACTATGCCAACTAACCACAGCACTAAGTGCCATGTCCAGTAATTTCTTGAACACTTCCAAAGATGCTTTCTCCACCACCTCTCTGAGTAGTCTGTTCCAATGTTTAACCATCCTTACCATGGCAAAATTCTGCCTGATGCCCCACCAGAACCTTTGCTGGCACAGTTTGAGGCTGGTTCCTCTTGCACTGATGACATGTTGTCTGGGAGAAGAGGCTGACCCTTACCTGACTCAAACCTCCTTTCAGGTCACTGTGGAGAGCAATATGGTCACCCCTGAGCCTCCTTTTCTCCAGGCTAAACACCCCCAGCTCCCTCAGCTGCTCCTCACAGGACTTGTGCTCCAGACTCTTCCCCAGCTCTGTTTTCCTTCTCTGGACACGCTCCAGCCCCTCAATGTCCTTCTTGTGGTATGGGGCTCAGAACTGGACACAGCACTCGAGATGTGGCCTCACCAGTGTCGAGTACAGAGGGACAATCCCTGCCCTGCTCCTGCTGGCCACACTGTTGCTGACACAGGCCAGGATGCCATTGGCCTTCTTGAGCACCTTGGTGCTCACTGGCTCATGTTCAGCTGCTGTCCACCAACAACCCCAGGTCTTTTGCTGCTGGGCTGCTTTCCAGCCACCCTTCCCCAAAAGGAAAGGAGAAGAGTTCTTAAAACATACCCCAGCCCAGAAATAGCTGCATTTCAGGTACTCAACCTGCTTCTCAGATCTCATTATATTAAATAAGAATACCAAGGAAGTATAGCAAAGTGTTCAGACAACTGTTTTTTCTGATAACCTGCACAAAGGGAAATACTGTCTTCTGCCCTCATCTGAGAAGGAAAAGCCCACTCCATGTCAGTGGGAAAGGCTCCACTTCACACACTTGTTCTTACCTTACTTGTGTTGCAGGACAGCGTGTACTGCTGCTGGAGTAATTGTTTCTGACAGGTAGATTGCAAACTATGCCTGTGAGAGTGTGGTGTCATATTTCTGTTCAGCACAACCGCTAGCATCCCTCCTGGCAAAGACCTGTTAGGAGGGTGACTAGTCATAGGGGGAAAGCTAGGGCTAAGTTTATAGATAGTTGGGTGGCTGGGGTAAATGTGTAGGGTAGCAGTCCTAGAAGGTTAATGAGTAGGAGTAAGATTATGAGGGATGTTAAAATTAGGGCTCATTTGTGTCCTTTTTTGTCTAGGAGTATTATTAGTTGTTTTGTGACTAGGCTGATAAACCATAGCTGGAGGGTTGAGAGTCGGTTAGTAATTCATTGATTGTCTAGGGAGGGTAGTAAGAGAGCTGGGAATGTTATTGAGATGAGGATTAGTGGGATTACTAGGAAGGATGGGCTTGAAAATTGGTTGAAGAAGCTTAAGTTCATGGTCAGGTTCAGGGGGTAGTGCTTGGACTGACGGGTGGTTTGCTAGAGGGGGGATTTATTGATACGAATGACAGAAGTTTGGGTTGGATAATTAAAGAGAAAGTGATTCATGAAGTGAGCATGATAAAAATCATGATCAAAATCGTGATCAAACCCTCAGCATTCAGGTAAGCTGAGGCATCCCTTTCCCTGTTAAACTGCCAAACAGGTCAGGTACCAGCACAAGCTACACAAAAAGTACCTCTTCCTGTCTTCACTCACATTATGATGTAGAGCTTCAGCATCTTCTTCAGCATCTTCACTCACATTATGATGTAGAGCTTCAGCATCTCTGCCTTCACCTTAGCTCTATCACTAGGACTGCTCAGAAATCCTTACGGAGTTGCTAAAAATCTTCAGTGTCAGAAGCGTGATGGGGAAGGGAAAGTGGTAAATTGGAACTTCACAAATGATGAAGATCACTTTGCACTGGATATTTTCGGTAGAGTAAAAGCCTGAAAACGAGACTCTTACGACCTCTGAAGCAGGAAAAGACACCTTGTGAAGGTGTCTTGTCTTCCTTGTGCTCAGGTTTCCATGGCTTTACATATCCATAGTACCTGTTTAACAGCCAGCCACATACAGACTCATGGCAATGCTCAGAACCAATTCTGAATTATAAATGGGGAGCAGGGCACTGAAGAAGTCTGGGTGCCAACCTGTGGGAGACTGACTCACTGTTCTGGGATTTCTGTAGCAGCAAGCCCTGAAAAAATACATCAGAGGGGGAAAGGCAAAAAGGATAGAACAAAACTTAGTACAAGACAGTTGCTGGTGGTCCCTGTGGTCCCTGACGACATATGAGGTTGAAAATGGCTTTTAGTGGGGGGTTTATTTTCTTAATGCTTTGAGGGCTACAGCTGAAAGCCACTACATTTAATGTTAACATTGAGGCTAGAGAATCCATATTGTAGTGATTAGTAGCAGGAACTTCAGAGATGGTAGCGTGCAAGCCAGAGGGAACATGTAGATTGAGTGTAAGGAGACTGCAAGATTCACAGGTCAGCTCTAAGTAATGGAATTTGGGATTTTAGAATGCATTTCCTCTCTGGTTAGTTTCTGAAATACAAACATAAACTCACAGGATTTAGGCTCTCTCCTTCCTTGGGTTTTGGCTCATGAAACTCTTCTGCTCTCCTTGACTGGTCTAAATTGGATTATATACAATACATAATCCAAAGTGGGAAGCAATGTCAACCACATTGATGCCTTGGTTTTGCTTGTTTAAAAATTGCATTTCCATTCTCAGGGCTCAGTTTACAGCCCTCTCTCACGCAAATTCCCTTTGTCTCAAGGGAACCATGTCCAAGTGAGGAAGACACTCAAGAAGTCTAGTAGGACTGGGCCCCTAGTTGCTTAGGTTTCTTGTGGAAAGAGGGCAAATTCCTAAATATTTAGCAAACTTTTTTTTCTCTTGTAAAAGAAAACTAGACCAAGAGAAACATATCAGTGTAAGTAAATTTCAGAGCTATTTTTTGCCAAACCCAATGGAATCTGTGTAGAAAAAAGAGAAACATACTAAAGACAGACACAAGACTGAACTCAGATATCCCCCCTTGGTCTGTTAGTTCATACTTTGAAATAAAATTGTTGTTATCAAAATTTTGTTTAAGGAAGGCAACAGTGGTAAGAAGAACAGACAAGATAGTATGCCTATACATTTTCCCAGAAAGAGATTTAGATTTTGATAATATAGCTATTTCTGAGTTCATAATAACAGAAAGAACACATAGTTGTGACATTTTGGGGTAGTAGTCCTTCCTATAGCTGCCTTTATCTGAACACAATATTTTTTCCCAGTATTTTGAGGCTTCATGCAAGAAAGGATAATGAGTATTTGCCTCTAAATTGGAGAGATACAGGTTTGATGTATGGCCCCTTCCAGAGAGTAACATTCAATGGCTCAATGTCCAGATGAGGATCAGTTACAAAGGAAGTCACTCAAAGGCTCACACTGGACCATAGAAATGATCAAAGGGATGAAACATCTCTCCTATGAAGAAAGAGTGAGAGAGCTGGAGTTTTTCAGCCTGGAGAATGCAAGGCTCCAGGGAGACCATATTGTAGCTTTTTAGTACTTGAAGAGGACAAACGTTTTATCATGGTCTGTGGGAATGGACAAGGACAATTGTTTTACTCTGAAAGAGGGTGGATTTAGATTGTACACATAATGAAGACTTTTTTTTTGTAGTGGGGGTAGAGAGGCACTGGAACAGGTTGCTCAAAGAAATTGTGAATGTCCTATCTTTGATAGAATTCAAGGTCAAGCTAGATGGAGCTTTGAACAGCCTGATTTAGTTAATGATGCTCCTGCTCATCGTTCTATGATTCTATGAATGTGTGGCTCTATATTTCAGTAGGATGATCAGCCAAAATTGCTCACCTACTGCACAGCCCTAGAGATGCCTGAAGTTCATACATGCCTTATTTGGAATAAATCAGGATTTCTAGTTGCCAAAACATCCATTCTTATGAGCGTCCAGGACTGTTCCTCTTTGCCAAGTCCAAGAAAATCTTATGTAAATACTACCCCCAGATATCTGGGATGGCTCAAATCTCTTGGCTATCTCCTAGTGCTCATTGGCTGGGACAAACTGCTCAGAAGAGAGGACTCCCACCCTAAGCAGTGGATAAGGAGCAGCAACTATGAGAGACACAGGTCTCATGAGCAGGAAACCTACTCAGGCTGTGTAAAGCCTCAGTGAACAAGACCAGAGCATATAAGAGTTTTTGGAGAGGTACATGCATGTCTGAGCTTCAGAACTGGGTCCTCTGAACCAACAGGAACACAATGGAGTGGGAAATGTGACTCTGATAGTGCTGTACTGCTTAGAGAATTTTCTGCAAAAAATGGTGGGAAATCATGTTGTAAATCATGCAAAGGACTGTTTATGTGAAAAAAAAACCAGGGCTGCATGTCTTGGTATTGGCATGGCATGGGCCACCTTCCTGGGCATTGGCAGGAGAAAGGGATCCCTGCCAACCCCAAAACCAAGGTTATAGCCCCTTTCTGTGGAAGACTCAGGATGGCAGCTGGCTCCTCCTTACAGCCACGTGAATCGGGCCAGGTTTGTGACACACATCTACCCTTCTTGTTCACTGTGGCTCTACTTTTCATCCTGGCCAACTCCTGGCAGCTTTTTGCTAAGAAAGTCAATTTTAAAGCTATCCCCTAAGCAGTGATGCTGGATCATGTTTTGCAGCAGCCAGCTGCACACAGAGCCTAGAGGTGTAAGAGGGGCTGCATTTCATACTGTGAGTCAAGGGTACAAACCATCTTGCCATAGAAAAAAGTCAGCAGCAGCATTAGTTGATCCTCCACAAATTGATTGGCTCTTTACATATCTGATCTTCTGATCCATCAATACTGCTAGTTAAAGTATTTGACTTAACAGACTGATCATTAGACTTGATATTAACAGTGCTGCAGGTTTTGTATTTGACAAAAGATATGCCTGAAAATCACTGTGCCTTAATTGGAGATGTTAATGCATAAGTGAGCTGGTGGACAACTAACCCTGTCACACCACACCTGACCTCTACAGACACAACTTTAAGCAATTTTAACCCTCTCTTTTAAATGTTTTGCCTACCAGTATAAACTACCTAAACCATACTGTGTTTACCCCATTATCATCTGTAGGGATTCTTTTTTAAAATATAACCACCACAGGCTGTGTATGCTCAGGTGAAAATGTTCCCTGCAGGCATTGATAGAAGATTAGTCACTCTCATGGACAATTGTTTCATAAGCCCAAGTGCCAAGTATTGGTCTTTGATTTTTTCCAACAAATTCAGAAAATCACAAATCTTTGTCAAATTACTGTTTTACTAAACTGAAGTGGTTTAATCAAGATGCCTTTGTGGATTCACCCACAAGCCACTTCTGCAGCTGGAGCTGTGGTTGTGGTCAGTGGACACTGAAGTCCCATTGGTATCAATTAAGCAGAAGTTGCAGGCAGGCTTGTGCTCAGAGAAAGTGGCAGAAGAGAGAACTGGCTGAATTCTGTTGCTCTCAGGAATTCTCTAACTACTTCAAATGGGGCAGGAAGCAACCAAACAGACCCATGCTTTCCCTTTTATTGAAAGGAAGTCAGATGGACATTCTGCTCCGGGGTAATGTACACAGGTAATTCAAGAAGCAGTGACTCTGTAAAACTAGCCATAGCAGGAATTTGATGGGAACTACCATGTATGGCAAAATTTTACAAATGTCTTTTGGTGACCAGATATGGAGTTGTGCACTCTCCCCAGCTCCTGAAAATGCAATACTATGTACAGAAATACTGAAAGCCCTCATGACTTCAGAGGAGGTGGTATTTTTCACAAATGCCTAAGCTCTGAAATCAGAGGTAGTAGAAGAATCTCAGTCTTTGCTTAGAGGAAAAACATAGCATCAATATGGCAGAAAAAGAGTTTTAAAAGTGAATCACCACAGCCTGCACACCAGAAAACCAAGAAAAACAAACTTTTTTTCTTTTTTTAAATCAGACCAGTTTAATAACTCTTTGAGTTATATGCCTTGGCAAGATTCCAGCACTGTCTACCCATGAGTATGTGGCTCCTGAGTTTGGCTCTACACTTCCAGCTGAGGACAAACCCTGTGGCCATCAGCCCAACTGTGCTGATACCAAGGACACAGGGACACAGATCCCTGGTTACTGGAGGAGGTGAGTCAGTGGGAGCTGCTCCAGCCAGCTGTGCAGAGGCTCCACAGGATGAGGAGCTGCATCAAGCCCAGTCTCATCTAGAAACACAAATATGGGAGGCTGGTTCTCATCTCTTACTTGTGAATCATTCCTGCATTTCAACATTCCCCAAGACTTCTGAGGCCTAGGCCTCTGTGTGCTAGATCTTTTGGGACTCTTTACCATGTAGGGATTTTGATACATGGCTCCTGCAAACAAGGAAGTTCTGGTGATAGTTAAAATAGACTTATTATCAGGCCAGACGTGTATGTAAAATGAGGGGAACGGGAAGGAACCTGAGCTACTGTTTGAACTTTCTTCATACACCATAGTGGAAAAAGAATATACAAGGTCCATATATCCCCCTTCAAGGCCATTTTAGTAAGTCCCTAGTGTGAGCACAGCTACCAGCTCTTTGACAGATTACTGAAAACTTACTGCAAGCACCCTTTCTACTTTTGTCTGTTTTGTTAATGCTTACTGTTACCACAGTGCTCTCCATGACTTACGTGTGTCAGCTTATGTTCTGCTGTCTTTTCAAGGTTTTTTTGACCTTTCTCCACTTTTAATACAGCAGTGACATACTATATGCAAATGACAGTGCCATGTGTTCTGTGTATCTTTACTGTGTACAACTTAGCCAACAGCTGTTTCTAAACCACAGTGTGCAATGTATATTCAATTCATGCAAAAGAACCCTGCAATCATTCTTTGTTTTGATTCAGAAATTGCTAGTGTTTGAATTGTGTAATCACTGTTTTGGAAAGATCTCCCAGCTACTAAATAGCTGGAATTACTGCAGACAAGTAGGAAATGTCTAGATTACCTTAGAGTAGATAGCGAACAGTGACAGCATTAAAATAAGGTGGGATCAGTGGCACTGTAGACCAAGTATCTTGCAGTAAACATGATCAACTATTAGTGCAAGTAACCCATACTTTCATTCTACTTCTGAAAGAATTACTAAATTTTTTTTGAGCTGTAGTTATTCAAAACACAAGGAGACAAGAAAAGGTAGAGAGATCCTCCTTGGAAAGCTAAAGAAAGGAATCTAGCCAACAAGAATGGAAAAATAACTGCGGAATCAAGCAGAGACATTGCCTGCTTCAAAGAAATAAATGTAAAAGTTACTGAAGGTCTCTGTAGTAGAGAACTTGTGACCACTTTGGATTTGTGGATGCTATGAGCTTGAAGAAGCTGACTCTGCATGACCACTGAGGCACACCACCAGTCCTTGGTCCCAGATTTCTGTTGAGTGCTGTAATTCTGGCAGAGGAGACTTCTGCTTTGCTCCACAAAGGTGTGTGTATGTCCTGTGTAGAGCAGGGTATGCCTGTCTGAGGATAGACTTCTTTTGTCTGGGTTGCTGACTCTGAACTGCCCTGCACCCCACAAGTTATCCCTTACCTGACACCAGGATGATTCAATATTTTCAAGTGAATAGAGGGAGGCATCCCTGAACAAAGTGCCCTGAATCATCCTGCAAAACACCTTTTGATCCTATGTGTGTCTTCGTCAGCAACTTCAGTGTTTAGGTTAGTAACAGGCCCAGATTTGCTGTCAGGAAGAAGAGGCATCTTGGTTCTCCCTTGAGCCTCTTCATCACCCACTGCAGAATGGAGCATCCCCACTGGTCTGCTCCAGGCACAGGCAAGTGTGTCTGCTGTGGCTTGCTGCTAGAGCAGAGGCAAGGCTCCAGATGTTGGTGGTGACTGGAGGAGGAGGACCTGCATCCACCCTGTAATGCAGAACTTGCATGTGAGCAGGCAAGAGCTCAGCCTCTCCACCTGTGTCATGGTTGCACAGCACAAGAAAGGATTCATCAGAAAAATGTGTATGCAGCAGTGTGCACAAGCTTACAGAATATATACAAACACAGGGCAGATCATCAATACAGAAACAACTTCAATTCTAGTGTTTCCTAGCTTTCAGATTGGCATTCCAGTTTTGATATTGTTCTTGTGAACCATTTTAGCTGCAGTTCAGATACACCAAAGACAGAGCTTTCCTCTACATGGATGTACAGTTCCAAAAAAAATAAAAATTTCAGAAAAGTCAAATTTAACAGATGGAACATCAGGAATTAATTTGATGGAAGAATCAGTCCCAGGGCAGCATGGACTCCAGTTTAGCTGAATTAACAGCCATTTTGCCTTGGATTCCTTTAACCTCGTAATTTAATCTATGCGAGTTAGATATCCTATAAACATTTGTTGATTGTTGTATTTGAAAACGCATTTCTTCACTTCTAATTGGATTCAGTTTTATTGCTGTAAGAAAAAAGCCTCAACACTTTGCAGCAGTCAAACAGAATTTGTTTTCCAGTAATGCAGAACACTCTCTTTGAAGGTGAGCTTGCTTTGCCAAATCTTTGAACTTTGCCATATGTACTAATCCCTGCTGCCAATGGAGTGATATTATTACAGACACACAACTTTGGCAAATTTTCACTGAGAGTTTGTCTTGATCAGAGATGTCTAAATCCTGCCAGAAGAACGTAGAAACATGTAGACAACTAATGGGTTGAGCTCCTAATAGGTGGACTGGGAATTATTTGAGAATGCATATTTCCAAAGTAAGAAATAGGATTCTTTTCATTTAGTCTTAAATAGAATAAGTCAATCCTACCATTGCACACTGATCTAGCATTGCTGGATTCTCATATCTCTTCCTAAAGTTGGTTCTTCAGCATTCTCTCATTCCCAGCAATGTCAGGCTGTTCCCAGCAGGCATTTACAACAGTGACCATGTCAGGAAGAGATTCTTCCTAAATTCCCTAATTTCACCTATATGAAAATGCCCGTGTACCCTGTTGATTTAAGAGAACTTAGATACTGGCTGTGAAAACATATTGTTCTGGGTTTGACTGGTTTTGAGACAGAATTTGTTACTAACCAAAATTCACTTCAATGAAGTCTGGTTGGTTGGTTGCCTTGAAGCTGCTCCGGGCACAGTCCACCTAGGACAGGTGGACTGTCCTAGGGCTGAGGAGCCACGTGAAAAATGAGCTATTTTCCCTAGCCCTGACCAAGTCTGCCCAGCTGAGCCATCCATGTCTCTGACCCTCAGGTCCAATGGGCCTACTGAGTCCCAGTAAACTCCTGCCTGTGCCAGGCCATAAGTAGAAGACACCAGAGTTTGCAGGATACCAGGCTGAAAACAGAGGCTGCACTCTGGCCTGCCTCTGTATCCCTATCCCTAAATGAGACTGGTGGCACTTTTCAGGAGGTAGGGTGCTCAGAGTCCTCCATGCTGCTATGACCTGCTGAGATATTTACACATGTGGTTATTTCTTTCATTTCAGATCACACTTTGATACCAAGGTCGATGAAAAATAAAAAACCCCAGCTGTTAGCTAGTAAATTCCATTAATCTGCATAGGGTGAAAGGGACTAGATTTTGTTATTACTGTGCAGATGCCATGTGTGAAAGGAAGAAAACTCCTAGACTCTGTGCACAAGACAAGTGTTTAATTTTATTGGCCTTGTAATTCTACTAGTCTCTCCTGTCCAGGACAAATATTCCTCTTTTCAGGCTGGTTTATTCACCTCCTCTCTTAATTCCCTGAGGAAGAAGAGCAAAACTTTCAGCCACGAGGTTTGCACTCTCCTTGGCAGTCAAACCAGAGTAGAAGAAGATAATTCTTCTGCCAATCTCCCCTCCTGCCTGGCAGGAAAATGAAGATGTATCTTGCCACCTTAGAGGCCTTGCAAGTGTGAGCAACCAGCCTCGACCAGCAAGGCAGCCTCAGTGGTCAGCACATGTGCCAGATGCACAAGGCACAGCTTGAGTCATGGGCCTCGAGCCAAGGCTTATTGCTCCAGAAGGGTCATATGTCAGCAGTGCTGCAGAAACCCAAGCTTCTGACCTGCTTACCTTGGAGCTAATAGCCCTGATGTGCTGGATTATGGGAATTACTCCTTACAGCAGCTGGAGCCTGGCAGGAATGAAAACTCAGCAGGAATTGCAGGTGCCTGTGTAGATCTAGGCCAGCTCACAGCAGCCCTGTAGAGCCAGCAGCTGCAGCAAGGGCTGGCTCTAGGAGGAATTGTCACAGATTAAATATTTTGGGGTCTCTCTCTCCAGATTCTAAGAGAATAAAGGAAAGACAGGTGACCCAGTCTGGACAGAGGAAAATATTAGTTCTACTGTGTTAGCTGGGTGTTTATTTCCAGCTTATGGCCATATAAAGAGTTGTATTTTCTCTAGTGCCACAATTTTAAAAGCTTAGGCCTACTTGACCCCCTTCTTGGGTCAAGTATGAGAAGTTAGGGCTCATTCAGTCTTAGGTGGCCATCTCCAGAAGCACAGTCCTGGGTTTGTCATCCTTCCCATTTGGTGGATATCTGAAGTCAGTCGTGTGTCTACTAAAGTCCTTTTTAGGACTTTAAGGGGATGCAATTCACCTCTTTGGGTTCTGCTCTAAGTCTCTTCTATGTATCTGTGCACTTTTAAGGAGAGATTGCTGAAAATGAATGCACTTAGCTGCAAAATCCAGCTTGGACAGTTTCTAGTTGGTGAGCTCCACGTGAACCATTCTTCTGGCACAGGCACCAGTCCATCATTTCCCCCCAGGCAAGCATTGGGATATGCTGCCCAGGCCATGGAGACCTTGCAGGGAATGCAAGGAAACTCTTTCCTAAGTCTGCCTGGATGAGGGATTGAGGGAAAAATGAACCCTCTGACCCAGCAGAGCCCAGAAGTGCAGCCTGGCCACTTGTGCCACTGCTCCATTCTGCCCATGAACCTAGTTTCATTTCTGCATCCTAAGACTGGGGACAATCCAGGTCTTTGGTTGATGCAGAGGTGGGAGAAAGTGAAGATCTAGCTGGTCCACCAGTTTAAATATGACCTAATCTTGGAGAACAGAAGGCAGGTGGGATACATAGAGTTTTCAAGGATAAGCTTTACATTTAAGGCAATAAGGTGTTTGATTAGATAGTGCTAATGGTTGAAAGCTCATACATGCACACACCTTGTTGGTCACTGTTTGCCTCTGGGAGCACAAAGGTGCAGGAGAGGCATGACCCAGAGCCCTGTCAGTTCCCCAGGGCACTGAGGGGTTTCCCCTGGTCCCATCCTCACCCATTGCAACCTGCCTGCTTCAGCAGTGCCCAGGCAACCCTTGGCATGTGAGATTCTTCCCAAACTCAGGTTTGTCAATAAGATCACCAATGCTGAGCACTTTATCAGTCATAAGGTGAACAGAAAAAGCAGCACCAGAAGAAGAAAGTTTTTTCCTGCTGCACTTGACTTTCTCCAGCTGGGTGATTTTTGGAGACTTCTTATATCTTTAAGGAAATAAGACTGAATCAAAAAACCAGGTTCCAGTTTTGCCAGCTAAATTTTCTCTCAGAATCATCTATTCAAAAGCCATCTAAATTACTCTCAAGCCAGGAGTTTTCCCAGACATACTTCAGAGCTAAAAGGACAGAGAACCATTCTCCCATTGCAAGCCTTATTTAGTCATTTACCTCTGAATTTTTGCACTGTTTTCCTTTCTTTTTCTATAGCATTAGTAAGTCATATTTCACAGCACTCACTATGATGAAAGCAGACTGGCAATAGTTTGACACCAGACCAAAACCCATTTTTAACCATCTGAGACTTTTTAAACCATCTGACACTCAGCTGTTCAAAGTGTGCAGCAGAATCCAGCATTGTGAAACAATGAACTCCCAAGTTTTGGGTGATACTGGGAAAATTTATAGAAGCAGATTATTTGAATACCAAGACTTCATATTAGCCTGGGAGGGAAGAGAGGAGTGGAAGATGAAAGAAGCAGAGAGCATGATTTAACCTAGATCCAGATTAGCTTGCCTCGGTCCATCCTGTTTCCTAAAACATCTACTGAGAAGCTGGAGGTAGCTGGACACTTCCATGCTTCAGGCATTTCTTCTTCCCTTCTGCAGCAGGGTTGACCCTAATCAGGGTGAGAACAGGTCCAGCAGGGCTAGGAGTGTCAGAAGCTGACTGCAGCAGGGTCTCTGGGATATTTCTGATCATTACAAAGGGGTGAGGGAGCAGATCAGAGCATGCAGTCCCACAACATGCATTGTAACCCATCCTCCATGCTAGGCTGGTGTTTTGGCTGAAGGACTGGTAAGCCCCAACCTCTCTAATCTGAGAATGAGGTAAAGGCATCAAGTCTGAACAGCAATGCAATGCAAACTGGCTCCCAGCAGACATTTTCAAACTAATTTTTCAATCAGCTGAGCCTCCAAAAATGCTGTGTTTTTCTTTCTGTACATCCAGTCATTTAAAATATTATAATAGGAGACACTTTTGGATTACAGCTCCTTTTGGAAGTGAATCAAACCTCTTTGCTATTTCAAAATAAATGCTGAGCTGTTTCAAAGACATTAATAATATTATGTCCAGTGGAGATGTACTACACTTTTCAGGATGCCTAGTTTGTACTGACAACAGTTCAAATGTATTTATGTTGTCCCATCAAAAACTCAGTAGTTTCAACTTTCAAGAGGATGTTTTTTAAACATCTCGGGTAAATGGAGAATTTGACTTTCTGCCCGGGACACCCTGAGAGCTGCTCCTTACAAAAAAAAAAAAAGGAGAAAAAAAGCAACTAATAGGATAATAAATCCCAACATTTTTCTCTAAACAAGAGTTGTTTTAGTTAAACTAGCATTCACTTCATTTATAACAGCTCCCTACATTTCTTTAGGCTATTGTATTTAATAAAAATCTCTGGACTCATCCATCATTATGCACACTTTACTGATTTCACTTTAAACATTGCTGACTAAAACTTCCATTTATCAAGCCTGTTTTGCCTAGCAGCTGTGGGCTAATTTATTTTCACTTTGAAAGATTTGGTATCTTTGCAAGGAGCCCGGGTGAAATCAGTGTCCACCCTGCCCACAATAACACAAGATGGCTCCTGCCATCTCTCAGGAGCCACCAAAGGGGAAGGAGGAAGCCTGGCAGGGATCTGAGTTGAGGAAGTAATGAAGCTTTGTGCCCGTGGCTCAGCACAGGTAACAGAGGCAGGCTATGGTTCCCAGGGGATACAGGAATGTACAGGGACAGTTGGAGAAGTCTCAAATCTGGCATTCAAGGGTTGTAAGGAATAAAATGAAGCACAGGTAAGTGTCAAAGGTTTGTAATTTTGAAATTTGGCAGTCATATAAAACCAGAAATTCTAGACACAAAAATATAAGCCAGTCTTAGCTAGCCAGGCCACCAAGAGTAAGGAGATGTTTTTCTGAGCACAGAGAGATTTGGAGCTCCTTCTAGCCTGAAAGATGCAGTTTTTCCCATGTGAATATCTGGGGTCATTCTTCACTTTTGCCTCTATAACATGATTTCTACAGCACTGGGCAACATAAACTCCAGTGAGAAAACATGTGAAAGGAAGAAATCTCAGAAAGACTCTTCCATGTTTGTTCTGTCAAAGCAGGACATGGGCCAAAAAGACATCCCTGCCTTTGGCAGCTGCATGAGCAGAGCTTTGTGCTCCCTTCTTCCTACACCAGCAGGAGAAAGCACATGATGACCAAAACCACAGCTCTACTGGGGTGCATGTAGAGCAGGAATGGGAAGTGGGCTGTACTACTGTGACAGAGTAAGGGATTAACTTGTTTTTCCCTAGTATACTGAAGGGGCAGCAATGCACATCTTCAGCCCTTACCAATACAATCAGCAGCATCTGCTGTGTAGCCTCTGCAAGTTGTCTACTGCTGGCAGAAAAACTTCAGTCATTTCATTTGACTCAGCACTGTAAAGAAAGGCTGCATTTGGTATAAAGCCAGTATTGACTCATTTATAACTCTACATTACCCCAAAATTATTACTTCTCATCGTTTTTTTTTCGTATGCACTTGAATTAGGTTGACCAAATAATTTAAAACATCCTCTGAAAAACACAGGATGATTACATGTGAGAAAAAAACAGCTCAGCACTAGTCAGGCAGCTCACCTCTGCTCTTTCTTTGGGTTGCTGCATGTGATGGCTACAAGGGGGGTTTGCTAGAAATCCTTTGTTAAAACCAGTAATTCTTAGCAACATCAGCAGCCACTCACCAGATTTCAAATGTAACACATTCCTCCAGAAGCTTGTTTTTCTTTTATTTTCTTGCAGAAATTTCCAAGCTGACACTTGCAGGCACACTGAATGTCAAAAGGCAGTTATAAATATCCTACAAATCCTAGGAAAAAAACTGGTCAGTCTTGCAGAGCTCATGTTCTCTTCTGACTGTTGTACTGGGGATTCCCCTGCACCACCCCTTGGTCTGAAAGTGCCAAAGCCTCAGGCAGGTCACCTAAACTTGCTGTTCACCCCTCTGTAGAGCAGCAATGCCTGAATAGCCCTCAGGGCTGTCCTGCAGACAGTGGTGTAAGCTTTGGAAAACACACCAGAGATGGAAGGTACTCTGTGCTGGCCAGGTACTACTGGGTGCCCTTCACCATCATCAGCTCAGTGGAGCCAGGGCAGCAGAGAACCTGCACCCAAATACCAGCTGTTTCTCAGAGTTCTGTTTTTTCCTGTGCTTAGTGCAGGTCTGAGGACAGGGACATCTTTTCTGACTCAGCATAAGAGAGGTGAAGAAAAGAAGAGAATCATACAATCATAGAATAGTTTGGGTTGAAAGAGACCTTTAAGATCACCCATTCCCACCCCTGGCAGTGAGCAGTGACACCTTCAACCAGATTAGGATGCTCAGAGCCCCATCCAACCTGATCTTGAATGTTTCCACTTCAGCTGGGCTGTCATTCATGTCACCACAGGAGGGGAAATGTGGAGAAAGGTCAGTCTCCCTGCTCCAGTGATTTTGGGGTTTAGGGACATCTCCATGGCTCATGGCTGCTTTCTGATGCATGGAACATGTAAACAAACATCCCAAAAATGTCTGCCTACAGAGGATGATGCCCAATGCAGTTATTTTTTCACCAGGGGAAGTCTTCTCCATGGAGGAAGGAAGGCACACAGCAAATGCTGGATTTGAACAATCCCACAGATTGTTATGCAGGTTGTTAGGCAGCCTCTGCTTGGTAGATTCTTATAGACAGATGCATAGGACTGAAACCAGCAAGTATGGGAAAAAACCCTGACAACTCTATTCCAAGGAAAAGAATCTTTCCCCCTTCTCAAGAGCTGGGTTATGCACAGAAATATGAAGCCATCTGTTTCTAGCACAGGAGCAAATCCTATATTAAGCAGTTTGGTTATGCCAAGTATCCACATCAGTGTGTAGTATTTAATTATTTTTTCAAATGCCATAAATTTTAGAGCAATGAGATCTAATGGTTAAAGAAGTTTATAATTAAAAAGCAAATATTTAGCTGGGTTAGCTTTCAATATAATGGGGTAGTACACAACTATTGGTTCAACTTTTGGCAAGTTTCCCTTTCTGTTTTGTTCAGTGACAAAAAGGGTAAAAAGGGGTACGTGATGGGTTTTTTCCCCATCATCATTTATATCTCTAGTAGATCGCATTTAATTATCTTTCTTTTATTTTTTTTCTTTTGATAATCTAATAGCCACAAACTTTTAAAATCTCTCTGTTTCTTCTGTTTCCATTATTCTTTTCAACCACATCAGCCATCTGGCAGAAGAAGGGGTGACCAGAAATGAATGTGAAATTCTGCACTCTTGGTTCAGTTATGCTTTAATAGTTCATCTCTTTTTTTTCCCCCATTACCTTCTTTCTCTGTCCTAACATTTTGTTTGGATTCCTGCACCTCTGCTTCCTGCAGAACAGAGGTGTTCATTGAGCTGTCCACAGTGGTTGCTATGATTTTATTAAGGTTTTTTTGAGTGGTTGCACTTGATTTGGGAGCTTGTTGTGGGCCAGAAAAGCTGAAGGTATTTGCCTGCAGCATGTGCTGTTCTGCCTCTGTCTGCCTTGAGTTTCATCTCCCGCTGAACTGACCGATGGCTGAGCATTGCAGCTTCTCCCCAGATATCAGCCTGTTACATCAGATATAACAAAGGTCAGCTGCAAAATTCACCCTTTATATTTCCCCTTTTTCCAAGGCATCGACAAATCCAACAAATTGTCCAGCCAAATTGTCAGCCCAGCTTGGCAAAGTAGTTAAATGTGTGCTTGTTTGCTCTGTTCAGAGAGATGTTTGAATGCATGTGTGGCTCAGGGCCAATTCATACATTGGGACTTCAGCACATGCTTAACCTTAAGTACATGCTGAAGTGTTGAACAGAAATGGGATGGGAGTCAACACCAAGAACCTTTTTTGTTGTCCATCTTGCCAGTATATTAAAAACCCAGCTCTTATCTTTGTTTCATTGCTTCATATGCACTTCCATAGAGGCGTCGGTGTTTTAATAGTAAAACTGCTAAATTTCCATAACAACAACTTTTACAGGAAGTTCTCAATGGGAAATATCCTCTAATCTTTGCTTGTTTTTGAAAGTTTTACTTCTAACCTTCATTTTGAAATTAAGTCCAAAGTAACACAGAGTGGTCAGAGAGTTGAGCACATGTGAAGCCACAAGCAACAAACCCAAACAACTGAAAATGAGAAATGTTTGTTAATCAAATCACCTGTATTTTAAATGTTTTCCAAAGAGTGTGTTTCATCTCAGCTTCTAATGAATTAATTATTTTATAATGGTTTTTAAGCTCCAAAAAAGAGCACTTTTTTGGGAGAACTTCTACACATGCCACGGTGTCCTCAGATTTGGCATAGCTGATTTGACTTCAGCTGACACCTCACAGTCCTTTCTAAGGAAAAATAACTAAGAGGATAGGAAAATCACCTCTTTGAGAGGGATCTTTCTGTGTGGCTTTAGATTTTATTAAGCCCCACAATAGCATAACTCAAATTTCCATTTAATCCTTTTTGCCAACCAATCTACTTATTATTGAGAAACTCATTATTCATTTTTTAATTACCTTCTCCTGTTGTATCTATAGGATTGTAGAGTTGTTATTTCTGAAAAGACATCAGCATAAAGATAATGCTGTCCAGCTCCTTCTCTCAAGAATGCGTGACTCTGTGGTTCCTGTGCACACAAACACCAGTCATGCTGGTAACATCAGGGTCCTGCCTGATGAGGCTGGCAGCTTGTGTAAGTCTTCTTTGCTAGGTTGGTGTTGTCTGGTTTTCACCCTGTGATAGTATGACAGCAATGAAAGAAAATGTTTGCATGCTTTCAGCTAAATCCAAAAGGCAACGCTCACATGGGCCTTTTGGTCAAGCCTGGAGGGACTCTAGCTGGAGCTGTTTATTGTGTGTGACTTGGGTACTTACAGATTCGTGACTGCAAAACAGAAATGGTGGTATTTTGTATGGGGGAATTCCTCCTGAATTGTATCAAGGGTTGATACAAGAGGAGCTGCTCAGAAAAGAGAGGTTTCTACATCTGGCAATATTGGATTTCATGTCTGTAAAGCAAAAACGAAATTATGCACATAACAAAACATAAACACGTTGTAAAATGCATTCAGACCAGATTCCAAACACATTGAACACTGCATGATTTAATGATGGATAAACTCAGAAAAATACCCCATTGGGGGGAAACTACAGACTCCAAAATGACAGCTGCTATCATTCCAAAACAAGTAATTGTTTATAAATGAATATTTTTCATGATAAATTATTGAATTACATGAAAATCAGATGAGTGCCTTCTGCCAAATTTGTTTTCAGTTTCACAAGACAGAATGGAATGTGCTGCAGATGGTGAGTGAAATTAAAAGCTGCTGGTCTTTTCCCACTAAGGGTTGATATTTTCCCTTAGACATTTCCAGTATCTCATAAACCTGCTAAATAGTGGTCCTGGGGAATGGGTATCTAGCTAGATATACAAAATATTTTAGATATATAGGATTTCAGGGAATCTCTGCCTAATCTGAGCCAGTTGTAGTGTAAGCTAGTATTTCATATTCATTTTATGTTGATTTCTCATTCAAACCCACAGAGCCCCAGCATGAGAACCTCTAATTCTTGCAGGAACTCTCAAGGTTTTGGGGTTTTTGAAGTTCTCCTTTATATTCTTTCCTGTTTGCATTTGAAACATTTGAAAATACACATTTCTTTACACGTTTTTGTCTAGTTTCAGTTGAGTCCTTACCTTCCCCCCACATTTTGAACAGGGTAACAATAACTTGAAGTGGCTGAATTCAGTTTCAGCTGAATCGCCTCTTAGACTAAGCCCTCCAAGTGAAGTTTCCAGCTCAAATAGTGCTGATTTTTTTTTGTGAGAGAGATGGTCAGGACCACAGAGTCCAGCTGATCCTTAACAGAATTTTCAGTTCTGCAAAGTCCTTCCCTCTGTCAGCTGCTCCATTCACAGAGATGAGTTAACATTGGTGGCACAAACTCTCTGCTGGGAACAAAATGCCACGTGTAATCTCTCTTGTCCCAGAGAGCCACTGGGGCAGCTGAGCTAAATCCTGTAATTGCAGCCTTGGCATCAGATCAGAATTTTAAAAGACAGCACATCTGTATCACATTTCTTTACACTGTTTCACATAGCTTCCTGACTGCTGCAGGACTGGATCTTCACTGCATCCTGCTGTCAGGTAAGCATAGCAAAAACACACCATAAGCACATCCCTGCTTCCCCAGCAGAGAAATATAACTGGTCCCCAGCCCAGAGTGGGCAACAGCAGGGGTGAGGCTATAGCAACAAGAAAGTGAGCAATCATAATTTCCCTGATAAAACCTTTCAGTTGCTCTCAGACTGTGGCTCAGAGATCACCTAAACTGTAAATTGTACCTTTGTGGCACAAAGGTATCACAAATTGTACCTTTTCTGCCTCTTCTTTTTCTAGCCCATTGGTACACTGGTCACAAGCTCCTTGCTTTAACTACACTTTGTGTAAAGCAAAGGATGCTGTTGGATTTGAATCTGAAAGCGGATGTCAATGGTTACACATATAAGTGCATAATTTTATATACATGCACTTATATATTCACATGTACTCACACAATTTGTGTATCATACAACTTTTAAAGGTTGACTTGTTTGTCTGTCATTTGACAGAAAAATAACTGCCAAATTTAATCAAATTAAGACAGTTTTAAGAAGAAAAGCTTCTCTGTTGTTTCCCCCCCATGTGAACTTTGCCTTCATATCCTTCTGTACACCAAACTCTAGATTCACTTCCCTCTATTTTTAAATGGTCTAAACCATTGTGGTGGTGCTGCAGACAGCATGATGAAGAATGGAACACCAGGTCAGGTAGTAATAGATAATAAATTGAATGTCCACAAGCTCATTATGAGGAGATCAAAAATCCCCATCTTGACATAAGACTAGCTGTCACAGAAGCAAAAATCAATTACTTTGGAAGCTTTCAAAGGTACACAAGGGTGCATACAGACTTCCTCTGTTTCTAAAGACTAAATGCTGAGGGGAATTTCTCTCCCCCTTCTTTCCCCTCTTTTTTTCCTATTTTCTCCATTTTTTCTACATTATATAGCATTGAAGATCACCTTCTAGAGCATGCTCATGCCATAAGTGAATTCTGATGTCATTACGTGATACAAATCTCTTCACAAGTCAAGCATTCACCACTTAAGTAGTTTTGCTTGGCGAAAGCTTGTATGTGATGACCCCAGCTGTCAGTTGCTTCTGGATATGGCATTCTGTTTCTTTTGATGTTTTTTCTCAGAGCCATTTGAACAGATCACCTCATGATGAGCTTCAGACTTAGGCAAACCCACTGGCTTTCACCTGTAACAGCAGCGGGCCCCAAGCAGAGACTCCTGCCAGACTGTGCAGAACAAGGCTGGATAAAGAGGGCTTAGCCTCTCCACTGGAAAGGGAAGTGAAGGACAGAAGTGGATTGAGGCTTTTAGTCTTCCTGAACCAGAGTTAAACCCTCACAAAGCCTAGTCAAGGTTATCTACCTTGCATTGCAAAGGAAAAAAGGACACCTTCAGATCCATAAATAATCAGACCCAAGGATAATATTGAAGCAATTGATGATAGCAGAAACTGCTGTTATTAAGCTGCAATGGACCAAGGGCTATAGAAGTTGTACATTTGGCATTCAACTGCTTTCACCTTTTCATGATTATGCATGGTTCAGTCAAACCATGTTGTGGAATGTTAAGTTGTGCTGCATCAATAGTAATGGACCAGGAATTATGACATGTTTTATGTTATCATTCATTTAAAACAGATAGTTTAGATTTCAGCCACAAGCAAAAGTTTATATATAATATATTTATTACAAACAATAGTGAACACTTAAGAGCTATTATTTTAAATCTAAATGACATTGTGTTTAGTATCCATTTCCTCCAGCTCTGCAATGTGCAGCCTGTGGTGTCTGTCATCTTTCCCTGGAGTTCTCCTAGATACAAAGTGACAACTTCTCACAAGTTACCAGAAACAGGAGAAAATGTGGAGCCCTGCTCCAATGAACTGTTTCACATTACAAGAATTTACAATGAGCATCTGACAGAAGAAAAGCAGTGGAGCTTGAGAGGGGAATATCATGCAGTAAATCGCTTGCTATTATCTATGTTGACAATAAGGGGTGGGGAGGACAGTACTTAAGCAAAAAACACATAAGGAAACACATTGAATTGGTGAGTGGGCTCCTTGTGTACAAAAACTAAATGGTGCTTCTGAAAATCTTGCCATTTTATAGACAATATTGGGTCTGGACCTAGAGCTTGTGCAGAAAGCAGTAGATGGCTGTGGAGAAGGAAGGGACTGTGGGTCCCCTCCTGCCACCACCAGCATCCACAGCCA
This sequence comes from Agelaius phoeniceus, assembly GCF_051311805.1. NCBI lineage: Eukaryota > Metazoa > Chordata > Aves > Passeriformes > Icteridae > Agelaius > Agelaius phoeniceus. The sequence goes on along the minus strand of NC_135265.1, from coordinate 132,648,645 downwards.
ATCTCTGGGTCAGCCCATTCAGCTGCTGCTTCTCCAGCCTTTCCCATGGCTGAGCACATGCAAGGGCAGAGGATACCAAACCATCCTGTGCAGGCAGGGAACCCTGAGTGCAGCCCTGGAACAGCCACACTGGCCAAAGCCACCATCACCTGCCATCAGCAGAGGTGTGAAATGGAGCCCATGCCCTATCCTGTCCTCTCACTGCTATCTGCCTTTCCCATAACAGAAGACCTGACTAAAAGCTTCCAGCTTACCTGCTCTTTTTCCCTCCTTGCTATACACAGCCAAAACAAAGGCCACAGGTGCTAACCAGAGAGGAATGGATCACCTAGATCCACCTTAAAAATGCCTGACCAGTGAAACCAAAACCTACCATTCTGAATTATTTTTGGTTTAATGATTTCTTTGAACAAAGGCAGTAGTGGGTTGTCCCCATCAGTATGATGGGGATGCTGCACTAGGCAAATCTGAGCAGTCCTTCCCCCTCGGTGTTCACAACATGAAGTGAAGTTGGACTGCAATACAATAGGTCTCAGGACACTGCTTCAAGTGGAAATAAAGCAAGCAATTTGGAGAGTTTTCAGGTGCTTCACATTTTCATTTTCGGCTATCTACACAAATAAAAAGGCTTAAACTATTATTCAGTCTCCACTCAAAGTATAATTTTGACATTTGGAAATCTGATTTTGTGATCAGAAACACATGTAGAATAGAATTACGAAGTCAGCAAAGACTCCAAGCATGATTTTATTGGGAGCTTGGGTATGCCCTTCAGAGTAATTGGGATGTGGAATGTGGAAGTAGTTTTTACAGGAAAACAGGGATAAGGCCTCCTGTAGCCAGCCCCAGGCAATGGAGCGAGTAAAATATAAGAAGAATTCACATTCAACTTGATAATAAGGTTTCCTAGCATGTTAATTAAATGAAGTCTCACATCCCCAGCCCTGTTGTTTTAAACATTTTAAGGCATTAACATTGCACAATAGAAACACAATTTCCCCTCTCTCCAGATGTCTATACTAATTTGATTTTCCTAGTTGTTAGCTTTAAACTTTCTATGAACATGAAAACGTATCCTTTCAGCAGTGCTGTTGTATTTTCCCCTTCATTCTTCCTTAATACTCATTTTGGGTACTAATTGGCAACAGTGTTTTTTAAAAATAAATTCTTAAAATGGGAAAGCTTTGCTGTTTATCCTATACTGAGGCACTATTTTCCACAGCTTGACTTTGAAAGAACACAGTGGGAAAACAACATCCATTTGGTCCTGAGGGTCTGAGCCTTTACAGATAACATGAAGGAGATTTAGGGAGTGAGGTAAAGCCAGAGGAAACCTCATAAATCATATCCCATCTTTCTGCTCTTCTTAGTATTGGCTTAAGTGGTAATAGGTTACTAAAATCCCTTTGGGAATGCAAGTGTGCACACCTCCTTTGAGCTCTGTGCAGTGACTCGGGTGCATTGGGAGGCAGTGACTCACCAAAGCAATTGAGTGTATGGGACACAGGTACATGTATGTGCTGGCAAAACTGTACAAATGGGAGAGCTGGAGCTGTGCTTGTATATACACTGAGAGAAAGCTCTGCAGCTGGTGAGGAAGGCACCAACATCTCCTGCACTCAGCCATCTTACTCAGGGATTTCTCCAGGACATGGACAGGGACAATGATCCTGAAGATCATTGTCACAGGTTCAGGGTTCATTTCAAAGCCAGAAGCTGAAAAATCCTGCTATGAACTTATTATTGCCAGGAAAAACTTCTACACATTGGAGACAAAGGAAAACATTTCACTGGCAAAACCCACCACTTTTTTAGTTAAAAATTAAATTTTAAAATACAATTTAAAGACTATAAGCATAGATAGTCTTCTCTATTGATTGGTCCAGAGTGTTTTGGTTCTCTTGTAGGAACCATTCTAGTGGCAGACAGGCCAGCAAGCCCTGGGCTTGGTTGGGATAGAGTTAATTTTCTTCATAATACCTTATGTGGGAATATGTTTGGGATTTGTGATGAAAATAGTGCTGATAATACAGGTATGCATTAGTTATTGCTGAACAGTGCTTGCACAGCATCAATGTTTCTTCTGTCTCACACTGCCCTGCCAGAGAATAGACTGGGGGTCTACATGAAGTTGGGAGGGCATACAGCTGAGGCAGCTGACCCCAGATGACCAAGGGGACATCCCAGAACACATTAGGTCATGTTTAGTTCTAGTTCTGGGATGGTGGAAGTTGGTGGAAACTGCAGTTGCTCAGGAGCTGGCATTGGTCTGTTGGTGGTGAGAAACTGCTTTCATTTGCATCACATTTTTTCATGTGTTTGTTTGGTTTTTTCCTCTCTTTTTGTTAGTTTTTTCTTCTTTTATTATTATTATTATTATTAAGCTCTTCATATCTCAATTACTTTTCTGACTTTTATCTTTCTTCCCCTTATCCCACTGTGGGGCACTGGGCAAGCAGCTCTGGGGTGCTTAGCTTCCTACCAAGTTGAAACCACAATGGTCCCCAAATTTAAACTATATTAATAAAAGAAACCAGAAGCTTGACTTTGACCCATGCTGTTTAGTTATCTGCATCCTCCCTGGTGCAAGTTTGGACTATACTACACCATTTTAGTGAGAAAGCATTTTCCTGTACGGATGTGAGCCATTCCATGTGGCTGTCCTCAGAGGCAAAACCAGGTTCCCAAACCATACTATTTATTTCTGTAGTTTTAGCTACAGATTCAGTCCCAGATTCACTCCCAACCCAGAACAGTGGGACTCCAAAAACTTCACTGTCACCTTCATCCTGTGAATTCTTCTGGAGCTTACTATTCCCTTCACTCTTCAAGGAGCTGAGGAAAAGTAACACTCAATATCAAGGGTCCCTCTCTCCTCCTAATTATTTCTGAACTTTGGACAGACAACCTAGCCAAAGTTTCCCTTTGAGTTTTGCACATGGCCTAACATGAACCAAACTCTACACTGAACTGTCTATCCATAGCCCTCAATGGTTCTTATGTTGGCTCAGGACCTGAAGTGCCCATGGTCTGTCACCGATTTGTTGTGGGATAAAATCTTCCAAATTTTTAATCCTAATTATAAGAGGAGCCCTGTTTGCTTTCATTTCTGAACCATCCCATAATCAAAGAAATACATCAGAATTTTCATGGAGGAGTTCTTCCAAGCTTTTCAGGCATGTTACATGAGATGAAGACATATTTTACTTCCAAATGTTAATATGGAAAGGTAGTTACATGGGAGACCCTGTTCTTCTCCCCTGAAGTAAGGGCTAAAATCCTCTGTAATATATAAGGATTCGGGTTTGATTCATACTTTATTTGGAAAGGCTTTGAAAGCAAGGCAGTGAAGTGATTTGTCTCATTATAGAATCAGGTCAGTAGCAAAACCTCAACTCATTCCCTTGGGTTTCAAAATTTTTCAGTCACCTCCTCAAATGGGCTTAGACTTTAATGGCCAGTCTGAAATCATATGGGATCACATGAATAATTTTTTTCCTGCCTGGGCAAAGGCTTCAAAGAGAGCTCAGCAGCAAGAGATCACACTTGTGGCATTCAAAAGGGTACTGAGTTCAGATGTGAAGTGCGGAAAATCAGATTTCTGAGAGACTTGTTGGTAAAATAAATTATAATGGGAAAACACAGTTAATGATACTGCTGTCATTAGAAGGGTTAGAGATTTTTTAACACAGTATAGAGTACTACAGGCATAATCTTATTAGAATTTTTAAGCCCATAAATCTGACTGGTCTCAGTGAAATGAAAGAAATTCTTTCCACTGTGGTGGTAAATGTTTCATGAAATGAATTAGGAAAGCCAAAACCCATCAACAGTTGGAACTGGTGAGGGATGTAATGGGCAGCAAGAAGGGCTTCTGCAGGCACATCAACAGCAAAGGAAGACTAGGGAAAAGCTAGGCTCAGTGCAGAATGGTGTAGGGGAGGTGGTGACACAAACATGGAGAGAGCTGGAGTGCTCAGTGGTTTCTCCACCTTAGCCTTTATGGGTAAGAACACTCTTTAGGAATCCCATGTTCCCAACCAGCCAGAAAGCTTGAAGCAAGGAAGACTTAACCTCAGTAAAGGTCAATCAGGTAAAGGAACATTTTAGGAAACTGAACATAGACAGATCTGTGTGAACTGATGGATGTATCTGTGACTGGTGAGAGAGCTGGCTGATGTCTTTGTGAGGCCATTCTTGATTATGTTTGAAAAGCCATGGCATACAGGGTGATGCCTTGAGAGACTACTTAGAACAGAGGCTAGACAGTGTTAAAGGAATAAAACAGGTACTTATTTACAAGGCCTTCAAAGGATACACCTTGGGCAGTACAAGAGCCTGGCTGTGGCTCCACCCAAGATGGACACCAGGTTATGAGTTTTCACACTTTTATAAGTTTTGGTCCATTTACATGTTGGGGTTAATTGTCCAGTTACAGCTTCAGGTTATGAAGTCCCATCCTCCCAGTTTGCTCTCCTCAATTTGCTGTTGTTTATACTTTTTGGGCCTGAAGCTGCAACAGTGCCCTTGGTTCTTGGGCTGGAAAAGGGTTGTTTTGTCTACCTAAACCGTGAGGAGAACTTGCTAACATTTATATCAAGTTCAATTATATACTAATGCAGTACAGAATCTGGATAATATGAAAGCTGGAATTTAAGGCATCTTAAGGAGAAACTTAAGGAGAAGTTCCTTCAAAATGAAAGAGACCAAATATCACTCTATATTGGAGAAAGGCAAGATGGAGGATCAGAGAACCCTGGATCAGGCATACACACCTCAGTCATTGGGAAGGTGATGGAGCAACTAATCCTGGAAACCATGTCCAAGCACAGAGAGGACAAGAAGGTGGTTTGGAGTCATCAGCATAGATTTACAAGGGGTAAATCCTGCCTGACTGAACCAACAATGTTGTATGATGAAACGACTGGTTTGGTGGATGAGAGGAGAGCAACAGTAGTGGTCAACACTGAATCCTGTAACATTCCTATAGACAAATGGAATAAGTTCGAGCTAGATAGATTGTGATGATTGCAAACTGGCTGAACTGTGGAGCTCAAAGGGCTGTGGTTAGCAGCATAAAAACCAGTTGGAGTGGGGTACCAGTCACTAGTGGGGTACCCCAGAATGGATCTAGGTCCTACACTGTTAATTATTTTCATTATCACCTGGATGATAAGGCAGAGTGCACATGCAGAAACTTTCTGGAAGATATGAAACTGCGAGGAGTGGTCGATAAACCAGAGGGTTGTGCTGATGTTCATGGGGTAGGGACAGGCAGGAGAATTGAGCCAACAGGAGTCTCATGGAATTCAAGAAGGTGTGAATTCCTGAGCAGGAGCAACTCCCAAGAACCAGAGCATACTGGAAGTTGACCCACTGGAAAGCAGCTTTGCAGAAAAGAGTGTCTTGAGAGTCTGGATGGACACCAACTTGACCATGAGCCAGCAATCCACCTTGTAAGAAAAAAAACAAAAAATAGAGCAAACAGCCTCCTGCATGGCATTAGGAAGAATGTTGCCAGGATGTTGAAGAAGTCAGTTCTTCCCCTCTGTTTAGCACTGGTGAGACACACCTAGATGCTCCACTCACAACTTCATATCTGGACTCCCCAGTACGAGAAAGACATGGACACGTGGGAGCAAGTTTGCTAAGGTGTGTAAGGAGATGCTCACTTGTCATGCAAGTGGCTGAGAGAGCTGGATGGGACTGTTGACCATGGAGAAGAGAAGGCTTGATGGTAATCTCACAAAGCTGATGAGACACAACAGAGCTTTTCCATATCGCTGAAGTTTGCTGATCTGCAGAACATTGCATCATGTGTAACAAGCCTATATCATGGGTAGGCTTTCACAGCTGAAGAGAAACTGGTTTCTGAAAAGGAGTCCTTTGATCATGGGGGATGCCATGGGTATCTGTAAGTGCTTCTTGATATGTATGTTGAGACACCAACCCTAAGAATACAGCCCAAAATATGGCAATGCAGAATATAGAAAAAAACTCTTAATTTCCATTTGTAGTTTTGGTTTCCTCCTTTCAGAAGAATGAAAAAACAAACTTCAGCAGCCATATGCAACTGTATTATTCCTCATGACAATATAAAATAGTAAGATATCTTCACAAACTACATTAAGAATCATATTTTATATTGCTGCATAAATTTGCTGAAATTATATAGAAATCTTCTCTGTAGATCATACATTATTTTAAAAACTCCAAGCTATTTTTTTCTCATACTGTCTGTTTAAGCTACTGGGCAAGTTGTTACATGAATAAATATATTACCTTCCTCTGAAAATTTAATATTAAGTGCTGTGTTATTGTTATAAAATACAAGTTGATCAGACAGAATTATTCTGACAATGGTGTTCACAAGAGTATCATTGTACCTTAAATTTCAGTGTGTAATATGGTATAATAGTAATATGGCAATATGTAATGGGCACAGACTGAAATACAGGAAATTCCATTTAAACATAAGAGAGGCATTCAATTGCTGTGAGGATGTTTGAACACTGGCACAGGTTGTCCAAAATGTTTATAGAGTCTGTCCTTGGAGATACCCAAAACAAAAGTGGACTCAGCCATGAGCAACCTCCTATAGCTGACCCTGCTTTGAGCTCAGATTTGGACTGGATAACCTCCAGGGGTTCCTTTCAACCTCAGCAATTTTGTGATTCTGTAAAATGCTGTGATTAGATTACACAAAGTCTGAAATGAGAAGTTGCTTGCAAACCTGTGTGCTCCAGCCACCCAGAGCCAGCAGTGAACCAAGACTCAGACTGATGAGAAAGATTTCAAGACTCTTTGAAACTGAGGGGCCTCAAAGAGTTTCTGAACTGCAGTGGCTGGAAATGCCAAGATGAGACCCAGGCACATGCATATGCTGCCTTGGCTTCAGCAGTAAGGGACATAGGACACAGTCCAAAGGTGAACCACAGCTTGGCCCAGTGAGTGGTTACCTGGAGAAATGAAAGAACCAAGTCTCTGGGGACAGAGCAGAGTGTGGGGGCACCTACAGTGTCCAGTTGCATCCCATTGCTCTGAATGTCCCTTCTGGACTGCCACAATCATCTGTGTGCCCTTCAGCATGGCATTATTAGGCTGGGGGTGAGAAAAGAACACAGAGTGAGAACAGTTCAGCTTCCATTCCTAGAAGTTTTCAACTGCTTCAGACTATATAAAGCCCTGAAAAATGTGGCCTGACCTCAGAGTTTACCCTTCTTTGAGCAAAACATCAGTCTAGAGACCTGAGATCCCTTCCAACCTGAGTTACCTTGAGTCCTACACACTCACATTTCCCTGAGCTGCTGGATGAATTGCAGAGCTACCCAGTTCTGCCCAGCAGTGTCCCCAGCTGATCCCCTGAAAAGCCAGCAGTGTGTTCAAGCCATGACACTGTCACTCACCGCTCAGGTTTTCCTCTGGGATTTTGGGAATGCTGGCAGTGGCAGAGACATTTACCCTGTGGGGAGCCAGGCTGAATGTCCAAGCACTAAGTTCTTCTTGCTTTTCAGAGACACTGTTCAGACCAAACTGCTACTGACTCGCTGGATTTTTGTGGCTCACCAAAGGCTGGCTGTGGATGGGAACCCCCCACACCAGGTCTGAGAACGGTGCTGCTCAGCAGGTCCCACCCAAAGAATGTTTTACTGAGCTGGTTGTTTCCTACTGGCTTGTCTGGGCCTGTGAAATGATTCCTGCTGACCTGCTCTTACTCACAAAGGCCTTTCTCTGATTATTTTTTGTCTGGGAAAGTTACTTCTATTGTCTCAGCTTATTTATTTGTATCTGCCAAATGAACATTTCACTTTCAGTTCTGGTTAGAAGTCAGAAAGGAAGTGTCTTGGCTTTTCCCACTAAAAAATCATGGGCTGCATTCCATGGTGGATGACAGAAGACAGCTTTCTAAAGATTTAACCCATTTAAAATTAGTTAAATTAATGCTATTATGTGAATCTTTCTCACTCCACTGCCTGCTCTGTTCTTTTACACGAGCAGATAGTGTTGTGTGTTCAGAACAAGCCGTAGTAAAGGGTTACATCAACATTATTACCATCCTTCTTCCTAGGACTCTATCAGGACCCAGAGTTTATGTATTTTTTCCTCATTCAAAGTCCTTCCTTAAGCCCTCAAGAGTTTTGTGTGAACAAAATCAAGTCTTAAAGATTCTGAAGTAAATAGGTTCATTTACACATGGTTGTGTGTGTCTGTAATTAGATCTTTTAAATTTGGTTTGAGATACAGGACAAAATGTTCCTCACTAATAGCTGAGTCTTACACAGCAGAGTTTTCTTTTGAAGTATCAAGCATGGATACATGATCCTATTTAATGGCAGCACTTTAAATTGCAGGCTGGCTAATTCTATGTGAATTCTTCTCATCTGTTTCATATTTCTCGTACACATTACTGTAAAACAAGCTGTACCCATTTCTGTCAGTGAAACCACTGTCCTAACCCACCATTTTTCTTCGAGTCTGATAATAATGGTTGACTTTACCTCAAGAGAAAAACCTACAGGCAAACATGTCACACATAGCACAGTTTGACTAAGAACAGATACATGCCACTGGTCATAAAGGGTAAACACTTAAGACATTTAACCCAGCTGAGCAGTACTAAATGGAAGGCAGTGGTCATCTGGCTTTTGAATCACCTAATTGACATGTCAGAAAATAAGCATTTTATTGACAGGAGGTGATTGCAGAGAAAAGTAATTTTTCATTTAAATAGCCAGATACTTCCCTTCCTCCTTCCCTTTGTATTTGCAGTGCAGGGGAACATTTTGTTAAGAAAGCAAAACCACCAAAACCAGACCCTTTATTGCATTATTTTTGCCTAAGCAGCTACCTTCTGATAATTATTTTCCTGACTGCAATCATCTATAGAGGATTCCAGCATAGAATAGTTTCTAAATTATGTTTGCTCTCAAGGTTTTTAAATTTGGATGCCTTTTGAACAACATTAGGATTCAACTCTCTCTGAGAAACCCCTCAAATCTCATGCAATGCAGTGGTAATTCTTGTGCAATGAAATCACCCAGTCTTACCCCAGTGTAATTCCACTGAAGTTGCCCTTCCAGCTTCTCTTTGGTACCAGCTGGTGATAGGTAAGGGGAACAAGAGGATTTCAAATTAATCCTGTGATTCTTACCCCAGTCCCCAAAACAGTTTCAAGAATATTCCAGTGCAGGGATGTGAGTTTTTGTTTGGTCTCTATGCACCACATTTTCCTTCCTTAGCTCTCCTCAGCCATGGTGACACCCTCCTGTTGGTACAGAAGGTAGAAGATAAATCAGCTGAGGGCTGATTATCCTGTAAGGACTGACTGCCAGTGCTAGACATGTGTACCAACATGGACAACTCTCCCTGTGCCAAAAAGCCACTTGATCCTGAGCTGGATTGTCATGAGGGCAGGCAAGGATGACTGCAGAGGGGCAAAAGCTGTCACCATGGTTTTCCAGTGCTTGTCTCAAGACACAGATTTCCACCACACCACCCCAGGCACCTAGCCCTGCCCTGTATCTGCTTAAAGGAGAAAGACAACCCCCCAGTGACCATTAGGGTTGTCTTTGTCTTGTCTGACCCAGCTGGGTTCTGCCATGCCACTGCCTCCCCCATCACCAGGGTCTAGGGCTGCACTGTATCTTGCCAGACTTGCCAGATGCTTTCCCTGTTGCTTGCCCCACCACCACAGGCTTCCCTGCAGGCACCTGTGTCACACAGGATACCTCCAGCTGTACTGGTGACAAGTGTCCTTTGGAGGAGAGCTAGATCCAGGGTAAGCCAAACCATTTTTTTTGTCTCAGAAGCCTTCAGTGGCTCTGCCCAAGGAGAGCACAAAGAGCGGCAGCTACCATGGAAGAGAGTTGAAGGTGAGGACAAGGAAATGAAGGTGATGACAGAGGAACTCCTCACCTTTGTCCTGGTGGAAGGTAGCTGGAGAGGCTGTGGCAGGGCAGCCCTCTGCAGCCCAGGGAGCTAATGCTGTCTGACTGCAGTCCTCTGTACAGCCCCTCTTCCCCACAACAGCATAGCTCCAGCTGTTTACAAGCCCTGCTTTTATGAGGTTGAAGGCACAGAGATGTAAGTTAATACATTCTGGGAGAGCACTACACAGCACTACACAGTGCTGTCAGCCTGGAGACTCGCTCTCAGTGCAGATAAAGCACTGCTTCCCCACACTTTGAGAGGAATTTTGCAGATATTGACCTGCATAGGTTCTTTTCTGAGCAATACTCTTAAGAGTTTCTGTTGACAAGGACAGGCAAACTATTTTATCTTTCATACCTAGTTATGATGGCCCAACACAATACCTCTACTTTTGGAGGAAGCAATGGAGATCAGCTAAAATGCTGTGCCTTCCCATACAGTGAAACCATCATTTGTGTGCTGTCCAAATTGGGTTCGTGGCATTCATGAGATTTCTTGCCCTCGAAGCTGCTAAGATATTAAATCAACTTTTTAAAATTTTTGCTATTTACACAAAAAGAAAAGAAAATAATTGGAGCCTACTCATGTTTATAAAACCCTTACACATCATAAAATGCTACAGGAAAATATTTCTCTAGATGAAATGTGAAGTTTTCACATGTCTTTTTTTTTGACCACTGGTCCCACACACTTTGTTTTGAAGATGAAGATGAGTTGTTAAAACTGTCACCATTCTCCCTGCTCCTTGGAAGGACTGTTTTATAATGTGTTGACTCAAAAAGGCCCTTAAATATGTGCTCAGTGGGAGTCAACTGAGACAGTAGCCATGCTGGCTCAGCACAGCAACTTATATTTAGCAGCTGAGTATTTAGCATGAGATTTATTTTCAGAAGAAACATCCAATAATAGAGATGGCTGTTGTTTTTCTATTCCTTTCAAATTCATCTAGCAAAAGCAGAAATGTGATGAGTATCTGAGCCAATTTCTATTTTAAGAGCCACTTAAGGAGGTATTTCAGCTAGACAAAGTAAGAGGTTCAAGACAGTAACAAAAGGGTGTGGACAGAGAAATCATTGTCAAAGTAAAATGTTACAATATTAATTAGAGGAAAAGCCCTTTGAAATACCATCCTACTACTCATTATTAATATTGGTTGTTATGAATACAACACAGTTCTGCTGGGTCATTTACTCAGAAAATATCTGGATGATCATGCTACCCTGGAGAGCTTCAACTCTACTTGCTCTCAGGGTTTCCTCTGGAAGTAATATGTTTTCAGAAGTGGATAGGGAGTTAGACCATTCATCCTCATTCCACCCAACCATAATTCTTCTCCAAAATATGTTATATCCACTCTTAAGGAGAAACTTAAACAACAGGTATGTCGGACTGTCACCATAGTTATGTGTGTCATGGAACAGGATCTCTCCTCAGGGCACTTCCTATGCAAATAGACATGTGAACAAGCCTGGGGGGCTAAAATGAGAGCTCTCAGAACAAAGATAAGTTGATTATGTGTTCCAGATTTGAAACCCCCCAATGACATCACGCCCCCACTTCCCAAGATCATTTGGTGTAACATCTGTGTGTAATGCTAGTGCGGTCTTGATAGTTACTGGAGCAAAATCTCAAGTAACATCTGTGGCCTCATTAAGAACCAGGCCTGTTTGCCTTCCTTTAAAAACTACTTTTGGCTTGTGTCACCCGCTGATTTGTGACTTGTGTCTGTATTTGCTTTGTTCCCAGTGATTTCAGTAAATTGAAAAGTGTTCAAAATCCCTGAGCCCTGGAGATTCCTGTCCCATCTCTGATCTCTTCTCACCTGAGCAAAACTAGAAAGAAATCCTTACTGACCCAAATCCAAAAATATGTTACTTCTACAGTTGTTCTAAAATATCCCTGCTTGCATTTCAGTCCTGTATGTAGCAGGGGAAAAGTGCCTGGGCAGTGTTTTCCTGGAACTAATTATGCCAAATTCACAGAGGCATCTGGGGATCTAATTCCCATTGACTTCCTGGGATGTCTAAAGCTCTTTGTGAATGTAAGGATGAAATCTAAGGATGAAAATACATTCTCATATTACTAGTCCTAGGAAAGATGTCCAGCAGGAACCATAGGTTTTGCTTGCTCATGAACTGGCAACCATCAAGGCATCTCATTTGGTTTCACTCATTACTTTCAAATAAATCAAAATTTTCTCTAAAAGCAGCCTCCATTCAAAAAGTTCTTGTGTCCAAATAACAAAATGGCTCATCCTTACCTGTCCTACTATAAAATATTTCCACTGCATTTCAGTGGAAGGAGACAGAGGTAGATGATTATGAGCCATGTCGTGGACTGTACTCTCTCTTTCCACATTTGCCTTCCCTAGCACAGGCAACACATATCTCCAGCTCTCTCCTTGATATTATGTCCTACACACCAGACAAACAGAGAATATGAAAACTCAAGCTTGTTATTAATTTTACAGAATCTTCCCGCCCCTCCCTTCTCTTTTTCCACCTGAGGACTGACTGTTGGAGCTCCCAGCATCATCCTTGCCTGGGGATCTGGGATAGAAATAAATAAAGGTTGATTTGGGGCCTCCAGGGTGCCCAGCAACAGCCCCCTGAATCTCCCCAGAAGAAAAAAGACAAATATCGGTGCCTATGCAGGCTTCTGAAATGCCTGAGTTACACTTAGTGACTTATCAAATCATGAATTCAGTGTCCAGCTAGGAAGAAGTTTGTATGTGATGCTACATGGCATAGCAGATAGTGTGTTAGCACATGCCACACATGTTTGGGCACAGAATCTTTATCTGAAGCATAATCATGTAAGGAGATGAACATATATTTTATTAGAAGAATTAAATGGTCTAAAACCAGGCATGTTTTCACCTACCTTCATGTTTAGGCACTTCTATTACCCATTGATCACTTTCTGGCAGTTTATTTTAATCTCTCAAAGTATTTAAAAGTATACCTCACAGACACCACTGTACAGGGCCATAGGCAGGAAACTCCCTGGAAGGCAGATGAGGATGTTAGGCCCCCCAAAAATGGGATACAGGACCCAGGTGAGAGATGAAGAAGCAGAGGAGATGTCTTCCATGTACCTCTGGTGTCAACCAGAGGGAAACCATGGCAGAGCTTGAGGGAGGGAGGCAGTCATACAGACAATCAAGCAAGCACCCTCCATCTCTTTCTTCCTTTCCACTCTCCCCCAAGGAAACCTGAGCCTGCAACATGGGCTTGGCATAAAACCTGGGCCTGATTTTCAGGTTGTTAATGCATAACACAGCCTTGATAACTCACTGAAATCAAACAAGATGGTAATTTAGACATGCTAGAAATTATCTATGGTGCAAGCAGGAAAAAGCTTCTGAAAACAATACACTGTGTAGTACATCCATACACATAGCTCACTGTTCAGAGCTCCCAAAGAGGAGCAGCCCTTGAAAAGAAAGGCAGGCCTGCAGAACATTGCATACACAACATAAAGAAAAATGGGATACTCCCTGAAGCAGATAGCACACCTCCCCTATAGCTGGTCACGTGAAATCTGGGTACCAAGTAGCATGGAAGAACTACATTGGTAAATTTAGTCTTGTTGGTGAAAAAAATCCACCAAAGATAGAATACAGTGTCAGAGGTAAAGTAAAACCATTTAGAAATTAGCTATTTCAAACCCCATTGTGAGGAACACCAGAAACACTGCATTATTACTGTTCCACCCCAGGTAACTGCAATACATATATAAAATTGCAATGGGTATGACAATGCTGTGAACATTGGCAGTATATCAACAGCAGATTTCTTACTTCTCTTATAGCTCTGTATTAGTTCTGAGAGTCAAAATAACATTTTTGGAGGGGCTGGTAGTTTGTTAAATGTGGAAGGAGAAGAGTTGCTCTGGCATGGAGCTTGCACTGGGACCCTCCCCAGGTAGCACAGCATGACAGGCCCTTGGCAGCTGCATCCAAGGCCTCTAAGAAACTTCTAAGTTTGAAGTTTGGTTTAACAAAAAATGCCTAACACATTAATTTGACTTTCAACATGCCTGCCCTAGGCCTGTCACACCAAGCTTTATAATCAGCTTCACTAGCTGGATGGGAGAAGCACAGGCTGGGGAGGGAAGCAGGACTGGACAAGAAGCCAAATTAAGCAAAATCAGAAGCAGCTTTGTAAGTTCTGCCTAAAGTCCCATTAGACAATTTTTTTTCTCACATTTTTTTTGTGAAGCTAATGCAAAGTTCTCACTCTCTATAGTGAGTTATGAACTCTCCCAGGTTGGTGAGTGTGCTGGCAGAGAGATGCAATCAGCCAGTTTTTCATTTTTGAGCAACTACTAATTTCTAAAAATGTCCACTTCAAGCATGTAGTAAGCACGTAGAAAGGAGTTCTTTCCAGGCCCATGGAAATGTTTATACTCCCTCTTCTGCCTAAAATAAAAATTATGGGGCAAGTTCCTGGCTGGTGAAGCTCAGTGTGACTCCTTTGAATTTCTTGGCATTTTTCCACCTTCTGCCAGCTGAGAACCTGGACATCCTTAGCTGTTCAGCAAAGTCAGCAGAGGGATGAAGAGAAAGTGCATCATTCCCAGCTACCAAATGCAAACATTTCTGCACTTTTCTCACTAAAATGCAAGCTGCCTTAAAGATGAAGAACAGGCTGCTTCTTACAGCCTCAGCCTGCAAATAGGAATGTGTGACCACAAGAGCTCAAATGGGAAAATTCCATTTCAAATTCTGGGCCTGATAATGCAATTAATAAAGAAATAAATCTGCAGTATATGGTCAGTCAAATTAGAGTTTTAGCAAAAGAGAGATCAGAATTATAAAATTCCTCTGAAATTTCCAGTAACTACATATTTGTTTATGAACATAGATCTGGTCGTGTAGAATTTAGAAAAATAAAAATCTAGCATTTACAGTAATTAGACTCCAAAAATTTTAGATTTACACATTTCCAGTGAATAACAGAGTTCCTATTAAATAATATATTTCTTCACCTCTGGAAGAGATGAAAACTAAAATTCTATGACTATGCAATATACAGAGATGTAGGTAAACATGCACAGGTGTGTTTCTCACACATCTTCCTAAGACATTCCATAATTGTATAAAGTTACACACTAACTATACATAAAAGTTTATACATAAAAGGAGCATAACTCTGCAAAGCCAATAAGTTAAAGTTCAAGAAATGCTGAAATCAAGGACACCACTGTAAAAAAAACAAATTTAAAAAAATTGCCCAGTACAAAAAAAAAAAAAAATCAATATTTCAGATATTCATCCCAGTTTGGAACAAAAATATGAAACAAACCAAATCAACAACAACAAAGAAGGGAAAGGGGAAGGGGAAGGGAAATAAGGGAAAGGGAAAAGAAACCACTCCCAAAAAATTCCTATCACTGGACTTCTCTGCAGGCTGAGAATTGTGGTTTTCATCAATTTTTGCCAAAGATTTCTTTTGCCAGTAGGAGAGCATGCAAAAGAAATGCTCCAGGAGACATTTTACCATCATCCATCCTGTCTCCCCAGCCTGGGTCTGCTCCAGCCTCTGCTTCACCTCCATGAACAGGATTAATTTGTCCAGCTGCTCTTTCCATTCTCCAAAACCTTTACATTCCTTGCTTCCTATCTTGCACCTTACCTGGGAGGCACTGGGAGCACAAGAGAGAAGCTCTCAGCTTTCCAGGCTGTGCCTGGGGCACCAGGACCAGAGGAAGAAATCTCAGGAAAAGCCCTGCTCACTCCCTCCCTGCCTGAGCTATGCTCGGGGCAGGCAGAATATTTGGGATAAGAACTACCAAACTTTAGGCAAAACGTACACAGATGTGGCAGACTGATTTTTTTTCACAGCTTCATCAAATTTGAACACCTTTCCATGGGAACGGGAAAAGGCATATTCTGAGCCCTTAAGTAATTTTAAGACACAAGGGACAAATGCAACAGTGCTAGAATTCATCAGGAGAGTTTCTTTCTTACTCTCTTATTGATAGAAATGCCCAGACTACTTAATTTGATTATTTGCCCAGCTAATTCAACATGGCATGGGAATTTCATCCCAAATATTTAGGCTCAGTTATGTATGTGGAAGATGAACTTATATGGGAAACTTCTAAGTGGAAATTGCACTTACCAATTCTTCCTAGGAAAGCCTGAAAAATATCCCCCACTACTGCCTGATGGAAAGAGAACAAGGAACATTTTAAGAAAATTTGTGATGTATGATGATTGGAAAGGGCAATAACAATATCTGATAATACCTGACAATAACTATAATACCTTAAGATTGTAGGAGGGATCCTGGGCTCTGCATGAAGCAGAGCCATGGCCACCTGGCCATGTTCATGTGTGAGTGCTCCTGAGTGACTCCCTGTGCTGCATCCATCAGTCTTCAGCCAAGACCTAGAGCACTGCTCCTCCTCCCGATCCCAGGGCTCAGCAGCTGTCCTCACCCTGCAGCATGACCCCGCACTCAGCATGCCCCACACAGACCCCACCTCTCCACCCCACCCACCAAACCCATGTCTCCTCTCTTGACAGCAGGAGAGTTACTGCAAATTAGAAGGCAAAACAGCTGTGAATGAAAAAGATTTTTTTCTCTCAGTCACAGGATCTCAGTGCAGTGGAGAGCCTGGTCTCCTCTCACTGAAACTGCAAAAATTATGGAACACCTAGAGGATGCTGTGGGTGTAAAGAGATTAAACCTTGCCCTTTGGACAAGGTTTGTGTGACCAAGCTATGTGTGTCTAGGTATGGTGCACCTTAACAAAAAAGAAAACAGAATAAATATTTGAATTTTTCAGTCTAGGGGAACTTAATCACAGTGCTCTCTGACTTTGTGTCTCAGGTGTTCTAGCAAGCCCAACGAGGTGCCCACGGGAATGGGGCATTTTTGCCTTTGAAAATAACCCTGGGACACACCATCAAGGTCTTGAGGAAAGAGTTTGTTTTGGATATTCAGCTGATGAACTTTGCTCTAGTGATACTCAGTAGGACAGTACCTGAATTACTGCAACAAGGAGATGACATCTTTCCCCAAGGGTTGTAGACTAATAGTGGTGATGGGATTGGTGCCCAAGGTATGTAATATAAAAAAGAGGATTGAGAGAAGAGGGGTCATTATGCTTCCCAGGTATAACAAGCAAACTCATCCTCTGGCAGCAGTGGAGGGAGAGTGGCATGGCAGGAAAACAGCAGAGACTGCTCATCTCAGGGACCAGTCATCTCAGGGGAGCCACCCTGGTGGAGATCCCTGCCTGAACAATGCAGCTGAACAGGACAAGAAGGGCTGGATCAGAAAGAACAGCTGAAAAGTGCAGGATTTAACTACTGGTTTCTACAGGAAGGGGGAAGAGGATGACTGTGGTTATGGCTTGATAGTCTTGTAACAGCCTGCTGCTTTCTCAAATAACATGGAGTGTGCTCCGTCAAGCAGGAGCCACCAAGCACCTGCTTCCCCTGTGCCTGCTTCGGGAGGCTTGGCCAAACATAAACACGCAGGTGAAGAGGTTGAGATGATGAAAGACAATAGACCATTACCAGGGACTTAATGGTGTTGTAAAGGAGATAAATGTCTTTGAAGTAACACCCTTAAAACATGTGACCTTTGGGCTGACCTTTCCTTTCAGATTATGGTATGCAGATTGTTTTATACTGGCTAGAGCAAACAAAGCAAGCAGAGCTAGCATCTCAGCCCCTGTGATGGGAAAGTACTTGGACGTCATATCCATTTAGACAGCCTGTTGTTTACTTTAGCTTGCCAAAAGTAAAACTCTGTCACAATTAGTGCCTTTCAAGACACATACCTCACACTCCAAATAAAGCAAGTGTGTTATTTTGACCAGAATTTCATTATGAAGACTGAATCCTGAACACAGAGAGCCAAACCATCCCTCCAGTGATCGTAGGCTTTCTCTATTTTAGAAAAGCACTGTTATGATTGTATGTCACTGGAGCAGGACAGTCTGGAGGACTGAGGTGAACCTGAAGGGGTCACCACCAGAAAGAGCAGAGATGCTGGAAGCACAGTGCATGAGGCTCTGATTGAGACTGTGAGAAAATAAGAACTTACACATTCCTCTTTTTCCAGCTGGGAGTATGCCAGCATGAATCTGCAGTTTTCTTCTATGTATAATCGCAGTACTCATTTATGAGATTAAGATTGCAAGCTCTTCCAGTCACCAGCAGCTTTTCTGCTTTGTGTCTGCATGGTGCTTGGTATAACAATGCTTCAAGCCACAGCTGGTGCCAAACACATAATAAATAAGGGTAGGAAGAAAGCTGCAAACGTTATTTGAAAGCTTGCATACAGAGAGTCTTTGCTCCTGTGTACATTTTGAGAAAAACCAGAAAACTGGAGTTTTTCTGAATCCAGATGCAGAGAGCTATTTCTGGTCTTCAGAGGTGAAGATGGGCACTACTGAGTGAGGAAAAGAGAACAAAAACTGGCAAGAGAGGTCTCTCACCCCTTTCAGCACCCTTGTAAAACAACTGAGTCAACTTTAAAGAACAAGGTCTGAAGATCCAACCAGCCTAGAGCTGTCTGCTAGGGCAGATGGGACACTGAACGTGCAAAGAATTGCTGGAGCTTAGAGAAACCGGGCTGATCTGTGCACACACAGCTGGAGGGGCAGCACTGGGAATGGTGCCAGGGCAGGGGGTGGAAAGGGGGCCATGGTGGGCTGGGCACAGGGTGGTGCACCTTCAGCAGCCACAGAACAGACACCCATGGGCTTCTTGTAAGCCTCAGAATTGTGGAGGTGAATGGGGCTCGCAGACCTGGGCAGCAAAGCCTGATCTGCTGCTATGCCTCTTCCCCTAGCTGCTGTCAGATGTCCTACACACAGCTCCTGGCCTCTGAGGAGCTCCACCCTGGAGCTATGTGAGGAGGCATGGACTGCTGCACCTATTTGCAGCCACATGAATGCAAAACCCGAGAACGCGCCCTGCGAATAAGCCCGGGAGCCTCCTGAAATAATCCTCTGCATTGCTGTCCCACCTTCCTGCCGGGGCTGGGACAAGTTGCAGCCCGCTCCATCCAGCTGGCCTGGGGTCATGCAGGGCCCTGGGGCAGGGCAGCCCCACAGGGCACACTGGGGGTGTCTCTGTGCTTTTGCCTGGTTTTATTTGGCCCTGATTTTTTGGTGACCCTGTAGGCTACAGAAGTGCCTCAGCACCAGGGCAGCTCTGGTTACCCCTTTCAGAAAAGTGCCTGTGTTTCCAGCTGTGGGAAGCAAAGGGAAGGTGATGGGTAGGACCAACACCCGGGTCCAACCTTAAAATCTTTTGAGGGAAGTAGAAAAACAACTCTAATTACAAATGGACTTTGGTGTTAAATTGGCCCCTGGTCTAAGTAGAGAAAATCCACAAGCTTTCTAAGAAACAAATAAAGGTGCTATATGGATTTGTATGTCCCAAGGACTTGATCCATAATTATTATAAGCTTGGTGTGTTTTTTTCTAAGCTAGATTTTGTTTTCTCAAGCCTTGTCATTTAAATGTCTCTCAGCTGCAAATGGTCAGAGGTTAGGAGGGGGCTTGGAAGATGGCATTATGTCTGCTTACCCACACTTATGCTGTCCCCTAAACTGTTGCTTTGGGATATTGAGTTAGATGGATCTTTTCCTAATGAACTTGGCTGCTCTCAAGTGCTTATAAAACATATCCTATGTTTGCATGTCATGGATTTCAAAGGCGTTTGGGTGGGATTTTGCTTTGGTTTGTGCTTTAATTAGCTGCAAACTTCAGTAAGCAGCAAAGCCAGTGGTATTTGCACATAATGCAAAATCCACCCTCAGACAGAGCTTGCTGCTGCTTTTAACCTTCCCTGTTGCCAGAAACCTGCTTTGTTTGTGCCAAAGCTGGAATCAGTGGCATGGTGAGGGTGGGGGTGGGTGGGGGGCAGACAGGCATCCCTCAAGGAGGGCACCTGGGCTGGGGGATTTTCTCCTCTAGAACCAAAACAGAACTCGACACTGGCATGTTTTTGACTCTGTGCCACAAACATTTGCACTCCACAGAGCTTTCTTAATTTGGCTAGATGGTATTTATCCACTCCTTGGGAGAGATGGCTGAGACTCCAGGCAGTTTGATTTATGCCAGTTGTTCAATTTGTGACAAATGCTGTCAACAGTTGTTCATTTTAATTACTGTTGTTGGGCCCAGATGTCTCAAAGATGAGCTCAGCACCACATAAATATAATAAATTCAGATAATATTAGCAACTCAGCTCCCTTTCTACAGGAGGAGCATGGAGCAACCTACTACCCTTTTTTCCCAGTATGTCTCTCCCCTGCCTGCCTGTCTTCAGCATGGCACTGGAAGCAGCAGTAGAAAGAGGAGGTGGATTACCTTTCCTTCCTCTTGGCTGGTGGGCTGCTCATGCCTGCTGCTCCCACACTAAAATCACACCTTGATTTTTTTCATCATATAGGTACATATCACTTTGCCCAGACCACACCAAAGCAAGACCTCTGGCCTCCACAGCAGAGCTGTTCCTGGTCCTCCAGGCTTTTGGCACAAATTGGAGAAACAGTGGAAACAGCAGAGCTCTCTGCCCATTTCTGTGCTCTCCAGTATTACTAGAGACCATTGTACCAAAAGGGAAACTATAATCCTAAAAACATTTTAGCAGAACCACTTTTTCAAGGCCTTTGTTCTCTCACTGAGTATACAACTCACTATATGGAGAGCTTTTTTCATGAGAGGTTCAGTGCCTTCCTCATCCCAGCTGGAGCTGGGCTCATAGAAGTGGCCTTAAGGTGATTATTAGTCCCAGGTCATGCATCCCCCTGTCACCTGTGCTGGACACCCCATCACTACCACAGGCTGTTCAACACTTTTTGGAAAAGGTCACAGGGATTGGGACTTTGGTAAAACTCAGGAGGGATGAATACAACCCTATATCCTACCCCAGCTGTGGAAAGGCTTGTTCTTCTCTGCTTCCTCCAGGATAGTGAATGTTGTTCACTAAAACTTGTTAAAAAGTGTATCCAAAGCCACAACTGGGATTCCAGTGCCTGTACATAATTAATGAGCAATATGGGCCATTTAATGTCTGTATTCTAACTATCAGCTCAGAGCAGGAATTCTTTCAAGAACATTAAGCCATGTAGACAACATTAGAACCTAAGCAAATGATGAGCAAAGTTGTTTACCTTGTGAAACTTCTCATATGTTAATTTTGCTCCTTGGTACTTTCTTAATTTTTTACTGCACAAAAGAATTTTCCCATGTAATTGCAGAAAGCACTTCAGGCAGCTCCTGCCTTTGGCTCTTGCCTTCTGTCTCCACTTACCAAGGAGGCAAATACTGTCCTCTGCCTGGCAGGGGTGGGGTTTGACATGCTTGGCCTCCTCCAAGTGGGGTCAGGGTCAGTGCCAGGGAAGTGAAGTCCATGATAATCTGAAGGAATACGGGTGCAGTGGGAGCCCAAGCCCGTGCTGGCTCTGGGTGCTTTTTTGGCAGGATTGGTGATGTTTCCCATTGTGGCTGTCTGGGGCAGTGGCTGGGCTCAGAGAGGACACGCTTCTGCCCATGGGTGACAGCCACCCTGCAGCCCTGCCCTGAGCCCAGGTCACACGGCACATTCAGGGGATGGAACCTGGAATGTGACACCCTGGGCTCTGGGGCCAGCTGGAGGTGGGAGGACAGAGCCGCGAGCGCGTTGTGACGCCTGTAATCACACTGGACACATACGGTTATATTTAAATGCTGGATGTCTGCTGGCTGAGGAGGCCGAGGCAAGACTGGACTTGATTAGACATAATGACAAAAACGGACCAACTGTTGCTGAGAAAGCCTCTGCAGCAAAGTATTAGCTCTTTGTTATTGAGATATTACTGTCTGAGGCTTCACCGCTTTCAACTCCCCATCGTTATCTTTACAGACTTCCACTGCACTTTAAATAGGTTCCCAAGTTCAGCTCTTTGCCCTCGGCCATAAATTTAACACACTAAATATTTTCATCTGCTGTAGAACACACCACACTGTGGAACTTGTTACTTCATGGCAAATAAATACAGCTTGAAAACAGGACATGCTTTTGAAATTTTTTTTTTTCAAAAGTACAACCCTTCTCACCCTAAAAATGTTAAAAATCAACATTTTTGTTTTCCAGTGCCTGAGTTAATGTATATCTATTATTATACAGTCAGTACTGACTGTACTTCTCTGTATCTAAACATAATGTATAAAAAAAAACAAGTTTAAATCATTATTTAAATGTTTATTTATTTATTTGCTGTTAAAAGATACAATAAATGTATTTATTTTTCAGGCTTTATTTAGTATAGTGGTTTTGTATATGATTACATTTATCAGCCTGTGCTTATACCCAACAAATACATCAATGTATCTTCTGTTGGGACTAAATGCACTTTTATATTATCTCTAATATTCCTGGGTTGTTTCTGTTTGTTCAAAGGTACCAGCAGAAAAGTGGATTTCTATGCAAAGTTTTATACAGGACTAAATAACCCTCAGTTAGACAAATCATTAAAATATATAATTTAGTTCTTTGAGCAAATTAGTGGAGATTTTACTTAAGTAAGAGTGACCCTGAGAGTCTTGCCTTTACTGGCAACTGCAGTAGCTTTTAATCTTTGTGCATTATATAAAAACCTGCTGAAGACTCTGTACCTCCACAGCTGAGCTTCCTGAGATTTATGAGGCAGAGGTAAGACAGACAAGAATGAACATGCCTGTACCTAATGGCTAGGGGACTTCACTGAAGGATTTCACATGAAACAGTAGCTGGATAAAAACCAGTGATAGACATAGAATCACAGAATAATTTAGCTTTGAAGATACCTCTGGAGGTCATCCAGTCCATCCCCCGCTCAGAGCAGAGTAAACTTCAAAGTGAAATACAACCTCAAGTTAGATCAGGTAGTACAGGGTCATAACCAGCTGAGGTATGAGCATCTCCATGGACAGGGTTGCTCTTGGGTGTAGACAGCAGAGCAGCCCTGCCCAGATAACTGCCCTACAAAAGTCATGCTGTTTGCTCAGTTTCCTCCCAGCCCTGTGATTCTGGCTGTGCAACGCTGCAGTTTCTACACAGACCTACAGGCCAGAGAGAGATGAGGGTACTTGCCTGAAATGTGGGAATGTGGTTTAAAATCCCCTCAGGCAGAGGAAGCCTCAAACCCTTCCTTGAATGGTGGTCCATCTGCTGTGGCCAGAAGCGCCGCCGACCACAGGCTTTCTTGTATTATTGATTCAAGTCCTGTGTCTGTTGCTAAAAGCATTTGGATGCTGCTTCATCCCCTCCCAGCAGCTGCACTCACTCAGGGAGCACCCCAATCCCAGCCCCATCCCTGTCCCTGCCTGGGGGCTCTTGCAGGCCAGCGCTGCCTCTCCCCATAGGCAGCTTTGCTGCTGGATCTCTGCAGCTAAGGGGCTTGGTCTGGTGCAAGCAAGGCAAAAGGCACCCACTCAGAGGGGGCTGCTCCCCTCCCTCTATTTCTGAGCCAAAAAGATGTCCCCCTGGTTTTAATCACTGAGGAATAGAACTCAGCCAGCAGAGGGGTGCTCTGGGACAAAAGGTTTTTATCTTCCATGTTTGGGGATGGACTCCCTTGCTCGTGGTAACCACTGGAGAGAGTGCTATTGTTCAAGCAGCAGAGACAGCAGGCTCCTCTTATGGCCCTGGGGCAGTGCTGGGGGGAGGCCAGTGGTGTGGGCATCTTACAAACCCCCTATTACCACCTGCTAGAGCAGGTCCTGGTCTGGAGGTAGAGACCAGGCAGCAACTTTCATCCCTGCTCCAGAGGCTGAGCGCAGACAGATCCTCAGCCTGGTGGGCACAGGCAGCAGAAGGACTTCAATCAGAGGAGATGATGCCAAAGTGAGTTTAGTCCTCTCAGCCACATCCTTGATATACCTTGCAGTGGCAGTCTTAAAAAGTCCATTTATACCTTTCCTACGTCAGGATTTCAGGGTCACACTTTCTGTACAAATACTGTTAGGAAACTGCTTATGCATTTTTTAAAAAGAATTAGAGAACAGTTGTTAGGAAAAAGCAGGCTCACTAAGCAACTTTTAGAATGGACATAAAACAAAATAATGATAATGCATAACTTTGAACATAGAAGCACAGAATCATCGTAGGGAAAGACCTTTAAAGGTCACCTAGCCCAAATGTTAATCACCACTATGTTCATCATTAAACCAGGTCTCAAGTGCCAAAATCTCATGTGTTTTGAACACTTCTGGGGATGGTGACTACATCACTTCCATGGTCAGTCTGTTCCAATGCTTTACAACCCTTTCTTAATATCCAGTCTAAACCTCTGGTGCAACTGATGGCATTTCCCCTAATCCTTTTCCTTTTTACCTGGGAGAAGAGGCTGACCCCCTCCTCACTACAAACATATTTCAGGTACTTGTAGAGAGTGATAAGGTCTTCTCTGGGTTTCCATTTTTCCCCAGCTGAACCATTCCCTTCCTCAGCCACTCCTCATAGGACTTGTGCTCCAGACTCTACACCAGCTCTGTTGCCCATCTCTGGACATGCTTCAACACCTCAATGTCCTTTCTGAACTGAGGAGCCCAGAACTGAACACTGCGCTCCAGGTGAGGTCTCACCAGGCCATCACACAATCTTGTGCCTTACCAAGATCCCTGATGCTAGCAGTGATGTTTTCTGGACTGACCTTCCTTTACAGACCCCCACAGCAGCCAAGGTTGGAGCAACAACACAAATCTTCATTCCTCCCTACATTTTTTCCACATTTTCCATAAGGAGTAGTGGGACCACAGCTGTCCCTGCAGTGACTTGTACATGCCCAGTTAAATATGGATATTCCAACCTTCTGTAGATACAGTCTACATCCCTCACCTCAGTCTGCACCCCTACCACTGCAAGATGCAAAATCAGGTCTTAGCTTGGCCAGCTCCACACCATTCCCTGCCTTTCATTTGTCCTGTGGCATGAGTACTCAAACACAGAACTGTGCAAAGGATCATCTGGGGCTGGGTCCATGTCCTCCTCCTGTGCAGTTACCTGCTTGGTTATCAGCACACAGAGATGGTGGTAGTGGAGACCAAGACTCCAGGCAGGGAGAGACAAACTAGGTGATTCCCACATCTGCCCCCAAGTTCAGCAAGCACAAATGAACATGCAGTGTGCTCCCTTCTGGGGAAAGGGTCCCACACAGATAATGGTATGGAGGTGTTTTACAGGGATTAGGGCCTATTATAAAGTTATAGAGCATATTATATACTATAATTTGTTATTTATATATAAATATGCATTTTATTATATGCTCATATGCATATAAACTATCACTATTAAATAGCTATTAATATGTAGATATGTAATATTGCATATATTAATCCAGTGGTGACAGGAACTGAGACAAATGTTTCTTGACCTGGGACATATTCTGCTCATCATGCTTCAGTGCCACAGAGCTGCTCTGACCATGATCCTGCTGTTGGGAGTTGATCTACAGGGTTCAAAGCAGAGCCTTTCCAGAAAGAAGCACTCTCCTGGAACACAGAGCAGTGCCCTTCAGTTCTGTGGGTTTGTAGCCTAAAGGATGGGGATTTTGTGCCTGGCTGCTGGGTAATTTTGCTGTGAGATATTTCAGAAGGCACTTTTGTTGATCAGTGAGCAAGATACACTCCTTGCCTTCTTGGGCGTGATGAAAGTCCCAGCTTCTTTTTTATAGCCTCTGGAGCAGAGATTGGATTTCCCATGGGGAAGAAGTCAGTGACTCAAATGAGGGGGGTTCTGTGTATAGCATGTTTCTTTTATTCTTGATCCTCAAACAGTGAAGGGTGAAATGGCATGGAGGCAGGCCCCATTTGGGAGTTGGGGCCAACGAGGCAGTGATCAGCCTAGGAGTGCTCAGCCCCAAGGACTGCATTGGACCAGGAGGGAGGAAGGCAGAGAGCAAACCACCCCAGAGTCCTCATCCTACAGAGAAACCCCTGAAGGTCCCTTCAAAGCACAGACGATGGTCACTCACACACACAAATAGTGTGCACAATAGCACCATCTGGTGACTTTGGCCATCAGATTGTATTTCCATGGCACCATATTACCCAGGGGACAGTTTCCTCTCCAGTGCCTGGGCTGCTCCTCTCCATGCTCTTTTCATAAAATCAGTGGTTTCAGCTCTTCTGGAGAATCAAAAAACAGTAGACATGGCAGAGTCTTTCAAAACCACTCCTGACAATCTCCCATATTGTTGCTGGTGTGACCCTGAATTTTAACATTCTTATATTTCAGTAAAATTTGGTTTACTTTCTTCTTTTTCTGTGTTTGTTAGGTATTTGGCACATATAGCACTACTATCAGATGCTAGGAGAACTCTCACAGGCCAGTTATGAAATGAAGCATTTTTCTGGCTTTCTTGATGGTTTGTTCCTATTCCTTGGAAGCAATGTGTCACTGCACTAACACACATTCCTTCAGGTCAACAATCCCACCCTGATCACGCTCCACTGCTTCTTCTACTGCCACTAACACAATATTCCAAAGAAAATCCCTCACTCAAGAGTAACCTTTGAGGGAAGCCAACCATGTTGTCATCGTTTTTGGCTGGCACATATAAAAGTCTTGAAGTAAGCAGTAAGAAGACAGAAACACAGCCCAGAATTACCACAAAGTATAAGTGCCCAAAGCATGTCCTGTTTCCTCTGCCTCACCTTTTTTTTATTCCTTGTTGCATGAGAAAACAAGCAGTGACAGGAAATTCTTTTTCATACTCCAGAGAGGATTCTGAGGGTCTTGGTTGGTTTGAGGCAGCACTGAAGTAAAACATAAACATGTGAGCCCAGAAAACCTCCTTTGCTCTAGTCATCCAAAGCAGAAGGAATTCTATTTATGGATTCCTCTTCTCAATCAGCTGAGAGTGATGCTTGCTCATTCCTCTCTCTGCTTGACCCTCCTTGGCTGCCTGCCAGTGCCTGCACAGCACACTACAGTCATGCTGGCAACAAAGGTGGCCCATATACCCCTTCCACTGTGCTCTCCAAACACCTCCTGAATTTTCGTCCTGTGACATCCAGCACATGGAGTCCACCTTTTCCAGAACAGTTCAAGGGCAGGTCTGGCCTCACAAGGGGCTCCTAGCTGGGTAATAATTAGCATTGACTCCATGATTTACAGAAGGCTGATCAATCTCTATCTTTATTAAGAAACCTATTGCTTTTTTATATCCTAGTTCGCTACAGGTAGACCTAATTGGTCCTCTAATTAAAACACCATCACCATTGGCTAATTAAGAAACCACCCTTTGGTAAATAAATCTCCATAACACATTCCACATATTCACAACAGGTGCAGCAAGTTCAGGTAAGAATTGTTTCTCAGTCTTTTCTCTGACCTTCTCACAGACTTTCTCAGGTGATGCCTGGGAAAGTTGTGTGCTTCTCTCTGGGGCTAGAGAGCTGCTGCCCCACAGGTCAGCTCCAGACTTTACACAACCTCATGAGCTTTGGCCAGCTCTCTTTATGTGGCTGGTCTGTGCTGTACCAGCAAATTAATGGACACCTGCACTGTGATGTATTCAGTCTGTACTACAAACTCATCTTACAAGGATGTCTAACATTACAAAGTTATCATTACAATTAAATATCTACTGAGTACTTGTTAGGTTATTTTGAAATATTCTGTTTTGCTATTTGGTTTTAAACTAAAAGAAGGTTGATTTGGATTAGATCTAAGGAAGAAGTTTGGTTTTTTTCAATGGGGGTGGTTAAACACTGTTACAGGTTGCCTCAAGAGGCAGTAGATGACCCATCCCTGGAAACATTCAAGGTCAGATTGGACAGTGGCTCTGAGCAGCCTGATGTAGTTGAAGATGTCCCTGCTCATGCAGAGGGGTTGAACAAGATGATCTTACAGGTTCCTTCCACCCCAAACTATTCTATGATTATTAGACACAATTGAAACAGCATTCACCTGTCCTTTGTAGATGAGGAAAGCATATCTTGAGATCAGTCTTTTCTGCTGTTTTGATTATGCACTTGCTTAGAGTTTGATACTCAGAGGAGAAATAGTTGCAAGAAATCATCCAGAAATTAATACCAAGATGCAGAGTTTCCTGTCTAATTACATATGCTGGACGTGGTCAAAGAGCTGGGACATTCTTCATGACCAGTTTTGTGTCCCTGTGGTTTTGGAATGCCCTGACCCCCTGAAGGCCTAACTCTCTGCACATCCAGTGCAGATCAGTGCCACCAATTCAGGGACACTCTGGCTTCTTGCAGAGAGAAATGCTCAGATGGAAATCTGTGGCTTCTTACCCCAGTTGTCACTTTGTCCTGGGCTGAACCGCCCCTGAAAGATCAGGTTGCATCTGTTCTAGCAAAACAAACACAGCCAAGGCAGAGCTACAGCACTGGCACATGGGGGTCCAGACTTTGTCACCATAGAGCTGTCTGGGCCCCCACCCTGCCCCAGGCCTGGCAGCTTTTCCCTCCTCTGCCTGTGAACAAGGGTAAAATGTGAAAATGGTATTTTTAAATTACGGTGATTTTCATTTTGTGAACTTTAATTTTGAAGCACTAAGATCTCCACCAGATTTCTTATGGGTGAGTCCCAAAATGTGTCCTAGTTGTGCATTTTATTAAATCATTTGTCATTGTTTTTGTCATTGTTAGTGCTTCTGTAAGTTAAGACATGAGATGAAGTCTGCATCCTTTCTGGCTAGAGTGGAAGAAAGCTTCTACTGGAGAAGCAATCTCTTGGGTGTCTGTTTTTTTCAAATTCTTTTTCTTGCACAATATTTCAAAATTAGATCAGCAGTTTTTTTAACCCCATTCTTCTCCCCACATAGGCATCACGTCCCATGCACCTTACCAGCAGCCTTTCCTGTGCTGAGGGCTGCAGAAAGGGCCAATAAGGAAAACCTGGATGTGAAGTATTACCCTAAACATTATTTGTTTCCCCATATTTCCTAAGTGTGTGCTTTCTTTCAAAACTTGAGTAAAAGCCAGCTTTTCCTCAAGCCTGAGAAAAAGTGCTCTGAAAAAAGCTGAGAAGGTGCTCTTAGTGAAGGTGGTCAACAGATAGATTGAAGATAATAACTCCCCAGACCTTGCTGTCTCTGCTGCCTGCAAGGGCTCATACCACACCAGAGAGGAAAGAGAAGCAATATCAACCCCTCTTGCTGAAACAGCTTCACTTGGCAAGGAGTTGTGAAAGATCATTTGGACCAGAGGGAGAGAGCAAGCAAGAGTGCTCTCAGCCCCAATCATCTGCCCAGAGAGGGACTTTGGGGGTCTCATTTTTGCTCTAGCATCTTGTGTTACAGTTCCTGGAATGACTAACATACAACAATTACCTGGTTATCAGAGCACAGCTGCCACCCTCCCCTGGCACACTCCCATGGAGCACAACGAGGGCAGACAGCAGTGGCTCAGGCCCCTGGACCACATGGCTGGAACAACATCCAGCCTAGGAGAAATGCCAAGCTCTTGTAGGCTGCCAAATGGACAGAGGGGCTCTTTAACAAGCCAGTGCTGAGTTTGAGGTGCCTCAGGCTTGGTAGATGCCAGAAAGAAGAGTCCTTTCCCAAGCCTCTGCCTGACTGTGGTTTCTCAAGCCAAGCCCAGTGCCTTGGTCCCCGGCTCCACATTACTGCCATGTCCTGTTGGCAGAAGGCTGCACAGCAGTGGCACCTCTGAAGGAAGCCCTAAGCAAGGCCCTCAGCCTCATCCTTTATCTGTTCCCATGCCTGGGGGGCCTCTGTGAGCAGATTGCCCATCCCACTTTTACTGTCTGAATCCACTGTGGGGACCAGGGAGGGACCTTTCACCTCTTCCAGCCTGGGCTGAAGCTCAGGTCCAGGAGCCTCAGTGGAAGCAGGGATCAGTGACCACGAGGGTGCCGCTGGTGGCAATGGATGGACTCCTTACCCCAGATGGCCAATGCCACTGAATGCCACTGCATGCTGTCATTGCCAGAGTGTGGCTCCTGTGGGAATCAAGACACAATGTGTGCCTGCTAGGGCCACCCCAATGCTAGTTGGGAGCACATTGGCATAAGGATGTTAATTCACAACATGATTCCAACAAGAGCTAAAGATTCTATTAAATCTTTTGGGTCAATATGACACTTTAAGGGTGTTTTTTCCTCTGCAGAAAAGTGGGCCTAAAAATAAATGAAGCTTAAATGTGTTTTTATCTGCCATGTTTTGGTCTATTGGTTTTGATAGGGCATTTCAGCAGTGGCAAGGGACAACAGAGTGGTGACATCAGGGTAGAGCCCATCCCTATGCACAAAGAGCTCACTTTTCCAGTTCCTGGTCCCCAGCACACCAGCCTGCCTCTCCAGTCTCCTTCCTACCTGATGCCTTCTTTCCTTCACAGCCAGCCCCTGACTCTCTGCCCTCAGGCATCAGAGACTCAACTGCTAAATATTCTAAATATGAGCCCATGAAACCTCTGTTCCAGGTCTTCTCACCATCTTGTCATCCCTTGTTTGATACCTGCTTCACCTCCTGGTCCTTAAACACAGGGCTTGCAGAGCTGCTATGGTCCTTACTCAAAAGAAATAGGGGTTTTTGAGTTTTTTTGCTAAAGCATAATTGGTAGCATGTCTGCTTCAGAGGAAAAGGTGCAGAGGATTCTATATTTGGCTGTGTGCTCTCTAATGTGTTTTGTGAGTCTGAGAGAAGGAATATCTAAAAGGGACAACAGAAACCAGGCATAAGAAGTGAAAGAAGATTCCAGGATACAAGCAGAACAATTCTGAAACATGCTAGAAGAAAATTCTAGAGGTATATACCAAGGAGAGGATTTTTGGTGCTAGAAATATGGTCCCTCTTACAGAATCACTGATGAACATGTAGAACTGATTCAGTGTGAAACACACAACTCTGGAAGTATACATTCCTTTGACTCCTTTCCAGGATTTTGAAAGATGAGGATTTTCTCCCCCTCTCCCTGTGTGCACCAAGAGTATGGCTCAACTCTCAAATCCTATCTTGTCTTTACAATTTGCTCTTTTAAAAAATGGATAAACACAAGTCTGTTTCATGAGAGGGAGCAGCTTTCTTGTATCCAGGACTGATGTGAGTAAAGGGCTCCAATCTAATCCACCTTCTCCTTGCCATGGAGGTGTCACAGGACTGCTGTTCCCAGCACAGCCAGTCCAGACAGAGCCCAAGTAGAGCCTAACAGAAAGAGCTGCTGTCAGGACATTCTTGGTGGGGTTCTCAGCTTACTTGAATGTAAATGCCTGCCTCCTCAGGAGCCAAAGCAGGCAGATAGACAGTGCTTGAAGGTGAGCAACAAGGCCCACTCTTCCTGGGGACTTGGGCAGTGAGGACATGCTGTGGGTATTGGGCTGGTGGCCCACAGCAGGTGGGCCTTGAGGGCAGTCTGACCTGTGTGGGGCCTGGAGCAGAGCAAGGAATTGCCTCCTGCTGTTCAGGGTCTATTCTGGGGGAAGAGAGAGTGATGGGTCTGTTCCTGATGGTACTGCGTGGCTGATTTTCTTCTTTTTTTTGCATGTGCCAGCCAGGCACCCTGCGAAGCTCTCTGCTCTCTCTGCTCTCTTTTTTGTTGGTTTTTTTTGTTTTGTTTTGTTTTGTTTTTCTGTTTTTTGGTTTGGTTTGGTTTGTGGAGGTGGGATTTCAGGGGTTTTTTTTTCCCTTTCCCTTTCCCCTTTCCCCTTCCTCCTCCCCTTCTCTGTCACCCTCTCTCTCCCCTTCTCTCTCCTGTTCCATTTTTTCTTCTTTTTGTGTATCTAAGGATTTGTCTTTCAAAATAAGCTGGAAACTGAATCAGGGAAATGTTGGAAAGGAGAAAGTCCAAAGAAAATATTGGGGCAATAAAGAAGACCTGGTTGAGGGAGAAACCATGAATGAGTAGAGGATTTTATACCTGAGTTACATCTGAGTTTGGCACCTGAGTTACTTCTGTCTCAGGGATGAGGGCAGTGTGGTTTCCCCAGTGAGAAGGTAGCAGCAGGGTGGCTGGGGGTGGTTCCCCAGCAGCTGGGGTTGCAGCAGGGGCAGAGTCACCTCTCCTGACCCTGGGTGTCCTGAGGGACACCAGCCTGTCCCCCCCAGTGGCACCTCAGGGAAAGCAGTGAGGGTGAGAGGTGCCTTTCTCAAAGCAGAAATACCAGACGTCCTCCACCTTGGAAGGGGGACAAAGGGTCAGAAGAGAAAGGCTTGTCCATGAGAAGATAGAAACAGGTCAGTTTTCTTCCTGTTTCTGCTCCTGCAGGATTGTTTAGTGAAAAATACTGGGCTACACTAAACACTCAACTTTTCTGCAACTATAACAATAGAAAAAGCAAATTCTTGTGGTTTGCTTGTAAACCAAAGTGAGTTCTTTTACAGTGCACCTTTTTGACAAGTCAGGAAAATGTAGCTTTTATCTAATGAACAGCCTCTGCCCCCCTCACCCCCATGCACCACACATACTTTCTGAATCCCAGACAACTCACAGATATCAGCACAAAGATGAAGGTAAAACAGTCATTACTTGCATGGCTAGGGGGCATCTGATGTAAAGTGCATTCCCTGGGTTTTGGGTTATGGTTTGTAAAGAAGTGCAGAACACTTTCATCTCCCCTTTCAGCCCATCTGTGGCTTCAGTTGACAGGACAAAATGTGGCAAACAGAGCCAGACAATAAACTATTGTACAGTGGAACAGGAAGCAACAGGTAGTGTTTAGAGGAATTAAATTATTTTTGGATCTGATACTGATAATCAGTTTAGGCGAGGGGTATCCAGTGCAAATTTATACAACATTTTTAAAAGACTGGGAGCACTCAAGAAACAGATAAGTTAAAGTGCAGTATAAATGAACCATTCATGAACTCTGAGACTTCCTTGCCTGCATACAAAGCACATGAGAACAGACCTTGTTGCCTGTCATCCCGGACTTTCTTTAATTAACAGTTGTGAGCCATTCTTGTTCAGCATGTCTGATATTGGTGAAACAGCTTTGTGCCTTTTGCAGAGGAACTGAGAACATATTAATATGTCATTCCTGGAAATACAAAAAATCCTGGATATCTTTCTATCTTCAAAAATCTGTATTTCATCCAAATGATAATGTGAAACCTTCACATGACATTCATCTATTAAAAACTGAGTCACTGGAAGTCAGTCTAATGTGCAGCTATTTAAAACAGCTGCTAGAGTAATGCTTTTTAATTAATCTAAGCTTTGTGACATCCTAGATGTCTGTGGAATGGTACCCATCCAAAGCAATGCCACTTTTTGAAAGCAGCCACCGTAGATGGGCCAGAGGTCCCACCACCTGTTCTAGGCAAAAAATGCTGGAATCACAGCGGTGTGGGTCAGTAAAGTTCTCTGCTCTCATGGTGTATATTCATATATAGGAGTTGCCTGGGTCTGCAGCCCTTGCTTCAGCCCTGCTTGGCAGGACCCCTCCCCTGCAAGGCTGTGCTGGGCACTGTCACCGGCCAGGCAGCTGAAGGGGAAGCAGCACTGACGCTGCCTTTACAGGAAGGCAGGGGATAAGAAAGAAAGCAGGCTCCTCCTGGTTATCTGGTAAAAGCAATAAAGGGCTTTCTACAGCTGTCAGGATGACCCAGGGAAATCTACCAGGCAGCATCAAGTCGACCCTGTTTTCTGTCCCAAAGCCAAAGAGCTGACATGTCAAAACCTTGCTGTCAATTCCTGCCTCAGCCCAGATCTCTGTGGGGGCTGATCCTGCAAGGTGCTGAGCACCTCTGAGCAAAAGCTCAGAAACCCTTTTGTCCATGAGAAAGCATTATTTGCAGTCAATGGGGCCCACACTGGACTGTTTGTTCCCATTGTACCCATTCTCACTGTCATTCTGCAGTGTTTGCCCTTCATACAGGTCTATTTTCTATGGGGTGTGTCCATCTAAGGTACCCTGTCACCTGTTCAAGGCAAAGCATTCACCTGGAACTACATAAACAGACTTAAGTCAAGTGAAGAGCAGCCCCAGAATCTATTCCATCTAGCCCCAAACAGCTATTGCAAATAAGGGGAATATTTGTTTGTGTGTGCTGTTCTCATCTGGCCTGGCCCTAAGATACCATCAGGACACGTATGTGCAGGAAGTCTGTCAGAACTGAGCTCATGCTGTCAGGGATCCTGAGAAATGAGGGGAAATCAAGGACAGATGTAAAAAAACAGTGGGGTTTTTTTTAAAGAATGAAGAAAAAAAAATCAGATATTTTCTGAGGATCTATTGTACCATGTCTAGAGACATCCAAGGGTAAAAAAAGAAATTTAAATTCTACTTCAAGTGAAAATATTAAGTCAAAGATTTAACATGGAGCTGCTACCAACATCTTCATTTTATATCATGTAAGCACATATGCCACCACAGAGCTATTAATTTCCATGCACAGAAACTTTTGAAGGCACAGCACCAGCTGCTTAAATATGTCTATAATTATTCACACATTAACACCTACTGAATTAGCAGCATTAGCACCTACTGAATCATCTTGTGTGCATTTAAATAAATTAAGGCTGGGATTCAGTAGCACTGGCCTGGGAGGCTGCAGTAGCTGGAGTTATGGATGCAGTGCTGCTTGACCTGCAGAGCAGGTGAAAGGTGTTGCAAATGCCTCTTTGAAAGAGCCTGTCCTCTTACTGGCAGTAGTGCAACCTGTCAGGCAATGGTGGTTGGCACTGAAATACATTTCCTCTGATTCTTTGGTTTTGTTTCAATTGAGGAAGATTCTTATAACCCCCCCCCCTTTTTTTTTTTAATTCCTGCACTCTTCTTACTAGGCCCCATTAGGAAACTCACATTTCTCCATCCGTCTCAGAGCTTATTTTATGTGGAAATATTTCAAAACTCACGCAGCTCTTGTTCAGTCCCATACAATTGAAAGAAGTTCAAAGTTGGGCAGGGCACCAAGTCAGCAGACATTAATAACATTACTTGCAACTATTCAAAACCTGTCATTTGTTAAGTCTGTCCCTCTCATTCCAACAGGCATAAATCATGTGTATAAATGAGCTCCTACCCACAAAGGAGAGTTGATTTTAACATCTAAGCCTACCCTGTCACCATCAGGATTTTTTCCTTCCACTATTTTATTTTTGAGTCCAAGACCAGAAGGAATGTGACTCAGTGCAAATGCACCTCAGGAACGTTTTGGGAAAAGAAGTTAAGCAACTTCTGCATGAAAACTTCAGCTCTTCCCACTCAGATCCCACATACACATCCAGCATAGCAGAAGCATCCTTCACCCTCTGTCAGCACCTGCATCCATCAGGTGGGGAGAGGGGCTGCCCAGGGGGAGGGCAGTGGGTGTCCCTGCTGCCTGAGCAATGATGGGGCTCTGGAGGCACCATCCTCCCTCTCTCTCCTGCCACCTGCTCTTCAAGCACTGCAAAGTCTCTGTCCAGTGATGTCCTTCTGCAAAGGGGTTGCCAAATCTAAAAAGAAAGTATATCTTGACACCACCGCACCAAATTGCCATGGGGCTGAGGGCTGGTGCTTATAGAACATCCCACTCATCAGGCAGGCCCTCAGCCCTGCCCTCACCCTTCTCCTGCAGGCACCAAATGCTGCTTCCTATGAGACAGCCTCCCAGGCACTGGGCACTGACCTCACAAACTGAAACACAAGAAATTTCATTTAAAACATAAGGGAAAAACATTTATATGTGGAGGGCAGTCAAGCACTGGTACAGGCTGACCAGGGAGGCAAAGTCTCCATCCTAGGAGATATTCAAGGTCTGACAGGGCACAGGCCTTATCAACCTGCTGCAGCTGATGATGTTGGAGCAGGGGTTGGACCAGATGATCTCCAGAAGTGCCTGTCAGCTTCAGATATTTTTCCATACTGTGACTCTGTGACTTTGCCTCTCAGCTGCCCTCAGACACTGTATTTCTGCTGTGTGCCTCCCAACTCTAATATATCTTTAGTCCAAACCCCCTTGCTGTGGCCAGAAAATGTCCTCTACTGCACTGTGAGGCACCAGCCTTGAGAGCACACTCACCCTGGGCAGGAGTGCCTGCTGCCCTGCAGGTCATGGGAGAAGAGGCATCCTCCCCTTTTCATGCATTTCTGTATATTCCTGGCTCATTCCTGGTGCCTACAGCTAGGGCTGGGAGACCAGGCTCTGGAAGGAGGTGGTGCCCAGGGCTGTGCACAGCTGCAGCCCTGCAGCTCTGTCATCTTCCCCCACACACAGTGTCTGAGCAGCACATGTGGCTGCAGATGATCATGGCAAGTGCTGTCCCAACCACAGGCTTCCTGCCATGAGAAATTATAGTGACTGGGAAATTGTAGCTTTCTGGGACAAGCATTACAAAGAAGCTCTTTAGAACATACTCAAGTTTTTTGTGCTCAAGTAGGTCTGAATCACTTTAGCTGGCATTTTTTGTTCATACTTTCACTCATGATGAACTTGGGGATTTGAATTTTATTTAATCTGCAAAAACACCTAAGAATGATTTTTCCTGCAGCAAGAGTTGTGGAATCTCACTCCCTAGAGATATTAATTTTTATATCTCTGGAGCTAGGCAAGATGAACTCCTCTAGGTTATGAGTGAACTAAGAAAATGCTAAACCCAATCCTATTTGTGACAGTAAAATCCGGGAACTGTATGACCACTGTGACCTCCAGCATCCTTCTCAGAGTCATAAGGCATCCTCAGGAATCCTCACATCAGTCTGCTTCTGCTGACAAGTTTCAAACCAACTGGAATTTTTTTCAGTCACAAGTTGCTTGGGCTCCTTCCTCCTCCATGAATAATCTCATGTGGAATACAGCAATCAGGCTATTAAGAACCTCAGCAAAGCCTTTGCTGATTTAAAAGGCTGTACCTAGGTGGCTTCCCAAGATGGTGAAATGCTTTGTAGATGCTGTCTTCAACAATTTTCAATCTAAGGCTTGTTCCTTTGCCTTTCTGGGAAACTTCCAGACATTGCTCTCATTTTTTTGCAAAGCCTTCAGCTCATATTTTATACCCTCTTTTAATTCCTTCTCTGACATCTCCAGCTGCTTCAAGTCTTAATTCCAACTGCAAAGTCTGCGGGTCTTGTTTTAGACCTCGTCTGTGATTTCCCTAATTCCAGACAAGTAATTTTGATATCTCCACCATTTGATTCTTCTCAGTTCAATGACACCATCAGCTCCCAACCCTTTTGCCATGATTGCTTTTCTGCCTGGCTCCTGGTTGTGCTTCCCTACCCAGGCATTACAGGGAGTTCTCCTGCTCATTTCAATCAAGAAAAGTAGATGGCAGGATCAGAGATTTCACTGACGTGATCTCACTCAATTACAAAAATAAAAAAGAGAAAACATGTTCTACAATCACATTTGGACTCAAAATAGCAGGATACCATTTCTTTGCTATTTCTGTCCCCCATTCCCAGGCAGTTCTCTCCTCCAGGATCACATTACAAACACTTCCCTCTGGCTGTCTTTAGCTGAACTCTGCCATTTTTTGCCTACTTTTCTGCTGACCTGGCTTCATTTTTCATGTCATGGTTCTACAAGAAGTAACAGTCAGTCACTGGCTACCTGCCCCCAGTGAAACCTCTCTGCCCACACAGCTTCTCTCCCACCAGCCCTGCTTGCTGCCCACTGTTTCATTGATGGATTTTATTGTTTTGCTTGCCATATACTTGCAGTGAGCTTCCCCATTTCTTAGAAGTAATGTATAGGATTATTCATGTTGGCTTGTGTTGTGAGCAAGCCTGGGAAATGTCCCTGGGTAAGCAGCACCTTTGCCATCAAACACCTGTACCCAGCACACCCCTTTCCTACCACATCAGAGAAGGTAGAGCTGCAGGACGCTCTCAACCACAGGTAGCAGTGGTGTCACCACCTTTTCTCAGCCATCCTCACAGTTCCTACTTCTACTCTCTTTATGAAGTTCTTGGGCCCTTGAAATGAAAACAATCTGTGGCCAGAAGTAACTCATACAAGGGATGAAGGTACGAAGGATGAATTTCATGTGAGGATGAATTTATCAATTATTGTTTGGACCTGTAAAATGCAGGAGCACATCTCATGTCATCCTCTGACTGCTTACTACACTTACATCTCATGTCAACACCTCCTGACTGCTTACTACACTTTTTGCTTTAGCTTCTGAAGTCAACCCATCTTGCTCCTTACAGATGTAGATAGATATAGATGGTCTAGATACAGAGATATATACCTGCAAAGGCCGGGGGAGCAGCACCAACTCTGGACTCTCTCAAGGCACCAGCTTTCCCTGGAGATAAGGACACCTGGACAACAGCATCTGTAGGAGCCTGTATCAGAGCTACCAGCAGCCTTTACCCCTAGCTTTAGATATGCAGCTTGGAAGTGCTTTGGGGTCAGTTAGGGACCAGTCTGGGACACTCTACTGTCCAGCAAGTCAAGTTTTAAGTTTTTCAAAGATAAATATATTCCCAGAGCCAGATGCAAGTAGCTTTTACAATATCTACATTTTTGCTTTACTCTATAACCTGTTCCTACTATCTCAAAAGACTAAAATTTGATTGCTACTGTCCTGGGAAACCAGAAACCCACTGAAGACCAGTTAAAACATAGTTGTTTTTTTTTCCTGAGCCATCATCAAAATAACATTGAGTTTTGCGTGTTTGCAAGGGTAGAGAAAAAGAGTATCAGATGCATACATAGCTAAAACACCCTCCTTCCACTCTCACAGGCACACCCAGGGCAGAGACCAGGAGGGACACTAACAAGCTCTGTAGAAGTATTTATCTTAAAAATAGAAGCCATAGCTCAGCTCCACACTGACTTGTATGACAGTTGCCCGTGCTGACTCTTTGCAGGGGTCTGTGAAGCGTTGCCTGTAGCAGCCAAAGAGGCTGATAAACCCCTGACAGGTCCTGCAGGGTTGGAAGGACTCAGCACAGTGATTCTCAGAGCCAGCCAGCACCACCACTCTGTATTGACATTGGCAGGGCTGCATGGGTCTGTCAGAGGGAAACTGGTGACATCATGCAGCCTTCATCCTTGCACAGTGACCCACATCAAAGGCACTTTAATGGCTGCCCAGAGGAATGGACATTCTGTAATACACAATGAATCACGTTTTGAAGTCC
Source organism: Agelaius phoeniceus (assembly GCF_051311805.1). NCBI lineage: Eukaryota > Metazoa > Chordata > Aves > Passeriformes > Icteridae > Agelaius > Agelaius phoeniceus. The sequence goes on along the minus strand of NC_135265.1, from coordinate 132,609,716 downwards.
TAGGAGGTCATACACAGCTCCTGGCAAATCCAGTGGAGGAAGGTGATGTGGATGAGAAACCTTTAGAGCAGATCCCAGAGGGATTGTAACTGATGGTGAACTAGCCCCCTCAAAGGCTTAGCCTTGCATACTGCAATGCCTGGACATGGACTTATCAGTGGCTCTGTAGGGACACTACACACCGTGGTGATCTCAAGTGTTAATACAGCTCAAGAAAGAAAATCCTATTGTACATGTTCGTGTAATGGTCAGAAATTACTAGGAAGGTTAAATCAGTTGTATAACCATGTTGTTGGATTTAGCTGCCCACAGCTTGGGAGCCCAGTGATGTTCTGGGCTGCCTTTCCAGCCCTGTGAATCCAGGTCTGCTGGGCAAAAGGCACAGTCCTTTAGCCATGCCTCCCACCAGCAGCCAGCTCCCTTTGCTCCTGGCTCCAGCAGTGCTTCTGCACCAGCAAGGGCAGAAGGAAGGATCATTACTTGCTTAGCCCTACCCTGCTCTTGAAGAACTGTGTAATGCCTAATTGTATCTCAAGGCTAATTTGAAGCTATGCACTGACATTCAAATAGTGCTCTTTGTTGACCACTGTTACACATATCAATTTTTACTTACAATGTTACACACAGATGCACACTCATATGCCTATAAAAATAATGTGTTCTTCATGACTGGATATCAAAAAAGGTAAATGAAAATGTTTGTGAGGCTCCCTTGCATGCATAGGTCTGCAAAACATTAATTTAAAAATTGCAAAGTCCAGAATATACAGGGGGATGTAGCATCCCTAAAGTTTAGTCTTATTGCTCACTGCTAGCTAGGCCTATTCAGAAAACCAGGACTCTATTTCATGTGAAACATGAAGGTCAATATATTTTATTTCCCTGTAGAATCAAATTTAAATACAATATTCCCCATGGATGCTACCATGAAAAAACAGACTCAGAAGACATCTGGTGGCCCTACAGGTGACCTAGATTCTCTAGTTTAGCTGAGGAGGTTGAATCTCAGTCTCTGATATTCCAGGTTCTCTCCAAGGAAAGGTAAAATTCCTTCTGGATGTGAGAAACTTAGTCAGCAGCTTCATTTGGGTAGTGCTGTGTTTTAGCAAAATGTTCTACAACTAGATTTTTTGATGAATCTGTGATTCTGTGAAGCATTTCCCACTAAAAGCCTTGTTCAGCTGGATAACAAATGTTTTATTCTGGTTAGTCCTACAGATGAACTCATTGGAGTCACACCTTGTCTGTCCACAAGTACCAGCTCCTCCTCCCCTTTAGTACATCTCAGGGAGGAAAGATCATAAACACAGGAGATGCAATGGGAGTTTCTGGAGATCTGAAATCAATTGAACATGTGTGGGAAACTCTTAGGATACAAGTGGATCTGCCTGCTGGTGCAGCTACCCCTCTCCAGTCCATCCTGTGCAAGGCCAGGCCTTGCTGGTCATGTACAGCCCCCGAGTGCCTCTGAGCCCACCAGCTGAAGGCACTCTGGGTTCTCAGCATCTGACAACACGTGCAGGTACTTCAATGTGCTGAGAACACTAAAGAGCAGCACATTGGTGAACAGCTGCCTGGGACACAGAGGTGAGTGGAGACCTTTGCCTTTTTTTATGAGCATATTGCAGCTGCTGGCAGGTCTCTGTTCACAGTTGACAAAACAGCAGAGGAAAACAAAGGAGGAGAGGAGGCCTGTGTCTGCATCTGCAAGGGAGTGGGAATCCAGAGATTATTCACTGCAGCTGCAAGCTTCATCATGGGCAACTTCAGCAGGAAGAGTTATCCTACTTGCCAAAAGGATCACCTCAAAGTGTTTAGTTGTCCCAAGCTGTGCTGAGCAAAGCAGAAAAGTCATTATTTCTTTGATCAACAGTTCAAAGTGGGACTCAAAATGCTGAGGCTGTTTGCAAACTGATTTTCAGAACCTAAAAAAGTTAAGGGCAGAGCTTGTTCAGAACTGGTAGTTACCATGTGGTGATCCACTCTTCCAATCAGGTTCCAAACAGAAAAGTGAGGACTTTCTCTAAAAACCTGGCAAGTCACAGATTTCCTAAATCAAGTGAGAGAGCTGCTATTTGCATAAACCATTCTCAAAGTCCTTGTATGAGAGAAGAGTTTCTTTCTGGTCTGAATACGATCAAATCTGAGCATGGAACTACTCACCAGACTCACTCCAACTCCTCTGGCCATCTCAAAGGCAAAGCTGATGGTTTGAGAGGAGCTAGAGACAGATTTCCCACTGACATAACTTTCCCAGCTATGGCAGAAACCACGACGTCTTTATTGTTCAGGTGTTTAATGCAGTCAGTAATAAAAAGTAATGACTCTGTGTATGTAACATGGACCAAAATCCAGTGATATGCAATTCTGTGCAGTCCTCAGGCTCCCTCCATATGCTGCTGTCAGTTGCATTCCTCTGCTGTGTAATTCTCACTGCCTGTGTCTTTTCCTGAAGATGGCAAGAAGATCTCTCCCATGTACTGCACTCTGTAAGAACCTCCACAGAAAGTGAACACTGGAAACCATGTATACAGGATTATGCTGCTCCAAGCATTCCAAATCACCTGCTGCTTCCACTGAAACACATTCTCAGAGCTCATATTTTCTACTACTGCTGCTAGTGGGAATCCTCCCACCCTTTCTTCTTTCCTGTGTGATTAAGTCAACTTTTTTAGAAAAGCAGGTTTGCAGGAAGCTGTACTTTCGAGGGCATGCTTGCACTCCTGCTTAGACCCAGACCCAGTCCTAAGGCCGACAGGCAGTACTACCCATACTGCAAGTTTGGGTCTAGAACACAGCACATCTGCAGCTAAACCCCAGGCCCTGCCCTAGACCATGATCAGCACTGTGCCAGGAAGCCTTCTGCAGTTCTGGAAAGCAGCCTCAGCTCCCTTTTGGAGATATAGTGGATGGGATGTATGTTCATGTTTTGACACAGTAAGTAGGATTTAATTGCCTCAGCACTGGACTTTTTGGCTATTTGAGATGCCCCAGCTGGTGTCACCTGGCCCCAAGCAGCTGGAGAGTAGAGTTTCCCATAAACGCTCTCCCCACCAAGCACCAGAGGATGCCTTGGTGTGTCAGGTCCTCTCAAGTGTCACTAGATATCTACAGCTGGGAAGCTGCACTGGCTGGTTGGTGCCTTCACTAGGACACTCCCAAGGAGAAGTTGGAACACAAGTATAAATGCTTAAATAGACACTCATGGTTTATGACTGAGCTACTTATTTTCTAAAATGGTTTGTAAGTGGTTTTGTTGCCTGACTTAATTTGCAAGCAGCAGTGCATCAGCTTACATGTGCGAATGTGTATTTTTTTTCTCTGTCAGTGAGTGTGTGTGTACAGTTCCAGCACACAGATAACACTCAAAAATCACCTAAGCAGGTGGAGATAATGTAGGTCTGGCTCTAGATGTAGGTCTTAATTCCTTCAAAATCAGGAGATGCTGGGATCTGAGGTTTTGCAGCAGACAGAGCCCTACAAACCCCAGCTTTACTTGCTCCCTCCTTCTGTCTCCTGATGTGGAATGACAGAGGAAAGCAGGCAAAGCTGATTGCCAAGTGGGCACAGCCCGAGGGGAAAATTCCTCCTAGCCTCTGCAGGGGAGTTCATGACTGTGCTGGTGCAAAAGGCCTACCTACCTCAATCTTTGCTTGTCCAGTTCCAAGTGTAATTAATTGACATTAAATTATCCAGCCATTTTTCAAATCCTGACCCATTGTTTGAATCAGTGACCTCCTGCAGTACCAAATTCCACAGGTTGACTACATACTGTGTGAAGTAATATTTCTATCAATTTACTAGCCATTAATTTCTGACCTTTGGGAAATCTGAAATATGTATGATCATGTGAAGGATCTTGAGACATTCATAGTTGTGTGTTGTGCAAAACACATTTGTTCATTTAACCAAGTCCTGAGTTCATTTGGCCCCAACGTGAGCACAGGCAAGACAAATTAGCCCAGAAAGAAAGAGAAATAGCAAGAAGCAAGCTGCCAGCTGTTAAATGAGCAAACAGGGAGCTAAAGAGATTCCCAGAGCCAAATTGTTATCTTATTTATGCTAGCATAAATCTAAAGTAACTGCACTGAATGAGCCTGGATTTATCCTTCTGTAAAAGAGATCAGAATCTGACACTCACTTTGGAAATTTCCTGCCTCCAATTTCCATTCTTCCTAGAAACAGAATGAGACACCATTGTGCCACAGCTCTGTCAAATATTTCTTTACAGAAAAGTATCAAATAACCAATGGTTCTGAGGAAAAACAAAATCCCTTGCAAAACTTTCAATAATCATAAGAAATCCCACAGTTTTACAAATCCAGAGGTTGCAATACCAAGAGAACTAGACAGAATTAATTTTTAAACTGTCCTCTGTCTCTTTGGTCCCTACAACTATCTGCTTCTGTGAAATCCAGTTCTGGGTCTCAGTCAATCTAGCTGTGGAAGTCAGTTTGATCAGTGGGAAACACAAAAAGAGAGCGGGAATGGAGTTGTTGCAAATGAAAGAGACACAGGCAAGTTTGAATGTGCTCTATAAATTTAAGGGCCCTCTTGTTATTTGTTTTATTTTCTCTTCTCATTGTCCCTTACAATTTTATCACAAGGTTGTTGCAAGAGCAAAGCAAAACACAAATATCGCAAAAGAAATGCAGAACAGGCTAAGTGATATAATAGTATGTTATTATGAACCAGCCTGTCCTAAAAAGAAAATTACTACTTCTCTCATTTCTAGTAAAACCCTCAGCATATTTTCTCTCACACATACAATTTTATTGCCAGGGTGTTTTATGTGAGATGTGCTCAATTTGGAAAAGTAGTTCAGAAAAGTTTCTTAAATTATTACCTTGCAAAACATTCTAGGGTATTTAATTGAAATGGCATCACTGTGTTTTAAAACATCGTAGTGTTAAATAAACTTGACCTGTAGCACCAAAGCGCTCATTTTTCTTCGCTGCGTCATACCCTTGAAATGTGCATGTACAACAGCCTGACTTCTCCAGCTGAAAAACAAATGCAAGCCCCCATCAAAAATAATGGCACTGCCACCTTTTCTCTTGTCACTGAGACTAATAGAGGAAGAGGCTTTAAGGAAGAAGTGGCCTCATCTTAACTACCAATGGAAAATGAGATGGAATGAGACAGGTATGTAAGCATACAGCTGTGCTCTGGGTGCTGATCTCACTCGTGCAGGGAGCTCTGCCTACAGCCCCAGCTGGCAGCCAGCTCTGCCTGCCCGTGCTCTGGGGAGTGGAGGGCAGGAGTGGGCAGGGGGATCACACCAGGAACGTGGGGTCAGGGCCATGGGCAGCAAGGGGACAATGCTCCCAGCAAGACCAGGGGCGACCCAGGAGAGCTCACCATCTCACAGCCAACATGTGGATGGTCTCCAGCTAACCCTGCCCCTCACAGGAGCTGTGGACATCAGCCAGGAGTCATGTATAACCTTTGCAAAGCTCAGGAGGGCACAGCCCCTCACCCCTTCCTCCTCTCCACACTCTGATGGCTGTCCCACCTCCAGCATTGATTTTTTTTTTTTTTTTTGTCAGAATTAAAGAGGAAGGCACAGCTCAGTGCAGTTACCCAAATTGCATAATTATTCTGTATGTGTGAGGACCAATAAAACTATTAGCTGCTGGCATCAAGCCAAGAATCCATTAATGACAAACTGGTATCTCTCCAGGAATGTAAAATGTTTTATTAAATAAACATTTAAACCAGGAAACTTTCAACTTCTGTCACTAGGTAAAACTTCATTGTGACTCTGTTAGAAGGAGGGATAGCCAGGAGATGGGCAAGAAGACTTTGTTACACTGATAAAAAACTATTTAGTACCAAGAGGGGCTGGTGTGCTGTGTTTTTACAGTGTTTACAAAGCATGACGAATTAAGATCAATGCTTTAATGGGATCAGCCCACTGACTAGATGGAAAGGAAAGAAAGCAGTGGTATGTGCAGGCAGAAGGTTCCATCATGCAGGATGACAGCCAGAAATCAGCTCACTGAATTTTATAACTTTTCCTGTGTGGCATCACTGTGCTGTTATTTATGGTTTTCCAGTGAAAACCAGACCTGCAAATTGGAAATACAGACATTGAAGTTCCCACAATTCACAGGAGGCCAGGGAAGTGGTCACAGCACCAGCCTGAGAGAGCTCAAGAAACATTTGACAATGTTCTCAGGCACATGGAGTGACTCTTGGGGTGTCGTGTGCAGGAGTTGGACTTGATGATCCTGATGGGTCCCTTCCAATTCCACATATTCTATAATTCTATGATAGCTGAGACACAGAAGGAATTAATCTCTTGGAATTCATGAGGAAAAGAGAAAGAATTGTTATACAGCTACTTCCAGATCATACCATTGAAAGGATCATGATATACTGAAGGTGGGCTGCAGGATAGGTATTAATAAGGCTAAGGGGTGACTTAAATAATGGACAGCTAAAGACAAAAACACATGACAGGAAATTTTGAAGCTTTTAGGGGTAAGACTCCTGTAAGAAATCCTGTGGCTTTTCTAAACTCATGCACAGTCAAAGTCATTGAAGAGAAACAGTTAAAATATATATGCTGCCAGACAGAGCATGGCATAGAGATAAGAGAGATGAAAATGTATTGTGAGGGTCAGTGTAAGCTTGTGTCACCCTTCTGGGAAAGGGTGGGATATCCACCAGAATCTGAAATCTGTGGTGACAGTGCTGGGTACAGCCTCAGTGGTGTCCCCAGGCATCCCACCAGGTGTTTCATGCTCTGCACAGAGCCCATGGAGCTTCTCTCCCCCTTCAGCCCTGAAATCATCCTCTTTGGCAACTGGTGCCCCAAATACACACAAATTCTTCCATCCAGGTCTTCCCCAAGGAAGGGACCTCTTTGGTGAGTTCAGAGCACCCAAAATTTTAAGATTGTCTGTCCAGACCTGAAACTGTTCCTGCAGCCTTGACAAATCATCTCATGTCTGTTGTTCCTATTCTCTGTAGAAGAAAATCAGCCTGAGACTGAAACAGGTGGATGTGGTCTCAGTTGCAGGCTGTGTATGAAAGGCACCTGTGTCACACTTCCATCCAGCTCCCAAGGCCAGCACAGGAGTCTGAGGAGAGTACTCAAGATAAAAGAAGGCAGAAGGAGCAAGTCTGCCAGAGAGAATGTAGCCTGCCATCCCCAAAGGCAGCATGCTTCTGCCAGGGCAAGGGCAGGAGCTGCTGCTTGAACAGAAGCTGAGAAACAGGGGCTTGAGGGGTATCTGCAAGGGGTAGCAGGGAGCAGACTCAGAGGGACAGCAGAGCACAGCCCAGATCAAGTCCTGTGGTGACTGAAATCCTGAGCTATAGGGTGCAGATCACTTGGGTGCACTCTGGCCTAGAGGCAGGGGTTAGCTGAACACTGCCATTCTGTGCTTGAAATTTTACTCCCTCATTTGCTCTCTGTTGATTTTTACACAGGATGCTCATCTGCACTGACATGTACCACTTGGCTTGACTGCAGCTACGTCTATGAGGAAGAAAATGGTTTAGAGCCAGATCCTCAGCTGGAGTAAATCAAGCAGATGTGGACTCAGGCCAATTGAGACCATGCATGAGATCTCCCAGTTTCTTCTCTCAAACTGTTATATTAAACTAAACATAAGATACAGTAGCTCCCTATCTTTGCCTTGGTTTTGCACACTGATGTTTTGTCCAACTCCACGTGCCAGGGTAAATACAAGGAAGGTGATCACATGAAAATTGTTTCCAAATTGCCAATGACTCACCCTCTCAGACACTTGTAAGGAAATATGGGGATAGTTGTCACCACTTGCTGTTTTAGGAAAGCAGAAGCATAATCCATGGGATGCTGCATAGGTATCAGACCTCAAAAAAAAGAGCTCAAAAAAGCTCAAAAAAGCTCTTTATCACTGCACCCCAGTGTCCAGGATCTAAGAGCCAGCCCTGCAGGTACAAGAGGGTCTGGGCAGCCCTGCCCAGGCACCACATCTCTTGAAGCTCAGTGGTGAAGAGATGCTGTGACCCCACAGGGCACTGCCCACAGGAGACCACCTGATGCTGAAATGAGTAAGCAAGGACCCAGTAGTTCACCCTTTCTGGGGATTCTGCAGGATGCCACCATGTCACTCTCCATTTCACACTGAGCCACCTGAAGGCTGCTGTCACTTGTTTGGTAATATTTGCAGAGCTGGTGAGCTCTGTGAGGTGTTGGTAGGAGGTGCTTTGTCCTGCCTTTTCCTTTAGCACACTAGTGTGAAAGGGACCATTACACAGCTCCTTTCAGAAAAACAAAAGAATCCCTCAGCACCATGACCCCCCTGGTCAGGCAAGCCAACCAGAAAGGTGCTTTCATAGGCAGACTAAAGCTTCAAGCAGCCTTTGCAAGCACTGTGGGTCTTGTACCTGGAAATCCAAGAGGAGCCATGGGTGTTCAGCACACCATGCCCTGGGACAGATCATGGGCACTTCCATCATCTGCAGTGCCCAGAAGGGCACCCCACACCCCAGCCCATTCCTCTGAGACTGGTTAAATTGGCTTTTCTGCCATTTTGAGAACTCAGGTGTGCTGCATGAAAAACAGCAGCTCTATATAAGGCATAAAGCCAGCATCAGGCCCCTTGGCTCAGATTCCTTTGGAACTGTGTTTCAGTGAGGAAAAGGTTGTAGATAAATAAGATGCTGGGTTTTTTCCCCTCCCAACAGCTTGCAAATAGTACAGAAGTATTCACTGGTCTGGACTTCCTGATCCCATAGAGATCATTCCTGTGTACAACCCATCTAATAAACTGATGAACAATGATTGTGGCATCCAAGGGTGGCCAGTGACTTGCTGGGCTGCAGCACTCAGGGGAGGCTCTTTGGTTTTCACATCTGGCCAAACTCTAACATTTGTGTGACCTTTCAAAATCAGGGGAACTTTCCATGAAATACACAGGCAGCCAAATATTTAGGTCTGCAGAATTACTTTGGGACATTACTTATTTATCACAAACACAAAACTCAGGAGAGACAGAGCTGTCCAAAATTTGGATAGCATGTCAACTCTTCACATTAATGCACTTTCTCCATTATTAAACAGAAACATTATAATTCTCCAAGAGCTTAGTCAGAGCTTGAGTTTGATAGGAATAGATACCTGGGTCCATCATCCCAAGGTATTGATCAGGACTTTCCTACAGCATTTATGTGCCCTAATTACAGACAGTCCTCTCCCTATAAAAGCACCTCTTCTCCTGTCACAACAATGCTGAGCACTGTTCCTCCATAAAGGAGGAAATCATGGAGATCAAAGTTTGTGTGTGTTTCCTTCCAGGGTCAGTAACAACACAAGGGCACCACACTCACTCCCCACCAGCACAGCTGGTGTGCCCCTCCACCAGCACCCACAATGGGCCACAGCCAGACCTGCACCAGCTGCTGTGTGCTGGCCTTTGGGCAGCTTCCAGCAGCCACTTCATTCCCAGAGTCACTCCACTGCCACATGAGGCACACACCACACTTTCCAGCTGGGATTGCTTTCCTCACTTTGGAACAGGTGCTGCTGGCAGAGCTCCAACCTGCTTTGTTCCTCTGGCACACAAATCATCGTCTTCTCATGGAGCATCTCCTCCCTCAGAGTAGTGACATGCTCACGTCCTTCAGCTTCTCCCCATCCTGCATGGGCAGCAGAGATATCCTCTGTAAGGTCCAGGAACTGAGAAGGAAACGGAGATGGCCAAGAGCTCTTTGAACTCCCTCTTCTGAAGTAAGAGCCTCTCACAGTGACTGGACACGTTGGAAAGCCATGAGCACCTCCATCAGCTACCCCAGGGTCCCCATGAATGCCTCAGGGGTGCATATGAGCCAAAACCCAGAGCAGAGTGTTCACTACACTTAATAGCAGCTGCTGTGGCTTTTTTTCTAACTTGACATTTATGAGCAGCTCCCTCCCTCAGACACTTCTGGGCATCATCACTGTTTTGATTTTGGTTTGATTACAAATATCCAGAACTGGGGCTGTGCTGTTAAGCTGTTGCTCTCATATAATGGACATGACCTCCTGTTCCTTTCCAGAATAAATAAGAGGAATAGGAACCCTGCAATTTGTTTCCTACCTCCTCTTTTTAATTTTTAAAAATTTTTATATTGTTAATGAAACTAACATTTTAAAATACAGTGCATTTTTTTTGCCCATGGAATTCAAACTTTGCCATGTTCATACACAAAGGGGACAGGCATATGCATGTAATATGTTGAAAATTGCAATGTATAAAGGCAGAAAATGTGTTGCAATTTCCATACCCTCCATGCAGGACAATGTCTGTCTTTTTTTTTTTTTTTTTTTTTTGCTGTTTTCAGTCTTTATTGCAACATGAAAAACCTTTTGGAAATAGTCAGTAAAATTACAGTATTTTCTTCATCAAGGTATATTGCAGGCTGTCTGCAAAAGGGAAATGCTGAGCTGCTCCAGAGTCTCAGCCATGGGGGCTGCCTTATGCCTGCCCTCAGGTCACACACAGATTTCTCTGCTTCCCACAGCCTTCTAGGAGGAATCTCTGAATTTGTGGAAACAAGGGATGGGTTGCACCATGCCAGTTATGTCACTTTAGGTGAAATAGGAGCCATCAGCAGGCTGGGGAAAAGCCAGGGCAGCTGAGCATGGTGTCTGGGTTTATTGCTCAGCCATGCCAGGGAGGTGTGCCTGGCAAAGGCACAGTCCCTGCTCTCGGTGTCACTGTCACATCCTAGGGAGCCCCTTGGGGCACCAGGAACCAGCACATTCACCTGCACCTGGCTCCTGAGTGCTGAACCTGCCAGGTCTCAGAGCATCCCAGCTGCCCCAGCTACTCCTGCTGCGGAGAGGAACAGTGGCTGATTTTGAAAAAAACCACAAAAACCAGAATGCTGGGATGGGAAGGGTTGCTGAAGAACTCAGCCTGTAATGAAATGAAAATGTTCATTTTTTCTAGAAAAAATTAAGTCTCTAGGATTTTGTGTTTTCCTATTTTGTTTGGCACATGGTATTTAAATAGTGGAGAAGGCAGAGATGAAAAAACACAGAAAGTGATATTTTACCTCCAACCTTCTTTAATATCAACAGTGAAATTTCTTTCAGTGATATTTTTTCCACATAAAAATCTCTTTTATTCTTCTTAGGAATATGTCTGTTCCAGTGAAGGGGCAGAGCTTTGCATCATAAAAATTTTATCTTTTGCATACCAGTCAGCCTCCACTTTTGTTATCAGGATTTTACCAGACTAGTCTTTTGTGGGGGGTGGAATGGTGTGAATTGAACTACCGGAATTCCAAGGATACAGTGCACCTGAAGATAACAAAATTTGTGTAGCTATGACAGTGATGCTAGGCTTTGAATCTGGGAGTAGGAAGGGGTAACTAACATGGAAAAAGCTGCAAGAGGAAGAGGGAGAGGAAGGGGGAAAATAGCAGATGCCATAATCTCCAAGAGACCAGAGAAAGGACAACATTCAGCGTGGTTATTAGCTGCACAATGTTTGAAAATAAAACTAAGGGCAAGTGGAGTAGAATCTGCATAAGAAAAAGCAGAGGCAAGGGTGTGAGACATTGTTAGCCTGATCACAGGAGAGAAATTGTTATTTACTCACTGTGCTTGGCTGGGATGGAGCAGAGCAAGGTCGGAGCCTGGATGGGTGCAAGGGAGCAGAGTGGGTGATCAGCAGGCAGGGAACAGCAGCATTGAGAAGGATGGATCCCTCCAGGGCAATGGTTTATACTTGCTTCATTATTTTAAGTAGGCTGAGGCAGGTAATTACTCATGAGTCTGACCACGAGGTATTTCACAGCTGAACCACAGAAGAACCTGTATGCACAGCCTACCTCTGCCTGGCAGAAGGCATAAGTTGATGATTAATACAGCTTAAGTCACATCTCACTTCTCCCATTGGCCAAGGGCCAAAATGAGCCCATTTTCCTTGAGGAATATGTCTGCCATGTACAACTCAGCTCCTGCCTGCTTAGGGATGCTGTGAAATTATGCCTGCACCTTGCAGACCATGCAGGACCCAGGCAGAGCTGCAGCTCCTCTGTCCAAAGACAGCATTGCTCCCATCCAGATGCTCACTGCAGCACTACACTGCAGCACTTCACTGCAGCCAGACTGAGCAAGACGTGGGCTGCAGCTGGGTGCTGCAGGTTCAGGAGATTCCTGGAGACATGGGATGCAGCCCCAGAGTCAGGGGCTGGTGTCTGGAAGAAGTGCCACACCCTGAGGCAGCACTGGCTATGTTTCCCTGGGCACAGGAGAGGCAGAAGGCATGGCCATCCAGCCCAAAAGCAGCCCAGCCTGTTTGCATACTCTGGGGCTTGTCCACATGTACTTGTGGGTGTAGAGCTCAGCAATAGCTTTTTTTTTTTTCAGTTGCACTATGCTCATTGTGATAACAGGAGGCTTAATTGTGAACAGCACTATGAAACCAGTGAAATGGATGTAAGTATTAGCTGATACTCAATACCAGGAATGACCTGTCTTTTATGTCCTCTCACTGTTCTGTCCTGCCTACCAGAATGCAGGACACATGTTTTCAACTCAATAGCAGGTATCCAGCTGGAGAAATGTGTTTCCTTGAATGATAGCCATATGCTATATATCCCACTTCAACATATCATATCATGTTCCATCTGCACAGAATTTGACACTGCATAAAACAATCTGCTTTGAATTCAAATGCATATACTTCCTCACACAAAACAAAACCCTCTAGCTAGGCTATGAGTCTAAATGCCTCAGAGCTTCTGGCAAAGCTTGTGCCACAAACAGAAAAGACCAGAGCCAAACCTGAAGGGAGAAGGCATTATCTCTGGGCTGTTCCATCTGAAACAAATTCTACCTTCACATCAAGGAATTTATCCTGGTGGTTGCTGATAGAGAACAGAGCAGAACCCAGGGCAAGAAATATTTGCAAACCCACTAGGACTACCAAACTGTACAAAACATAATGCCCAGGAGTACATCCTCCTGGCTTTCTCTAAGCTACTCTGAACCTCTCACATCTGTAGCAGTGTGATACTGAAGGGGCAGCTAGAGAGCAGATACCTCAGCAATATCTAATACCATAGCTCTCATAATCAGAGAAAAATGGTTTTGTTGTCTTTTGAGCAAATGTGACTGCTTTCCAAGTGTCTGCCACACTTCTAATGGCTCCAGGTCAAGCCCATCTTCCTTGTCATCTTAGGCATTCCTCTCAATGTAAAGAGTACCCTTCTTCCTGAGATAAAATGTGAAGTCAGAAATGCTTGAGAAGTCCTTACATGATGAACGCTTCTTCTCTATTTCCTCTTTCTCTCTCAAAACCTTTCAGGCACACCTACAGTAGATGCCTGATGTTTCATGGCTCTGCTGCCTGTTTTGTCAGTCATGAATTTGTTTGCATTGTCTCCCAGCAAAACAGCCTTTGGCAGAGATACATCCCAATTTAAATCGGTTTTTAGACTCTAGAAGAACAAAAAGAAAGAGCAACTGAATAATAGAAAGAGTCACTACACCCTCAGCACTGTTAATGAAAATATTCTGCTTATTGAATATTGACAAAAAGGGACAGGAGTATGATTTACAGAATTTCATCACTAGATTATGATAGTAATTTATTTCTCTCTAAAACAACAAAGAAAAAAACATTTGGGAGCTTGTGTCATACTAGATGTTCATCTTCACTAATCAAAGATGTGTATAAGAGGATTCATTAGCAGGTATGCTGTACTCAGTTCACAGCTGTGCCAAGGGCCTGCAGACAAATTTGCAAGAACTGATTCCCCTCATGTCTGCAGGGTTTCTGGTTCAAGATGGAGCAATTTTTCATTGCTTTTATTTGTCTGGTCACAGTAATATCCAATACCCCTCTCTAGAGCTCCACATCTGAACCAATATGAAATAAATGACAAACAGAACAGCAATGTTAGATTAAAACTCTTGAGGACACAAAACCTAGTTTCTGAAAAGTATTTCAAGAGTCAGCTGTAGGACACAGCTGGCTGCAGAACATCTGCTGGAAAGTGCAGATAACTGGTTTTAGGCTGATTGAGGTTTGGGAGATTTTTGACCAGAATTGGCATCAACAGCAAATTGTGCCTGGTGAATTCACAGAAGGACATTTGTCATGCTATGACCCATTGTCTGGTTTATGATGGCAACAAGAAACTCTGATGCAGAGCCCATCTGAGTGGAAGTGAACAAAGGGACTCCCTCACTGTGAAGCATTCATCTGGCTGCATCAAGCATAATGCCTCATATAAAGTTATGAGACATTTATTCCACTCTGCTCAGTATTAGTGACATCCCAGAAGGCATACAGTCCAGTTTAGGTGCCACAATAGGCATCAAAATAAATCCCCCTTTTCCCATTTCAAGAGGAAAATTCAGATCTGTATGTCTCAAGGGAGATAATTGCAGATGAGTGCATAACAATTTTTAGTTCTCCTCGGTGTCAGGCAGTTTATGATGTACAGATCTCAGGCACTGTGGCACTGCAGAGCTCTCCACACAACAGCACCTTGGGAGCTCTACTCCCTCCTCTTTTGATGGCAAGGGACTGAGCAAGGTCCACCCTGGTAGGCATAACTGAAAATACTTTTCAGAACATACAGAGAAAGAGCTGGCCCTGAGTGAGTCTTACACAGGTACTTGTTGTGCCCAGATATACTGATGTCCCAGGTCCTGTTAGCCTGTGGCTGGGAGGCCACCAGTGATCCAGAAGATACCAGAAAATGATCTGTTAGATCATGATCCCTAAAACTGGGCTCAGGTAAAGTGCTGGGTAAAGCACTTTACCCGAGCCCTCAGTGATCTTGATGTCAGAATATTTCTGACACCTAATATTCCAGTTGTTATTCTCTGGAGTATCCTGGGCAACTAAATGAATCATTCATTACCTTGTATTCAGAACCCATTTCACTATACAGTCCAGATTCTCTCTTGTATGAGCATTATTAGCTAGGGGTTTTTTACATTTTGCTTGATGTTATCCTTTCTTAAGTGTAATATTTTGCATAAAGTGCTTAACTGTATATTGTTGCTGTTACATTTCACTGTACTTATACCAAACTGTCCCTTTAGTGTAGCAAAATCATGTTGGAAACTTACATGCTTGAGTTGCATGCCACTCTTACCAAGAAGAACATGGGACTAATTAGATATGATTTGTTCTGGACAAATTCTCACTGGTTATTTTTATCACATCATCATTCTGCAGTTGCTATTTTATGAAGCGCTTGAATTTTTTGCAGTAATTCTCAAAGTATTGGAGGCATCTGAGACAGGTTGTCTGGTCTGTAATTCTTGGTACCTTTCAAATCTTCTCTGTGTTCCTAAATACACTTGTTAATATTTCAGAAATTCCTGTGGTTAGTTCTTTAATTATACCAGAGTAAACTTCCCCAGGACTTCCTGGTCTGAGTATATGCCCTTTATTCAAAGGTTCCTTCACTTCTCTTCCTTGAGCTGCATTTCAATTCCCTTGCTAGTTCTAAGTGTGTTCAGTCTCTCATATCAAGTGTCTCCTACTTGCAAAGGTGGTGTTTCACACTTCAGCCCACTCTGTCATTTGTCCTTTGTTTAACATCCCCATGAAGTGATAATCCTTTTCCCTTTTTCTTTATTTCTCTTTCTGATCCCTTTTTGTACTCTTTATACTTCAGTCCTTCTCTTTTACTTATCCTAGTAGTGTCTTTGCTCATTGTCTATATGATGGGTTTTTGTCAATAGAAAACACAACTTCTGACTCAGACCCCCTGATTTTCTCCAATGCTGTCCTCCTTGCCAGCAGGATAGGTTCCTATGAGACTTTTAACTAAGGATCTCTTCCAAACTGCCTGTTTTCTTAAGATTCTTTCTCCTTTTGGCTCCTCCCTTCAAAACTTTCGCTATCAATTGCCCAAAGTGAGGAAATCTGCCATACAGAAGTCATTTGGTCTTGCTCTCTTCCTCCACAGACACATGAGCTCAAATTGCTTTCTAGCAAGTTTCTCTTTATTAATCATATCTATCATATTTTATCTGGCCACGTCTCCCATAACTGCCTTAATACTTTGAAAGAAAGAGTTGTCCAAACATATTCCAGCAACTTGAGGAAATTTTTGTGCTGTGCTGTTAGGTTTTGTTTTGTTGGTTTTAAATTTTCTGGCAGCAGATAGCCTGGTTAGATAAAGTTAGATTACCACTACCTCATATCCTCAGGACACTCCCAGAAGTTCATCAAAAATGTGACATCAACCTCCTCCTCATTCAGTAATCTTTAGCAGGGTTTTACTGTTCCTCTGTTTCCTCTCCAACCACTCCATCTTTTCCTCTTTCTGGCCTTCTATACATTCCAAATATACCAGATAATACTCTTCCCTTTTTTACTGCCTCTACTTTCTATACAGATTATATTCTCTCTGCTAATATTGAAGTGCCACAATTTATTTCACTGAGCCTCTGTGATGCTGATTAAACTGTAGCCTTTGTTGTGTCCCAAGACTTCTTGTTCTTCCTGTTTATTCTCCATACTCTTACCATTAGAGTGAAAACATCTCAGATGTTTGGCAGGTTGCCCTTACATTATCCCTTTCATTCTTCTATGGCTCTCCTGCAACTTCCCACTTCCACCAAAGCAATGAGTTGTCAACCAGACCTCTACTTTTCTTACTCACCTGAGATCTCTCCTGCCCACTCACTCAAACTCTGCTGTCCTAGGAGCATTTTCACTCATTTTTCTCCAGTAATAAAATTCTCACATTCTGGAAAGCAATGTTTTTTTCACTGATTTAACAATGCTCCATAGGATAGAGATTCTCCCTAAGGTCTTCCTAAAAAACGGTGCAGATAGTTGTTAGTAGGAAAGCAGTCTTATTGGATAAAGGTCCACAGTCCAATTTCAGATTTCTCAGTTTCAGAGAGAGGGTTGACAGCACTCATAGTTTAAACAAACCCTAGTTTTGTCAAAATGCTGGCACATGGGCAAATATAAAGTCCCATGCTCTACATCAGGCTGATGTGCAAAATTAGGTCTGGGTAAAACCTCGGGAGAACTGTTTCTAATTCCCAACAGCATAATACACAAAGCAGTAATGTATATTAACTAAGACAGTGGTACTTTTCAAGGCTGCAGTCATCAAGCAATAGGCAGGTGATGAGTGTAGCAGGGACAATATGTTGATTCTCCTCCCTCACAATTATGAACAGCTGGAATATCCTCAGTTTACAATGGGTCTGACACTGCAAAGAAACAAGAACAAATATTTGGAAATCTAATCACATAATATAGCTGAATGCTGACAAGAGGACCCTGCTCTAGGGGAATATACTCCTTTATAGCACATGGTTGCTATGTGAGAGAACAAATTACACGCTATTGATACCTTCTGTCCTGCTGCCCAGCCTCTGAATGACTGACAAGGGTGAAGTTCAGTCACTCAACTTCCTCAAGGCTTCAGATGTGCTTCTGAAGCAAAGATAAGAGTTTGTGAGGGAAGAGGTTTCATACAATGTAATCAGCTCAAATAATACTTTAGGTTAAACACTGAGTTGTTAAAAATCAACATGCTTATTTTATAAATGCAGTAAACAGACCAACCTCTCATCTACATGGAGATAATAAGTAGGAAGACTGGATCTGCTCTTGATGGGGAATTTCCAGCTTTCCTCCCCACAAAAAAAAACATTGTCAGAAACACACCCCTCTGACAAGTAAGAGGGAGTCTGTGGTCCAAGAACGAGCTTACTTATGAAAGGGCTTGAGTCCCATGCTGATTTTTTCATTCATGTACTCAGAATTTGTTCCAATGCATATCTACACTTCAAAGATGAGTCAGTGATTTTCTTGTGCTTGAGCAGCACAGCCAGTGTGATGGATGAATTGTATAACGTCTGTTGATAAGTATCATACCATCAGCCAGACCAACTTCAGCTGTCTTCTGTCCCTCGTTGTCTATTCCCACTATTTCATAGATTCTGCTCCCTCTTCTGGCCAGCAACATAATAAAAGAAATAATTTCCCCTTTTGAAATGTGATTTTGAGCATGGGGAGTTGAGAAATGGAAAAGAAACTTCATATTACTTTGGCAGGACAAAGAGATCTGCACTGTATCCACTGCATTTCCATATTTGGATTTCTCTGTAACAAAGGCCTGCAGTATTTGTAGCAAAAAAGCTGAAAAAATAATTACAGGTATTTTTTGTTACATTTTCAATTTACTGGGTATCTCTTGGGGGGAGGACAGGAGAGAGGACGGTAAGTGCAAGGAAAGAAATACCATCGCTCAGCTTTGCTGTATCTATTCACTTCTCCCTCTCAGCATGATACTGCTCCTTTTCAGATTTGTGCAAAATAATACTGCACACCTAAAAAAGGAAGCGAGCAGAGATCCCATCTTTAGGAGTAGCAGACTTGCCAAAATAGGTTCAGATAATGTTATATTAGCTACAGCATGCAGAGCACATGCTCAAAAAGGCCAGTGTTTTCTCTGCTTCAGTAAGCAATATCCAAAAGGTGCGCCTGCAAAGCAGATACTGCAGTTTCTAACTATCTTTGCCTTTTTTCTGGTTCTCCACTCCTCCTGGAGCTAACCAACCACAGGCATTTGGGACAAAAGGCTTTCAAATATTTTTTGGCCATTAAAGACGTCACCAAAAATTCAACTAATGTAGAAGAAGGTACAAACTGCATTACACTGTACACCCAGGAGAGAAAAACGTTGCCTCTTCAACAACTTCCTTTGATAGAAGTTTTCTTAGGCCTCCCACAGTTGAACTTTGCCTGATGAAGCTCCCCAAAGCTGTGTCTGAGGTGGAGCAGAAAGGACAGCTCAGTGACAGCACAGCTTGCCACCCGCGTATGATGAATGGGCTTGCAACAGAAGCGATATTGGTTTTTACATGGAAAGGAAATTGCATTGAAACTCTCAGTGTATGGTTGTAGCCAAAGCATTGTCTGTACACACAATAATTCATTTGCTCAACAGACAGCAAAATAAAGAGATGATTCATTCAGCCTTCTCTAGCTGACAATTTCGTAAAATTTCATATTTTACATCATGTTCATTTCCAGTTGACAATGTCTTACATATCTAGATTACCTTTCCTCAGAGAGTATATTGCAGGTTGTCGGACATCATATGCCCATTCTTTCTCTCATAAAGAGAGCAGAGTTTTGATCCACAGCACAAGACTGAATTGGTGTGGTCAGAACAGCAAAGTTCACACCAATCAGAACTGCACATGGTGAACCTGGCTTAAAAAAAGCCCTTTTTAAACTGTAATTTCTAAATCTACTATTAGTAATGAACTTGAAACACCATTAAGCACTAGAAAGCAGTATTCCTCTGGCAGTTGTACCAAGTCTAAGGCTGGAGTCTTCTACAGGTCTCTGAGCTGCTGCTATTCAAACACTCGGGCCCGATCCTGCACTCCTTTGTTCAAACACCAGTCCAAGGGAGTGAAAGCTGGTCAGAGAAAAACGTGTGGGATCAGATCTTGTGATATGGCCAAAAAAAATCCACTTTCCATGAAAGGAACCTTTTCAAACACATTCCACAAGGTGAGCAGCTCTTTCAGCCCTTCTGCATATAAGATGAGGCTTTTATTTTTTTCCCTGAGAGTGGGGCTCATAGCCCCCAAGCTGCCTTTACCACCCCTGCATGCATCACTGAGAGAGGATCCTTCTCTTACTGAAACAGCTACTCATTGAATAGTTCTTCATTATCTAAGAGATAGCCAGGAAATATTTAATAAATATATTACCCATTGCATCAAAATAAATATCATTTATAAAACATTCATTGTCTTTTGCTCATCATCATCATACAGTGTATATTAATGTCCCCAGTACAGATGAGATTTACAAACGTTTGCCTGAATTTTTCCCCTTAATGCATTCTCCCACTTACAATAATCATTGCATAAAATGCATAAAAACACAATGCAGCTTTATGTCACTGGCATATACCAAAGACGAGACTAAAGATCTTGTGAGAGTACAAAAAGTCTTCAGACAGGAGGAATGGCTTTAGGTGCGCCTTCAAGTGGCACTTGATCCAACTCAACTCTGCAGCATTTTAGAATTAGAGCCAATATTTACTTGAGAACTCAGAATTACTTAATCAAATAATAGAACATATAAAAAGCAAGCTGACTTTTTGGAAAAAAAAATGTTTAATAATACAATGATAGTTGTAGTATCGTCCAGTAAAGATGTATTGTAAAAATGTTCTGAATATTAATTTACCTCAGATAACTTTAGAGTTGTAAATACTTGCATTATATTGAGGTAGACAGTAAAAAAAAATTATTTTCTCCATTATTAGCACAGATTTAAAATCTTGTAATAATATCTTAAGGAAATGATAATGTTAAGTAAGGATGAAATATTTGATTAATGCTTAATTCTGTACAACTCAAATATAAACTTTTAAAAATATTAGAAATTATAACATTTCGAGTGCATATCATGTTTTGTACATTAAAAAAAAGAAATGCATGTTGTTCATCTCCATTTTGCACTTTTCAGTCTGTTTAAATAAACAAATATTTACAACTTTTACATGAACAACAGTGCATTCAAAGCAAAATGTGCATTTTAAATTACTGCTCCTGGTCGAGTCTTTTTATTAGCATTTTATATTATTATTCTCTTCTCTTTTTTATCTTTTTCCACAAGTTTGTAGCTCTGCAATACCAGATAAGCCAACAATTCTAGAAATCGGTGGGGAAAAGCCTGAAACTACGAACATAATAATTACATTAAGAAAGGGCTAGGCATAGCTTCGAAGTGCACTTTCCTCTGGTGAAGCCACAGCTGAGACCAAAGGTGGGAAAGAACCAGAAATCTCACGTAAAACGCCTTTTCCAGCACAACATTTGCATATAATACTGCTGCAAATTGCGAGGGCCGCCGAGACACAGCTACCCAGAGACCTGGCAATGGCATCCTCGCACTCTTCGTGGGACCCGAAGCAGTTTCCTTTCCAGTCCACCCCGGTTGTGCTTTCTGTAACACTTCGCTCTTCACAGTTTGTTGTCTTAAAATAAAACCTAGCTGATAATTATAATCTTAAGAAACTCTCGATTTTCTTTTTTCTCTTTTTTTTCTCTTGTGGGGAGAGAGGGAAGGGGAGGTGGAGGGGGGGGCATAGGCTATTTCTGGCTGGTAAGCTTGCAGGAATGTGAAAGAGAGAGGGCAGAAATGAAACAGCCCTCTTCAGAGCAACTTCAGAGAGAGGGATCAGTCTGCTCCCTCTCCCTCCCCCGACTCTTTTTGTACTTGGTAAATTGCCTTCACCTTTGGAGGGAGGAGGATAGATCGCCAGATAAACCCCGGGGGAGGAGAGGGGAGCGGGGAAGGGACCGGGCGGGGGCCTCGCCGCCTGCCCGGCCCGCTCGCCCTTCCCCGCCGGCAGCCGCGGGCCGACGCTGCCGTAGCCCCCGCCGCCACCGCGGGCAGCGCGGCCGAGCCCCGGCGCCGGGCCGCCCTCCGCCGTGCCCTCCGCCGTGCCCTCCGCCCCGGCCGCGGGACGGGGGCCCCGCTCGCCGCCGCCGCCGCACCTCCGCCAGACGCAGACCCGGCCGCCGCCGAGGGGCGTCCCGCCCGCTACCTGCAGCCGCAGGACTCCACCACCATGTCCTCGTACTGCTTGTACACCACGTTGTTGCCCGCGTCGATGTAGAGGATGCTGATGGGGGTCAGCTTGGTGGGGACGCAGCAGCTGGGCGGCGTGGAGCCGGGGTCCATGGAGTTCATGAGGGTCTGGATGATGGCGTGGTTTGTGGGCTCCAGGTGGGAGCGCAGCGGGAAGTCGCAGACGCCCTCGCAGTGGTGGGCCTCGTATTCCAGCGGGGCGATGATCCAGTCGTCCCAGCCCAGCTCCTTGAAGTTGACGTGCAGCGGCTTCTTGCTGCAGCGCAGCCGGGACTTCTTGCCGTGCCGCTTGCCGTGCCGGCTGGCGAAGGCGGTGCGGCGCTGGCGCCGGGCCGGCGGGCGGCGGGCGGCGGGCGGCGGGGCCGCGCCCAGCTCGGCGCGCAGCTCCCCGAGGAGGCTCCGCCGCCGCGCGCGGGTGAAGACCACCAGCAGCGCGCGCTCCTGAGGCGGCCGCGGCCGGCGCGCGAAGCCCAGGCCCCGCAGGTCGAGCCAGCGCCGCGGGCCGCGCTCCGCCGAGGCCCGCAGCTCCAGGCACAGCCGCTTCCGGGGCCGCTGCTCCCGCAGGCCCTGCCGCACGTCGAACACCTCCCAGCCGGCGGACGGGGCCGGGTCCAGGGCGCGGGAGTCCAGCGGTCGCGGCGAGAGGCAGGCGGAGAGCTGCACGTGCAGCGGGGCGGCGGGCGGCGGGCGGCCCCGCGGGGCCCGGCGGAACAGCCGCAGCTCGGCCCCCACGAGCTCCTCCGTCTCCGAGAGGGTCGACACATCAAACACATACTGCTGCCGCCTCAAGGGAGCGGGCGAGAGATCGTCTGCGAGATAAAAATAATTACAGTCAGTTGTGCTCGGGGGGATCTGCCGAGAGGTCTCTGAGGCGGGAGAGGGAGGGAGCACCGCCGGCTTGCCCGGCCGGGGCCGCTCCTGCCTGCCTGCCTCACCCCCCACCCCCAGCCGGACCGGGACCGGGGGAGGGCGGGGAGAAGAGAAAGAAGGAGAAGGGAAGAATATGGAAAGGAAAGGGAAGAATATGGAAAGGAAAGGAAGTATGCAAGAACCCGCACCAGACAGGAGACGGCTCTCCAGCACTAGAGGCAGACCCTGCCCCACGCACATCCTCTGCCTATCAGCCCCATATACACGTGCTCCTCTGAGAAAAACCTGGACTTCTTTTTTGACACATCCGTGTACAAAGTGCAGCGCAGAAAGCAAACCAGATTCCCTTGAGCTGCTTTCCAATAAAATGTTTACAACCCAGCAAATACAAAAATTCCCAAAGCCCCTGTGTTTCCCCAGAAGCTAGTAAAGCTTGTGTAGATTTCTATAGTAAAAGTGTCACTGGAGCCTCTGTTCAGCAGCCCCTCGCCGCTTTTCCAAAGTCAGCCCGCCCCAGGGGTAGGAACAGAGACTAAAGAAATATACACCCGCCTGTTATTTATCGATATCAAAGGTCATTGCGATCCCTAATCAGTATGTTTCACAACCTCGGCTCTACCTGACAGGTCTCTGGGAACCTCCTGCGGGGCAGGAGAGACAAGGGGATGATTTATGCAAACCAAAAACCTTCAGACGCGACACGGCGATGTAAAAAATCAATGCGGATTAACGTGCAGTTAATCAGTGCGGATTAGCACACTCGACAGTCGCCCTGCATCGCCGCGTGTTCCCCTGGACGTCAGCAGGGAGATGGAGCGTGGAGTGCAGCAGGGACAGCGGGAATTGCTGGGAAAAAGATCTGTCCCGCAGCCAGGCCAGGGGATCCCCCTGCGGAGCCTGGCTGCCTGCCGAGCGCGTCCCCCTCGCCCCGCAGGGAGCCGCCGCGGGAGGCCCCGCCGCCCGCCCGGACCGCGCCGCGCACCCCGGCGGCATCTCGGGCTGCGGAGCCGGGCCCCGCACACCTGCCCGGCTCCCGGGGCACGGCCGCTGTCCCCGCCGGGCCCCGCACACCTGCCCGGCTCCCGGGGCACGGCCGCTGTCCCCGCCTCGCCCGGCACCGAGGCACGAGGAGTCAGCAAGGAGAGGGAGTTCCCGAGCCGGAGCTTCCCCGCCTCCCCGGGGTTGCGCGCCGGCGGGAGCGATGCGGAATCCGTCAGGCCTTTCAGGCATCCCGGAAAATTTGAACCCAGGCCTTTCGGATCCCTGCGTCCGCCTCACACTTCAGGCTTGTCTGTTTCCTCGCGGTGGGGCTTCTCCTTCCCAGCGAGGAGCGAGAGGCAGCCTGGTCGTGCATCCCGCTCAGGGAGTGCGGGAGGAGACTGAAAAAAACACGAGCAGAGCCCGAAAAATGTCGTCACAGTCCAGGTGACGACAACAGCTGCTTTATTGAGCTGTGAAAATAAAAGTGAAACCCATCGGGAGCTGCCTAGAGGTGCTGGACAGTTTCATCAGCACTGCAAGTACAGACCAGGATTCGGTCCATGAGTCTCCTGTGGGTTTTGGGGGAGCGTGGGGGTAGTTCTGCCCTGCACAGGCTCGGGCTGTGAGCTGAGGTGCACGTGTTTGCAGGAGGAGGGTCCAACAGCTCAGGAGATCTCTGGTATCATTGCCTCCTCCTTCAAGGGGGTCCTGGGAGCTTCAGAGAAAAGCGGATGAGCCCTCGGGTAAGAAAGCGCAGGTCCTCCTCCTTCTTCTCCTCTTTCTCGTCGTCTTGTTTTGGTTGTTTGTTTGTTTGTTTGTTTGGGATTTTTTGTTTTGTTTTGGTTTTTTTTCTGCATCCAACATCTGTCAGATACCCGGGCACCCGACAGGGCGCAGACCGATCTCCTGGCCCTGCCGAAATGCGCCAGACCTTCGTTTAAGGGTTCCAGTGACCGTCGAGGAAACTAGATCAGCATCTTCTTCTGTGGCTATCCCCAGCATGTGGGCAGAGCCGGGCCTGGGCACGGGTTCCTTTTTAATCGCTCTCGTTGCTTTTAGGGGATGGAGAGGCGGGTGTCACGCCTGATTTCAGAGAGAGATGCTCGCTCTCTTTGATACTCCCAGTCGCCATGGGGTGGGGGTGAGGAGGGTGCTGCTGTCCCTCCGGAGCAGACAGCCCCACATACACTCATCCTTGCCCTGTTCTTGACCAGCACCACGGTCCTGGGGTCCCCCATATCTCTGCCGCGGTGCAGGAGCAAGGCAGCACTGCCCGGCAGTCTTAGCTTTCAGGGAAAGGGCAGCCCTTTCCTGAGGGATGAGGGGACAGGAAGGTGACAGCGCCTCTCCCCTTCCCGAGGAACCGTCACGCAGGTGGCGCAGGAAGTAATCCCATTCGGGGGTAACATCCAGGCATGCAGCTTAGACGGGAGAGAAGCAGCGAGAGGCTGAATTCCCCAAGTGTCCCCGCTGCTGAAAATGGGCTCTAAAGGGTTTGCAGACCTTTGTCACCCGGCGGTGCGGGAGGAAACCAGCTCCGGCACTGTGGGTGCCAAAAGGCTTGTTCAGGGGTGCTCCCCAAGCAGCATCTTTTGAGACTCCGGTTTGGCGAGGCTTTGGGGCGTTGCTCGGCTGGTTCGTGTTGCTCGGTGGCACGGCACGCTGGCGACACGGCCGGTTTGCAGAGAAATGTGCCCCCGGTCAAGCAGATCTGAGACGGGTTTCAGCAGCACCGAAACTCTGTGCTGGAAAAGTCCCACTGGCTCAGGCAGCTGCCGGCTCCCGTGCCTCTCTCGGGAGGGCAGGGAAAGGGGCAGGGCTGCCGGTTGTTTCAAATAAGTAGCTTTGAATCCGATCAGATAAACGCTATTTATTCACTCTTGTAACCTAATAATTCCAGATGAATACATAATCCTAAACCAGTACTGGCTCGCTCCCAGCGCAGTCGAGAGGATGGGAAAAGCAGCGGAGGGCGGGGAGGGAAAGCGGGACCTCCGGAACCTCCACAAAACGAGGAGAGATGGGTCTAGGTTGGGGACCCTTTGTTCCAGCGAAGCTGCTGCCTTCCCAGCGCACAAAGAGCGGCAGCAGAGACGGCGCAGGGACACCCTGACTGTCCCTCTCCCCGTGAGCAGTGCACAACGGATAGGGGCTTGTCCTCTTCAATTTTCCTTTAAACCCAAGGAGCGAATGGGGTAAAACCTGAGATTTCTAACAGCCAGCTCGAGATCTGCCTTTTTCTCAGGCCAGCTGAAGCTGTCCTTACAGATATTCCCGTTACCGAAATACTTGGTGCGAACAGCAAAGTCATCCCAACTGGGCTGGGGAAAGGCACATGGCAGAAAATGCACCGGAGAGGTGTGTTTATATTTGTAGCGTTAATGTAGATGAATGTTTGCTCCTCAGTAAGTATTTGTTCTATTTCGACTCTCCGTAGTTTATTCTTTTTTTTTTTTTTTTCCGGGCGAAAATAAAATATTAGGAGCAGGAAGGAGGGACAGAAGGAGGGAGTAGGTCTGTCTGAAATTTCAGAATGTGTCAGTGGCGGTTGGGAGAGAGCAGCCCTACTCGGTTCTGCCCCTCGCGAGGCGCTCGGGCAGCGGCGTGCCCGGTGCTCCCGCGGGCGGGCCGGGCCGGGCCGGGCCGGGGGCTGCGCCGGGTCCCGCCCGCCTTCCCCCACGTTTTCCTTCGCCGTGCGGTGGCTGCGTTTTCAGCATCTCCGAAGCTGAATGTATGACTGGATTGGGATGTTTCCCTCAGTTCCCTGCGTGAAGCCTCTCCCGTTTCCCGGGTCGCTTTCTCGCCGCAGTCTGGGCTTTGAGGAGAGACGGGGGTTAACGAAGGCTACACAAAGTTTCCCTTTTCATGGCAGATCAGGTACTGGGCTCCCAGCCAATTCATCAGGGCTCAGATCTTAACTTTACATCACTGCAAATTATACCCAAACCACATTCAAGAAGAATTTTCCCATTCCCAAATTCTCTTTCAAGCCATATTTAAACTCGCAAACCAAAAGCACATTTTCAGTTTAAAGACACTTTGCAGACACTCGCACAACAATAATCTGGAAATTAAAACATATATTGTCCCTAATTGCGAAGGTCTGCCCACACGTTGTCTGCGGAGTCGCAAGGCTGACAGGTATTTCTTTCGGAGCATTACCCAAGCTGTGGAAACAAGGGGCTGACTCTCCATGTGTGGTATTTCTCCGGGTTTCAATTCCACATCTCCCAGCGCCTGCCTCGCCGCGGTTTTTTATTACACCGAGTGATTAGATTTAAATGTATCGTTCGCTTCGCTATCGAGTAACCGAGAAAGACCACACCTTCTTCGGACGAATTCCCAATCCTGCCAAAAAACACTAACTAGCTGTTGGAGGGCTGTTTTTTCTTTTTCTTTTCTTTTTCTTTTTCTTTTCTTTTCCTTTTTTACTTTTTTTTTTCTCTCCTCGGAGCGGGGAGGCACCTGGCTGTGATGTACCTTTGATCACCGCTGTACCGTACCTGCTCCGGCAAGGCTGCCTGCCCTTGCCCCACTCTCCCGCTCGCCACGAGCGACTCTCGATCCTCGGGCATAGAGGGATCGCTGCAACACCCGCGGGACACGTCCCGCAAGGCTCCGGGCCCTCGGCTGTCGGCATCGTCCCAGGAGATGCGCCGAGGCGGACGGGAGCTTCCTTGCGGGGTTTCTACCTGCTGTAACAGACCTTAACCCAATATCGTTCCCTTTCCCCATTTGCAGTGCTTACGCTACCCGAAATACTTCGACGGAGGAGAAATAATTCTTCCGAAATTATTCGTATTGAGAAAATCGGCCCTAATATTCCCAGCGCTTGGAGCTAAGAAATGAAGCAAAAATATTACTGAGCGATAAATGTGGAAGCGCTAAGATACAGCAGCAGAGCATACAGATTTGGCCATAGCTAGCAAAGACTGAAACATCCCCTTTCGCTCATAAATCAGGCTTCAGGCACGAGAGGACTCCTACTCTCAGTTTCAGCCTGCCCTGAAATCGCAAGGAAAGGAGGGTTTTCTCCGATCGACCGTTTTGGGGTTTTTTTCCTACTATGAAGGGAGGAGGAAAATGAGGAGGGCGAGGCGCCCCACTGCCGTGCCCAGCACCGAGTGGCCCTGGCCTGCGCCGGATTTTCTCCCCGCGGGCCACTCGGCTGCCGGTTGGGGCCAGCCCAGCTGCGGCACAGCATCTCCCCGCGGGCGGCGGAAACTACACAGCTCCGAGGCGGAGACCTCGGACCTCCGTCCCCCACGTGTCCCCCCCTCAAAAAAAAAAAAAAAAAAAAAATTCAACCTCTTAGCAAGTCCCGCAGGAGGATTTCTGGATTAAAAATATATATATATATAATAACGAAAAAAATCAGGACCAGGTCCGAAATGAGCCAGCGGAATAGTTTGATATGCGTTAATTACTCGTCTTGTTAGCAGAGCGGCTCCGCGGCAGCGCACCGCCCCGCCGAGCTGCCTGATCTGCGGAGCTCCCGGCGCCGCTTCCCGGACCGCCCTCCCGTGCGCGAGCCCCCGCGCCTTCTCCAGGGACAACAAACAAACGAAAGATAAACTAAAAAATACTCCCCCCGCCGACTGCCCCTATTTTCACTGGGAAGCGGCGAGAGGCGCAGACGCCGAGGGGACGCTGCGCTCCGCTCCGCCCGCGCCCCGGCCCCGCGCTCCGCTCCCTCCCGCAGCTCGGGGGGTAAAACACCGACCCCCGAAGCACCTCCCGGCACCGGCAGCGCGGAGCCGCCGCCGCGCCCCGCCCGCCCCCGCGCCACCGGCTCCGCGCGCGCGGAGGCCCCGCCGGGCCGGGCCGAGCCGGGCCGGGCTGGGCTGGGCTGGGCCGGGCCGCTCGCTCCTTTCCCGGGTGCACGGCGGGGATGAGGAGCGGCAGCTCGCTGCCGCGCTCCGGCCGTCTGGTCTGCATTAGTGCTTTTATAAGGGGCTCAAACAAATCGAATACAAGGTCACCAAATAATTAACAGTTGTGAATTCCCTCCTTTCCCATTAAAATACTTCCCTGTTTATATTTCATTTTCCTTCTGCCAACGACAACACTGCTTGGGCAAAGGCTCTGCACAGATTACACTACATTGCAGCTTTCGGTCCACCCAGAAACCCGCTGTTTTGCATAAATATGTTGTACTAGATGAACTTCAAGTGAGATTTACATTCTTTTCTTCTGCCACATGCACAGCCGGGCCATTTTCAGTTACTGCACACGGGATCCCCCTTTCGTCCTAGTCGTCTATTCACCACCCTCACAACCCTCATGGCAAGAGCAAAATAACGATGTTCGGATCTCTGCCCATCCGAATCAGCTGCCTTCCAACTGGAACGCGAAAGCGCATAAAGAAAACGGGGAGGGAAGAAGGAGACGATCTTGACCTATTTCGATGTCGCCGTCCCTTAGGCACGGACCGCAGCATTTCGTATGCGGGAGCCCTGCCTTGGTGCCGGTGCTGCGGGCTCTGCAGACACAAAAGGGTGAGGCGAGGGGCACTCGCAGCAGCCGGCCCTCGTAGCAATCCCTTTCCACGGAGATTCTTTCGAAAATCGTGCCTCTTCGCACTCCAGCTATTTCTTTTTTGTTTTCTATCTGTTCCTAGCCATGCCGCGTTTCTTGCTAGCTGTGGGATTGCTTGTTTATAACTCCCTTCTCCAGCTCCCTCCCGCTCTCTCTTTTTTTTTTTTTTTTTCTTCCCCTGCCTGGTGGAGTCCTTGCAGCTCCTAATTGTCCTGCCTTACTGTGGAGCTCCAATGCTGGGGGTCCTGAGGCCAGTGAGAGCACCATCTGCGTTTTAATGAGTTACTTCATGTGCCAACAGTAATTTTCCTACATTCAGCTAGGTCCTGTCTGATCTTGCGACCGTAACAAGGGGGAGCGAGTGGGGGGCGGTAGGGGGTGGAGAAGGGGGAATCGCAAACCCTTTCCCCCCTTTCTCCTCTCTTTCTACCGACGGGGGAAGAAGCATACATGTATTAAGCAGTAGTGAGTCTTCACTCCCTCTCGCGCTACCCTGAAAACGATCTTATTAGCTTCAAGCGGGAAGGGAAGAAGCGAAGCCACGGGAAGCGGCTGTCGGTGTCTGCGCCGAAGCGCTCTGCCCCGCAGCCTCGGAGGGCGGTGGGACGGGCGGGCTCGGGGCCGCTGCGGCCGGGAGCTGCTGCCGCTCAGAGCCGAGCGCCGGGCGGCCCCGCCGGACACGCAGGCACAGCAGCCCGCCTCGTACGGGAAGGGCGCTGCTCGGCAGGACTACGAGTTGCTTCGCGCTCCTCTGCGGGCTGCTGTCCCCCCGAAATGCTGCCATGCAGGATGGCGTGCGGCAGGTGGGGCGGCCACCGCCATATCCCCCCTCCGGAGCTGCCGCTTAGGTAAAGAGCAGCCCATCTAATTGGGTCAATTTGGGCGGCTGTACTGTCTGCAAATGAAGTGACAGAAAATCTGCCCCCCCCTTCCCCGCTTTCCCTGAGCAAAGACTGTTCATCATCAGCACAACTCCAGTTCGCCAATTAACTGGGCTAGGAGCCCACGGGGAGGTGGGCAGTAAAATAGCTACCACTTCAGAGGAACGGAAGCTCTCTTGAAGTTTTTTGGTGATGTGCCATCGGCTGGTCCACTTCATTATGGGAGACTAGACAATATTTGATATGTTATGACATGAACACTCAATTAGATCACTGAGTTGAAATACTCCAATCAGTGGCTTGATGCTAAGCAACCCTCAGAAGGTCCAGCAGAAGGTCACAGCCTGTGACACATCAAATCAAAATCAATGGGGAAAAGTGAGGCTTTTCCTTAATCAAACCAGGACTTCTGTTAGCAAATCACTTCCCCCGGAGTAGAATCTCACATGCAGCGAGATGAGCTAAATTTGTTAAATTAACTGTCTTTCTTCTGGTTATCAAGAATAAGATGATATTGAGCGCGGCTCCATTTCCTGCAGCTCGCAGGATCAGCACCCCGTTTCCTCTCCGTCAGGGGGAGCGGTCCAGCTCCTTTCTGACGACTGAATTTTCGAAACCGTGTTTCTAGAAAGCGGGTCCTCTTCCCCCACCCCCGCTTTTAACAGCGACAAAGAAAACGACCCCAATAAGGCGAAAGCGGAGAGCAAAACCCCTTGTCCCCTTTCCCCTCGAAAACGTCTGCGGGCTTCCGACCGCAGGGGGCACATACTGTGGGCGCTCTCACGCGTCCTCCCGAGCCCGGAGAGGCGCGACCGAGGCGGGAGGCGAAGAGCCCCGCCGAGCTCCGCCGCGGAAAGAACTCCCCGAGCCCGGGGTAGCAATGGGGCAAGGGGCCGAGCCTCGGGGGCCGTGGGCGGGGAGAAGCTTCCGGCTCGGGGAGGCGGTGAAGGGGCTCGGTTTGGGTTCGGTTCGATTTGGTTTGGGGCGATCGGCTTCTGCAGCTCCAGGGAGCCGTGTGATTTTCCCGGCGCTGTGTTTTGCCCTAAAACGGCTGGGACACGGCGGGAGGGCGGCGAGCTGCCCCGGCTCCCGGCGCTGCCAGCCCCCGGCAGGTACACCAGCGCCCGAGGAGGCGCGGACAGAGGGGAGGGTCTTCAGATGTGGGAGAGGGGGAGGAACGAAAGCGCAATCTTCATTAAGAACCTGTTAATTAGTCTGTTCTTAATGGCTCACAACCAGGGTAACGAAAAAAGGGGGAGGGAATGAAAGGGGCAGGGGGGCGTTTTTATGGAAGGGAAATTTTACTCTGGATCGACGAGAAATGTGCACGCGCGGCGCCGGGTACGAGCGATACGATGACGAGAGAGAAGCCCAGGAGGGCCCCGGCCGGGGCTGCAGGTCACGGAGGGGGCCCGGGAGCCCCGCGGCACCGATGCTGCCCGGGAAGCTCTGCGGCCCGGGGTAGCGGGCCCCGCTGCCAATCCCGGCCCGGGGCTGCGTGAGGACCAACCCCGCACACGGCTCAAAGGATGCGGCCCCAAGCAGACGTCAAGTCCGGCCGCCCCATCGCTGAGTCCCGGTACCGGGCGGTACCTGGGCTGCACGCTGCCCCCCCGCAAGCGGAGCCGGAGGGTCCCAGTCCCTGCGCTCTCGGAAGGGGCCGGGGCTCTTCCAGGTAACCCCGATAACGCGACCCGAGGCGAGAGCAGCCTCAGGCAGAAGATGTTCGCTTTCGGTCAGTTTAAACTTTCTTTTCGCCGTGCAGCCGCGTCGATAAGAGCCACCCTTTATCCGGCGGGTGGAAAGAAACCAGAAAAGCGATATTTAATTTTTTTTTTTCAAGGTTGAATTTACACCCAAATTCCGCCTGCAAAGCTGGGGCGTGTTTTCTACCACCCCATGACGATTCGGGGAGGAACACTCGTGTTTCTCGCACGCGGCACT
The DNA here is from genome assembly GCF_051311805.1 of Agelaius phoeniceus. Classification (NCBI taxonomy): domain Eukaryota; kingdom Metazoa; phylum Chordata; class Aves; order Passeriformes; family Icteridae; genus Agelaius; species Agelaius phoeniceus. The sequence goes on along the minus strand of NC_135265.1, from coordinate 132,577,897 downwards.
TAGGGCTGCCTCGGCTTGGGTTTAGTGCCCGCGGGGCCGTTTGCTTTTAAATAAAACACCGCGACTCCCAATTCACCGAGAGATCTGCACTTGCCTGCCGTACCGGGGAGGGGAACAGCACCGGTGGCCGCTGCAGCGCGCTCCCACCTCCCCAGCACCAGGCTCCGCGGGACGGCAGCCTCGTACCGCGGAGCGCAGCGGGAAGGGGCACCCGCAGCCCCGGGGGAAACGGGAGGGGCGGGGGGGGCAGAACTTACCTCGTCCCCTGTCTACAAAACTAGTGATGGTGTTGGCGGATTTGGACGACTGAAAAAAGCTGGCGTTGATGCCCAGTTTCTCCGCGATAGAGTAAGTCCTGAACAGAGACAGCATGTACTCGTGGGGTTCCGCCCGTGGGAGCGCCCGGTCCATGGCGTGTCCCCCTTGCCGCGGGCGGCTTTCCCGTGGGGACCGCGGCACTCTGCGGCTGCGACCACCTTTGGAGGAGGCGGCGAGCTCCGAGGAGGCAGGGAGGGAAGCCGGGAGGCAGCAAGGTAAATCCCAGAGGAGGCTGGCGAGCAAGGCGGCGGAGAGCAGGGCCCGGCGTGCATTCATAGCGAGAGGCGGCGGCGGTAGGGAGGAAGAGGAGGGCGGCCCGACGTGCGGCTCCGGCGGCCCACGGAGCGGCGCGGGGACTGCGCGGCGGCGCGGCGCGGAGCGGCGACTGCACCCGGGCGGGCTCGGCCCGCAGCCGCCCGCCCCGCCCCGTGGGTACCGCCCCGCCGCGCACCGCCCTGTGCGGGCACCCAGCCCGCCCCGCGGGGCGGTCCGCGGCGGGGCGGGACACCCTGGTCGGGCGCTTGGGGGTCCCTTTGCTCCCTCCCCGCTGTGCTCTCCACGCGGGAAGCGGACGCGAGGGCCGGAGAGAGATGCCGCGCGTCTTGCTGCCACCTCTCGGGTACCGCTTCTCATCGACCCAGCGGTGATGACATCTGTTCAGGTGCCTCACAGGTTCTCCAGGTTTGAGTGTGGGCAGATTCGTGTGATGCTAATGATTTTGCTTGAGGGTCTTTGTATTCCCGTGGCTACGTGTCCGAAAACTTGGCACAAAGCAGGGGTCTTATAAGAAGGAGAATTTGGTGGCGAGGGTCTCACACTGGGATGTGCCAGGGCCCATGTAGCTAGCAGCCTTGAGGCTGGCCCTGACACCTATTAGAGAAGGAGGGGAAAGCATAGGGAGAGCCAGAGACCATTCTCCTTGTCTCAAAATCTGCAAATCAGCCACCAAGAGGGGACCAGCCCAAGTGGAGCACAGTGCCAGGGTGGGGCCTGGCAAAAAGCAGCGCTGAGCACTGCTGGGCAGTCAGCACTGTCAAGATAATCAGGGTAGCCTGGGGCAGGCAGGGCACACATTTGCCTTGTCCTAGTCATGCAAAAGACAGCAGTGGAGCAGAAATACAAGGATTCAGAAATTCACCCACCCCTTTTCATTTGGCTTTTCCGAGGTGCATCCTTCAGCATAAAACTGGTGTCTGTTCTCCAATGGCTTCATCCAACCACCTATCTAGGGTTCACAGCCATGACAAAGCACAGTTAACATGCTTGCATCATTCTACCTGACCTGATCACTACTTTCTTCTCCTTCACCTTCTCATACTCCTGCCTGATCCATGGGACTGCTGCTGCCACAAACCACCCTCTTCCACTTCCCCATGTGGCTTTCCTCTGCCCTGTGCTGAGTGTTCCTCCTTTCCTGTCCTGATCTCCCATTGTCCACTTCTTCCTACCTCTCCTGTCTGCCCCAACTCTGCTACTGGTGGATTTTCCTCTAATTCCAGTAAGAGGTCATGTGTGTTTAGCTGTGAAAGCCTGGTCCATAGTAAATAAAGGGAATCTGAGATCTCTGACTATGCTCCCCCATCAGCTGCCATTCTTCATGCAGTCATACACTGGACTTGAGGACTTGTCTTCTTCCCTGTTCTCATCTTTCCACTGAGAGCAGCTCATGCCTGGGCTTTGGCACCACTCCTAGTGCAACAGAGGATCTGTGGGATGAGGCAGACCCTGAGAGGGCATATGAAGCAGGCTTCTAGCCTGGCACATCCCAGTTTGCCTGTAGGGTGCTTAGTCCCACTGTGTTCCCCATCTCCTATGGAGAGACCCTAGGGACTATGAGGAACACAAGGGGAACATTCAAAGCAAGTGACAGGCTCAGGTTCCAAGTGAACCACACTGCATCTCTACTAGAAGAAAAGATAATTCCGAGGCAGGAGCTCACACTGTCCTGCAGCCCTCCATAAATGGCTTAGAGAGCTCCCTGGTGTGGTTTTGGCCCATGCCAACTAGCACTTTCCCAGCCAATACCCAGGTCTGTTACAAGTTATGGCTTGTGCCAGGGGCTGTCCCCAGATAGCCATTTGGATGTGCCCATGTGGATGTGGGACACATCATACAGCTGGGATTAGAGAAAGGGGCCCATCATTGCCTTGGCTTCTTTTTAGCACGATAGATGTACTGCGAGGTGCTGGCAGATGAGCTGTGAAGAGACAGGGCTACAAAAAAGTATCAGTGACAGTGCAGAAATGAGGCAAGTGTTCTGCAAAACCATTTCCCACTTCATTCTGTCCCATTTCTTCACCCCCTTTTATTTATTGTGCTTTCACTCCTCCTCTGTATCCTCTGGCTTCACTGACACCCTTCTGACCACTACCCTTCCTTTTCATCAGCTGCTTTCTGCACTGGGAGCGTTCCCCTCCTCCTGTCCCTTTGGCTTGTCTTTTCTGATGCTTCATTTTTGTTGCTTCTGCTCCCCTTTGCCTCTCCCATCCTTTCTGCCTTGTACTTAGCATTTTGGCTATTTTTTTCTTGCCATGACCCAGTTCCTTCCGGAGCCTTATCATCACTTTTTTGTTTCCTTCTGCCCCTTTTGTGTCCTATTCACTTATTCCCTGCTCCTGCTGGCTATCTCCAATCAGCTGCCCAGCTCCAGTTTCTCCTCCGTCAACTTCTGCCCAACCCTAGCCCCCCAGGCTCTTTCTTTTCTCTCCTGCTGTATTTCATTGTCCTGTTTTTCTTTTCTGATATTGTTCCCACTTCCCACATCCCCTCCTTGTGGTCCCAAATGCTGCTGCTGCTGCACAGCTGCCCTTTCCCACTCTCACTCTGCTGGTTTCCAGGGTCCCCTCTGGTGCTCCCGGAGTGTCTGTTCCCTTCCTGCCTTTGTCTCTTGGTCTGTCTCTCCTCTTCCCTCTTTGTTCTCGGCTTTTTCCTCCCTTGGCCTCCTCCTCTCCCAAGGGGAGGTGGTTTCATGCTAATGCAAAGCTGCAAGGTCCCAAGAGCAACTTCCATCAGCCTGATTTAATTTCTACCTGCTGCTTTTGCATGTTTTAACGCATTCTCTAAAATTGACTTGGATGGCTGCTTTGCACTGTCACTTCTTTATCAGGGGCCTGACTTGAAGCCCTCTGCAGCCAACAAGGCCTTTCCTCTGGCTCTTGTGGCCCTGCTGAGGCAGATGCTCCCCCCCAAGGCTGTTGCTTAGCGGGTGAGAGTGCACACAGGTAGCAGTGACAGCCATAAACAGGCAGTGCTGCTTTCCAGCCTGTTTCTCAGAGCTTTAGGTTGCTCAGGGTTGTCCCCGTGCCATTTTGGAATACAATGCCATTGTACAATACAGCTAATTGCCAAGACAGTCACTTAAGGGAATGACAGAGCAAGGAACTGTGGGGATACAACAATTGTGGCGCCTCATGGAGCAACACAGTCAGGTCACTGAGAGGGACTTGAATATATTGAGACACCTTAAGAAGCTTTGGTTTTGATTGTCCCTGAGAAAACTGTGTGGAACTGGACCTGAGAACTGCAGGCAGGAGTGGGCACTTCGTGGGGCAGTATGAGAATGAATCAGTGCCTGTGAGACACTTGAGATCCCCACTTCAGTGCATGGCAAAGAGTGAAATAATGGCAGCAACAATAAAAAGAGTAAAATAATAGCAGCCACCAGCAAAGAAGAATAGTGTTTTAAAAACTTGTTTCCTTTCTGGTTTTCTCAACAATAAAACTTGGCCAGATTTCAGTTTATAATTGCATTATACATATTTTGTAACATTTTTTTTTTACTTCAAATATGTTTCTCAGAACTAAAGCAATTTGGAGACTGCAAAAATGCAGTTTTAAAACTAGTTTAAAACTGCTTAAAACATCCTATCTTTCACATTTTTTCTTTCTGTGAATTTGCTATTCTGGGGAAAAGTATAAATGAATGGAGACAAATTTGAAAGTCAGGAAGCAGTCCAAATCAAATGCAATTTCTTTCATCTGGAAGTTTAATGGAAATTTCTCTTGCTATAACCATAATGTGAGCAGCCATGTTGAGGAAGAATGATAGAAATTAATCCTTGAAAAGTGGTCGAGCTAAGATGTAAGCATCAGTCATTTCACCTCTGGTTTGTGGTCATTTGTAAGACTTTCTGCGGTACATAAGGGATATGAATACAGAGTTGATCAGTTTGTAGACATTCCCCCTTAGTTTGTTTTTTGTTTGTTTGTTTTTTTTTTTTTTGCATCTAGGTTGATACTTGTTTTAACATGAACGATTTGTTGTAGGATTTTTATTTCTGTGAACAAAAATCATTTTTTATTAGGATGACTAGAAAATGTACCCCCTTAAACTATGAGTTTTTCCCCACTTTAGCACAATAGGCTCCAAAAAGGCTGTGGTTACACCACATAATCAGGGGGCAGGGATTCCTACCAGCACAGCAGTTAGCACATTTTCCAAACTGCCCGTGTAGTCCATATGTGCTGGTTTTCAGCAAAACACCAGCCTCCACAAGCCTTGGTTTTGAAAATGGGAATTTTTTTTCCAAAGGTTCTGAGGCATTAAATTCTTACTCTTTTAGCCTCAGCATTTTTAGCGCCTCTAATCTTTTCTGCAGTGCTCCTGTAAAGGTTGGTTTTCAGTGTTTCACACTGGCAGGAATATTTATTTTTCAGTAGCTATATTTTGGCCCAGGAGTTGTTTGCCCTTCCCCACATGGATCTTCTGTTATGGATGATGGGCCAGATCCTCTCCCTGCCTCCTTCCCAGCTGAGCTGCCCTGATCTTGGCTGAGAGTATCTTCTGAGATAGAGCACCAAGCTCCTTCTCTACTGCCCTCATTCTGGACCGTCACAGTAGCCAATTTTTTTTTTCCTTTACACAGAAAACCATCCTTTTTTCCTAAACATATTTATTTCAGCCCCATCTCCAAACCATCAACATAATCCTCAAAAGTCTAAGCAGATCAAGATTTTTAATTGCCCAAACTATGGTGTATGAACTAACAGCAGACAAAGGAGCATACCCAAATAAATAGGGTTGCTTTAGGAGTCTGAAGTGTTTCCTGCATTGTGGTCCTCCAAAGAAAATCCTGTTTCACTTTCCAAGCATCCCACAAGGATCTGCACCTCTCCCAGCGCCCCACAGCCAGCAGAGCCCTTCCAGCTGAGTCCCCCCATGTTCCAGCTCAGTGGAGGCTTGTGCAGCCCCACAGCATGGGGACAGGCTTTCCCATCTCTCTTCCTTTTGCTCCTACTTTTGGCAGTTTGTCTTTTCACAAGAAAAGTCGGGAGAAGGAGCAGGGCTAAGCCTATGCATCACTGCTGCTTTTTGCAGTGTTTTATTTTGCCACAAAACAGTGGCAACTTTGCTTCTCTGCAAGCTCTCTACGTTTTTGTCCCTGTCTTAGATTAGAACCACATTGTCTCTCACTCACAGTTAAAAACTTAATACATGGACGTGAAGAGTGAAGCCACTCCTGCATTCTTGGTGCATCAAAACACATCCTGACATGAGGAAAACAAATTGCAGCCTATAGATCAGGAGAAAGGGAAGAAGTTTTCAACAGTGATTCTGCTTTCATTTGCTCTGGTGTAGAAAATTAAAATGATGTAGGAAATTGTTTTTCCTGTTTAGGATAGATTTGATTTTGAAAAATTACTGCTAACTTTGTAAACATTAAAATAGACGCAATAAAGATGTGAAATTTCACACAAGGGATCCACAATATTTGTATAATTATAAGCATATGGTTACTTTACACGAAGTCTCTGTTATACTTTTATTTACTAGTGCTTGGGGAAAACAGGGGTTCTCAAATTCAGTGTTTATTTACATGTATAGGGAATGTCACAGTCTCCATTAACCTGTCATAATCTGTATTTCTGTCTTGGAACTCCACTGTATAAACCAAACCCCCACTCACACCATCATTTCTAATTTGTTCAGCTACTCTCCTAAATCAGACAATTTCTGTAATTTCTAAAGAATGTATATCCTGCTGCTGGTGGCAGGATGAGAACTGCTTACCACCTCAGTGCCTGCTTATTTCAGCTCTTGAGGGGGTAAAAGTGAAAGCTGTTGCTTCGATGCAGTTTTCTTTGTTCTGAGGAATTTTGTGGGACTTTAATTTGTTGTTTTCTTTTTAGTCTGAAATTCTGTGAGGCTATGAACCAGCCCTGGAGGATACTCAGCATTTTTTCTTTGATATCCACAATTCCTAATTTTATAGGACACAAAAGGAACTCAGATCCAGCAGGATTCAGCCCTCATTTTGTGGGCTGAATTACATTATTTTTTGTCTTTTATACTGAGTGGCCATATGCCTAGGGCTGTTCTTTGCTTCAGGAAGTGTGGGAGCTCATATATGCACAGTAACTTCACATTTTAGAAAAAAGGCAAAATAATTTGCAGAATTTTTTTGCACTTTTTCCTTCTATGTAAGAATACATACAGTTTTGATAAGTTAGATTTAACTGTGTATTTGGGTTTTTTGGGGGGAATACTTCCATCTTTTTGGGGGGAAAGACTTCCATCTTTGGCTTCACTCAAGCTGGTGCTATTAAATGATGCTTGCTGTTATGAATGATCAGAACCACGCATTCTGACTGGAGAGGGACAGGGACATAGAGGAAATTCCTTTAAAAAGAAGATGAAGGAGTCTATTCAACTGTTGCATCACTGCAGTCTGGCCTAACAGCATAAAGAAATTTATTTGCATCCTTTTATTTTACAATTCCTTTCTCATCCATCTCTTTTTCCTTCAAGTCCCTCTTGTCACTTCAGCACTGCATGGCCATGTGGATCATGGCAGCTGGGTTTTCTCACAGACCCTGAGATGACTTCAAGATGTCTTGGTTACTGTTCTCTTACCCGTTCTGGGAGAAAATGAGCACTTATGTGACACCTCAGAGGTGTGGGTACCAATCTCATCCCTACTCACATTACCTCAGGAGCGTCACCATGTGTCTCCTTACTGTTGTTTCTGCCTATTCATTGTTTCAGCTACAAACTCTTCAGGACAGGATCTGCTTCCCACCATGCCACTGTCAATTATTTTCTTGGTAGGGAAAATTTAATTTTTCCTTACATTAGTTCAAAGCAATCCACCAGTGCTAGCTCTGCCGAGCCCATTGGGTGTTGCTTACTGCCTTCCCAGACCATGACTTGGAGCCATTTGCCCTAGAGAAACCCTTCAGGAGCAGTGCAGGAGAGTCACTGCATACAGATCCAAACCAGGGAGGTACCAATGGAATAGGCTCTGGCAAATAAAACAAACTCCTGGAAGGAAAAAATTCATTTTGACCCTTGGTATTGCTTTGATATTGGACAGAGGTGGGCTTCAGCAGTCCTCAGGCTGGGGATAGTCCCTTGTCCAGAGAAGTTGTGCCTGAGGATGGTGGCAGGGGAAGGAGAGGCACAGGCTGAGCTCTGTGATGGTGACAGCTGTCACGTAATTCCACTCTTTTCCCCTTCCTTTTTGTTTGGTTTACTGAAGAGGAAGTGAAAGGCATAGAGGGGAAGAGGAGAGGATCGAGGAAAGACAGGAGAAGGCAAGCTGATAGTGGTTTAATATCAGAAGGTTAGATGCCAGCTGGATCTTCCCCATTAAATAAAGGGACTTGCTGTGAATTCTACCCCATCTCAGAAAACATCCCTGCACGTTGCAAGTGTTCCTTTCCCTTTACATTTCTTTTTTGCATTTTAAAATCTCTGCAATTTTGAAAAGCCACTTTTCTTACCCCAGTCACAAGAGAGGCAGGCATGGCAAATGGAAGCTGATGACTTGCCCTGGGGAGACAGTTGAAGTATTTCTCCAAGGGGCAGTGCTACAACACAGTCCCATGCCAGCAGCCACAGGGAGCCTCCATGCTCCTATCCCAGCCAGCCATAGTGTCCATCCTTTATAGGTCCCAAATTAACTCAGCTGTTTTGTTCAGTAAAAGATGATTAAACAAGCAGTAAGATGTTATCATTAGAGGCTTCCTATTAAACTATGACTATAAATACTGGCATAGGAAGGATAAAACTTTCTCAAGTTAAGCATGTCAGAAGATAATATTTCCTTCAACACTATCCAAAAAATGTATTGGTTGACCAAAGTGTTTATCAGTGCTGCCTCTTAGGAAATCAACAAGTTCCTTTTCAGTTCCTCTGACTGCTTTATATTTAATGCAGTAATGTAGTTACCTATTACATAAAATTGCATCATTAAATAGATTCCTCAGACCATTTCAACACCACAAAGGCAAAAGACTTACTCAAAAGAATGCCAAGGCTCAAAAAGAAGCATTCAACAGCTAGAGAACAGCAAAATCCTCTTGCCTGTAGCATATTTTGTTTCCTTTGCAGCTTAATCATAATCCTGAGTTCCCTTATTTTTAATGCTTGTTCTGGGATTAATTAAATCAGCTGGTCTGATCCTGAAGCTGCCGATGTGTACATTTATTCTTTCTTAATATATGGTGGGGTTTTTTCTATGTACAGGAGCAATGTCAGCAAGCTAGAGCAATGGCAATGTGCTGTACCAAACAAAGAGCTCTAAAGCAGAAGTGTTTGTTGGAGTATTCATCTTCCCCACTGTTGCCAATGCTGCCTTGGCATGGGGAATCATTTCCACACTTCCTATACGTGCATGGCTGCTGGTGTGAGCAGACACCAGTGAGTCAGGAGGGAACTGGGGGTGATAGCAGAATAAGAATATTAGTGCATTTACAAGTAAAATTATGGGCATGGCCTTTATCCTGGGTATTTTATCTGTGCCAATCAAGCAGCAAAGAAGCCCTTTATAAAAGACAAGCTGAAACTGTGCAAACAGCGTAGATAACAACCCTCGTGCTCGCTGCGGATCAAACAGAATAAATGTACAATAGCTTGGGAAGTGCTGGTTTGCCTCTGAATGTCTGAAGTTTGGACAGATTTGACTTTGGATGTGGGCCCAAAGCCATCCACAGGCAAGGGCAGTGGGCTGGGGCAGAGAGCTGACCTTTTTACTACAGGGCTGGCCTACGGTCATCAGGAGAAACCTGCTGCCGTTCAGCCCGCAGCGCCTTTCATCAGCGCGGCGCTCACTGACAGTAATGGGAATTATGGTTGCAGTTTAACTTTCTCCTGTGCCAGGGTAGAGCCGCACACAGTTCTCCTCTTTATAAAAGAAGACCAGGCACTCTGTAACTGCTAAGAACAGGCTGTCTGAAAGGTGTTTTATTAACTGAAGTTGGGGAAGAAAATGAAACTGAAAAGAATACGACTGCATATTAAACTACATGAAGTGGTCATGACAACTGGGAATCTCGGTATCATAAAATTTTAACAGCTGGATGCAATCAGTGGGGATTTTCCATTTTTCTTTTTTGTTAAGCTTAAGAAAGAAAAAGAGGAAGAAGAAAAAAAGAAAAATAAAAGCTTCATTTTACTCAAGCAAGCTTTTTATCCAGCTCAGCTTTCTTTGTTTAATAACAGAAGTTGTCTTTACTTCTCTATAAATCTCAGCACTGCCTGTGCTTAGCTGACATCGTCCTTTTCCCGGGGCAGGGATTCCACAACTGGAGGTGTTCAATATCCCCAACAGCAGCACGACAAGGAATGGAAACCAGAGAAATGCATGTTATAGGGAGACTTTCCCCGTGTGTATGCAATTTTCAGAACTTACCAAATAATTAATCAAAATCAAATTTCGCCTCACAATTCATCAAGACTCAACCCTTCCTGAAATCCCACAGTAGTTCTTCAGCAAAAGGACAAAGTTCCACAGTAAGTCAGCAGAAACACTTTAATTTTGGCTGGGCATCTTCCATTTCATCGCATGTAGTCTCAGCCCAGGCTTTCACTCAGGTACCTTTCCTTCTTTAGCACTGCTTGCTTCCTGGTAATGTCAGCACTTGCCTGAGGTAGCTGAAGAAACATTTCACAGCCTGAGCTTTATCAGACCTATAGAAACAGAGGGCATTACTGAAAATAATGTAATGGATTTCCTACCCCCACAAAAAGCATATGTTTAAAAAACAAGATCAGAATTGTATATAATTTATGGAATGGTATTCCTTGATAGGTCCAGTGAGGACTGGCTTATTTGTCCAGAGAGTAATAGGATATTATTCAGCATAACTGAGTTTGATGGCTCTCTGTCTGACTTGCATAGCTTTGCTTAGGCAGACTTATAAACAAGCATGTTTCCTCAGTTCATTGCTGTTTCTGTGTCTGTTAAAATGCAAACTGACTCCAAACTTCTGACTTCACCTTTCAATGCTTACATGTGTATTTTTGTTTACTAAAATAACTTCATTTTTCCTTTACTGATGGCTCATGAAGCCTACAACAGCATCCACACATCGGAAGAAAATCTTCTCTTGTTGCATTTTCAGCCTCACCAAATCCCACTTGTCTCCAAAGTCACAGGTTTTCCAGAGCAGAGGTTGAATTTTATATAAACTCCTGAGCCCTTGTTTTGAGGACTGTGGATGGGCTTTGCCTCTCCTGAGAGACTCAGCACTGCACATTCATACTGAGGGTCAGAGCAAGGCAGGATGGAGCTCTGAGGATGCAAAAAGAGCAGATGTCACCTGGGGAATTTTCACCTTCAGTCTCACTGTTCCTTCAATAGTTGCCCTAAATCATGTTTTCCATGTTCTTCCACAAAATAATTTGGAAACACCTGTAGAAGGGCCAAAATAAACACTAGCAGATGGTGTTTGGAAAATGTCAGGGGTTGGGCTTTGATGAGGTGCCTGGGAAGGGCGCCGAGCACATCCCCTGGCAGTGCCCGTATCAGTGAGCTGCGGAGAAAACTGGTGGGCAATGAAATGCTGGCTGGGCTGGGTGCCTGCAAGACCCGGGATGGGGACCATGTCTGGACTGTGAAGGACTTCTGAGAGGTGGGCTTGCTCCAGTCCCAAATGTCTCTAACTGGAGTGAGCAAAGATGCTGCGTGTGCTTTGAGCAGAGGTGTAAAACTCAGAGCCACCAGCAGCAGTTAAATGACCAGAGCAAAGAGACAAGAAATACGCTTTTCTATGGAGAGCCGGTAAAAAAGTACAACCAAACCACCATGCTTGGACTACATTATGTATTTCAGAGGCTTGTACAAGGCATTGCATGGGAATAAGAAAGAGAAATTGCTACTCAGGGGGTCCTCGGGAGGATCACCGAGTCATTCCACACATCACTCCAAATGAACTAGCAGCATCCAAGTGAAAACCCGGGCAGTCTGTGAATGACCGTCCTCGCAGGGAGATGTCTGAGTGACAATAGGCATCGGACTGGCACCTGATGGGCGTCACCACTGGGTGACACGAAATGCGCTCTGTGGGACCGGCACTTAGGCTCCGAGCAGACATTCCCCCTTAAGGCCAACATCAGAGGAGTGCGCGGGCTCTGCGGGGACACACGGCACGGCGGAGGGGCTCTGCTCCCGTTCCCTGCCCTCCCCGTCGCACCTCCAGCTGACGGACAGCCCGGAGAGCCCGGTGCGCTCCGACCCCCGCCCGGGACAGCGGCCAGAGGGGGGCACGGGCGGCCCCTTCCCCCAGTTACCGGGACAGCGACCCCGCTCCGGTCCCTTTCCAGTGCCCCCCGGTGCCGCCCCAGTCCCGCTCCGGTGCCGCTCCGGTCCCTCCCCGCTCCCAGGGGCGGCCGGGCCGTGCCCGGGGCGACAGCGCCACCTGGCGGCCGGAGCGAGCGGCGCGGCCGGGCCCGGGAGCCCCTCCCCCACGGCCTCCGGTGGGTTCTCCCGGTTGGGATTCCAGCCGGGATTCCAGCCGGGATTCCAGCTGGGACACACGGGCGCGCTCCCCGCTCGGAGTGTCCCTGAGCGCCGCTGTGACCGCCACACGGGCCTTTTCGAGGACGGTTCCCTTAATTTTGTCTCCATTCCCTGGGGCGGCGCTGCCCATGGGGCTGTTCTGCTGGAGGGCCTCCACTTCCCAAAAATTTCCCACCTCCTTTTTGTGTTCACTTATTCCACGTGCTCATTCCAGTCCCCAAAGCAGAAGCCCACAGACCGATTCTCCCATATGACACTTGCCTTGCATGCTGCGAGTTTCTAGCAGGAATGACAGCACAGACATGGAACAGCTACAGAGAGCATCCGTGGTGAGGAAACCAGAAGGTAAAAGCTGAAACAGTGGGCATCCAACTAAATCACACAGCAGGATTATGAGATAAGAGGTTTTATCACAATTGTGAAGAGAAGAAATGCAGAAATATGAAAAATTGAAAGTTATTTTCCTACACTAAGCATAAGTCTGGAAAGAGCAAAAAGTTTGGAGAGAAGCAGCTCAGTACGTGCTGGTCCGTGGGTGTTGGCAACCTGATGGGTGCAGCAGCTACCCAGGGGACTCCTGTGGCCTTTGCTGCAGGTGTTCCTGCAGAGAATACAATTTTTCCAATGAGTCATACTTTTTTCCCATGTCCTCACAGGACAGCTTTGTAAATAAACCCTGTGTGAGCTCTGCCTGAGACTGCAGGCTCACAAAGGTACCCTGCAAAATGGTAAAGCCAGCATGAGCTTCAGCAGTGGTTCTGTAACTCGTGCAGACCTGAGCATATATATGAGGTTGTCCTGGAGCCAAACCCTGCCCCATGTGTCACTCAGCAGTGCCAGAAACACCAGTTTTGTTTCCAGATTACTCTTTGCTACAGGTGTAAAGTGCTAGACCACAACTGTGGCAGACAGAGCCGGGTTACGTTCAGTTTTGTCACCTCTGCTAGATAGCAATGACTTCTGTCCAACCACCAAGAGGCTGGCAATGCTGACAGGCACAGTAATGTCTGACAGAGCCTGTCTGTCTGCAGGGGCCACGTACAGGCTTAGCACCCAAATGGTCTGTGAGATGATACACGTGGTTCTGCAGCTCTGCCTGCACAACCAGGACTCAGGTGCAGAAGTGAGGTCCTTCCGTGCCACCCAAGCCCTGCAGGTCCCTGTTTTGCACTCCTTAGAAGGTTTTCTTCTTGATGTAAAATGAACTTCTAAAGATTTTTCTTTTCTAACATTCACATACATTCCATTCTTTCAACTTACTGATGAGTGTAGCAGTCTGCTTTCCATTTTCACAGTGTGTTTTGCCCATGAACTTAATTTTCTCATCAGATTTTGGGAGCTGCAGAGGCACTTGGAAAGTTCTTGGCCCATATGCAGTGTGCCAGACCACACCTTCTCCTTGAGGAATTCCCAGGCTTTCAACTCAAGACTGTGATCTCTGTAAACCCTTGTCTGTGATGTCTGAATATTTGTAATAGTTCTCATTGTTCAGGGTTTAGCTCCATCCAAGTGCATGGGGTGACTTGCCATTCACCAGCAGATATGTTCCAGGCTTCCTCCAGAAAATTTTTCTCACCTCTCCAAGCTCTCCTGTGTACACCAGCAAGCTGTCAAGGATGGTGAGGAGAAGAAAATCATGGTCCCCTCAGAAGCCAGCAGAAAACTTTTCACCTGCTTTTGCAGAGTCCATGCCGTGCCTTCCCTGCTGGCCCTGCCAGTGCTTGGGCAGTGTCCCAGCTCAGCCCTCAGTGAGGGGCCTTCAGATTGTGCCTGGACTACTCAGTGCTTTGTAAGCTTTGGTGCAAGAAAAGGGAGAGCCTGCGATTTCCAGTGAAAGAAAAACGTCTACAGAAATAAATAAAATTTAAGATTAATGGAGCTGTAAGAGCAATAATTGCAGAACTACTTGCTGGTAAATTTTTATCACACAATAATACATATGGCACCAGAAAAGAGAGTCTGTTTTCTTTGCTTAAGCATATGAACTACCACACATTTATAAAAGCAACCATTCCTATTCTCTTACACTGTTTGGAATATGTTTGAAACGCATGGTCGAGGGTGGGGAAGTGTCCAAAAAAGTTGCATCTGTCTGGTTTATGACTGACAGGAAAGGCCAAGCAATTATCTGAACTCCTGATGGGACAATTTTGTTCAGATGTATTTTGGGGTCAGGAGGCAAGGATTTCATCAGAGAGAGTTCTTCAGCTTACGAAACATACAATGTGTCCAAAACAAGGTCTGAAGTTGATTAGACATAAGTATTCAAAAGGAAATGATTTACATGACAGCCCTGGATGTATCGTCCTCTCAGTAAGATCTGACCCAGCAAAGCTGAGATAACTCGCTTATGAAATAGGGCTTGTGGACTCAATTAGGCTTTTTTTTTTCTTTTTCCATTGTAATGTTTTGCAGGGAATTAGTATATAAATCTTCAGGAACCAGGTGGAAATGTAGGAACAGTTCCTCAGCTGGTGTAAATGAGCATAACTCCAACTGGAGTGCTGGAAAACCAGGGCCATGGTTTCTAGATGGGTTGGCAGGTTTTGCTGTGTTTTGATGCTGTTTGGCAGGGGCTTTGAAAGAGGCAGCACAGTTGCCCAGGCAGTTACAAGGCTGCACATGCGTGTGGCATGTGCTGCATCTTTTCCTCCAGTGCAGCAGATGCCACACACATGCACAGCTCTGTCATGGCCCCCGGGTCTGGGGGGTCTGCTCAGGAGAAAAAAATGTTTCCTTTGTTTCACAGGGCTTTGCCACCGTGAGTATTTTGGGGACACCTGCTGTTGGCACTGAGAGGCAGCAAGAGAATGAGGATTTTGTCTGGTGCAGCATTTTCCTCCTCTTTCTTACCCACAAACCATAGAGGCTGAGTGCCTTCATGGAAAAGATCACACAGAAAGTATAAAATAATAGTTGCTCTTCATGTCTTCTCTTCCTTTTTCCTGTTGCTTTTTTTGTTTTTTTGGGCAGGGCAGGGGTGGGGTGGTAGGACAGCACACAAAGCAGTCTATTTGCAAATGTTTCATTCTTGGTGTGTTTAAACATTGTTTATTTCTATGCATTCTGCATTTTAATCTTCCAATTCTGGCACGCACATAGAGTATACTGTGAAAGATTGAGAATGAATATTTTTAAATTCAAACAGGTTCACTTTTTAAAGCTTTCTTCTCGCAGATGAGACCTCTTTCTCACACCTTCTTAGAGGGCTTTGCAAAGGTCCCTCATGCTTTTAGCAAGACAGGCTTGATGTCTCTGGAAGATTTATTAGGAGTCACAACTTAATCAAGGAACCAAGAAAGATTCATTTTTCATGCAATGTGTACAGCATCATCACCTGAGAGGCTCAGCACTAGTAAATCTTGCTGGCATACTGTGGAGGGTGAGCCCAAATTTTCAGACTCCTCAAATGCAAACTGAAGGGATACACTGCTTTATGTCTCCTTCCAAGCTGAAAAGAAATATGTTTGAGAAATAAGCCCTTTAGATGGCAATTTAATTTGGGGCAGATGTGCCCGACAGCCATGACATCATCCTAAAGCAGGTCTTTTCTCCTTCTCCCCTCGCCCCCCTGCCCAGCTTTACAGGAAAGGTATGGAACATAAAGGGATTTATCAGGTGTCTTATCATAAATGTGCTTTATATCCTGAAGTGCATCTGTGAGCTGGTCCTCATAGGTAAAACCAGCTGTTAGCTTTGAATATGGACAGATAAACAGAAAAAGATTCTGCACAAGAAAAATTTCCAGCCATCATGTATTTTGTGAGAAAGAAGAATAAAACCAAGTATCCATGTTTGGTCTGTAAGCATGTGATTTCTTTCAATGTCAGGACTGTCATTGAATTTGCTTTCATCTGAAAATGAATTCAGCTCTGCATTCAGCAGTGAGCAGTGCTGTTCACTGGGCACCTGGAGAGCCATCTTTGGCTGAGAGATGAGGCTCTGTCCATTTAATCACTGGCACCTCTGCCAAGACAGCCAAGGCAGGTGGACAGGAATCCTGCCTGTCAAGTGGTTTTGAACACCCCTCCTCAAAACCTCCAGCCACCAACAAATTAATGTAACACTGATTAAAAATTATGCCTGAGGAACACATGGATATCAGAAGTTAGGTGCCAGTGACTTGGGAAGTACCCAGTTAATTTAAGTACATCTTTGGAGAACACAACCCTGGAGACTAAATCACAGGCTAGGATCAGGTGGATTTTTGAGTCTAAAGTCCCAATTTAGATGTGTTTTAGGTTACCTAGATCTTGCCCCTGTTTCATACCAGAAGAATTATACTAGAAGGACAAAATATGGAGCTTCAATCTGTGGCAGGCATAAAGGAATCTTGTAGCATGCTTTTGTAGGTATAGCATGGAAAGACTTTGTCTCCATTTTCCATAGGTGTACTGGAAAGTATAGAAATCCCTGAGTCTTTTTTCAGAGTTTTTTTATGTTGTGGTTTGGGTTTTTTTTATGTGGAGGCCTTTCAATTTTCAAAGAGCAGTAATGTCCAGCCTTCTGGAAAAAATGCAAAGACCTCTTGGTATAGTGCAGCTTGTAAAGGGGAACATATAAGATAGCTCATCATTTAGCCAGTGCTTGTGCTCCACCATGCTGAACCCACTATGTGACAGAAAAACCCCTGTGCTTCCACCACACAAACCCTGCTTGTTTTCTTGGGTGAGAGGGAAAAGTGCCTGCTGTGAGGAGAAAGGCTGCTGGGACAAGGAGTGTTGCTCATCACTGCACGGTGCTTGCTGGGAGAACAAGATGATCAGTGCTGGTGCTAATAAACCAGGAGAAGATTGTCATGTCCATAAAAGCATAAAGATCTGCCTAAATGAAAAAAGAGGAAGGAAAAAATGCTAAGTGGAAAAAAAAAGCTAACTTCAGTACTCACTCTTCTTGCTCTTTAAATATCTGCAGCCAGCAATGCTCGCAGGGAGTGCCAGGAATACGAAAAGGTTGAGGAAGGGTGAGTGCTAACAGTCTCAGCCTTTTCACACTTGTTGCTGCTGAATCATAAAAACTCCACAGAGCTCCACATAGCCCTCTTTGGGGCTGTGTGAGCTATTGCCAAGATAGTGACATCTCTGGACCAGCACAGCTTTCCAATGTGGAGAACTGCATTGACCATTCTGAGGGAACCAGGGGGTAAGATTTATCCAAACATAATAGAAATTCTGTATCTGGGGGTAAAAAAAAAAAAATCAGGATAAAATTAATTTTTACTGCAACCATTTATTTCTTGGCTTTGTGAAAACTGTTTCAAGTCATTGCCTTTCTTTAGGAGGGTCAGGAGGCCAAGTCCAATGATAAATACAAAACTCTGAGATCATTATTCCCTTCTTGGACTTTAACTGACGAAAAGCTCCATTCTGTTTGGCTGGGCTGCAGTCCAAAGCCCAGTGACCACCCTGCTGCAGCAAAATGCTGAGTTAGGGTATTCTTGAAAACCTAAAACATCAGTTATGCTTTTCCTGATAGGAAACAGATAAAAGTCTACTGTGTCTCTAATTGTCCATACCCTTGTGGTCCTCTTCCTCTAGGCTTGGCAGACCCCTGTTGCAGTTGAAGGGTGTAGCAGTTGGGGCTCTTGGTGCCAGCAGAGGTTTTAGTGCCAGGATTTTACCCCTTGAAGGCAGGGGAAGACTGGCTGCTGGCCAAGCAGCATGTGGGCAAGGCTGCCTTAAGCCTGACTCTGCTGAGCTTGTGCTCCTGGCTGAGCAGGGACTAAAACACCCATCTAGGTGCATTTTAAAGGTCTCAACCAAAATCTGGGTTGAGATGATTTTCTTCTTCACTAGCAACATCCACAGGATCTTGGTTAAAGTAACATTTGCCTTGTTTTAATGTGGGGAATGAATTCAGTGCATTTTCTGAACAGTCTTCAACACTGATTTCCAGTTATCCTTTATGTTCAAGCTGGAATATTTTAATGTTAAACTCCACATCCTTCTAAGTAAGGATGAGCATTTCAGGACAAAAAGAAACCCAAACCCCTTAAACCTATCCCCTTCCACTGCAGTAGGTGAAACTCACTTTCCACAAGAATTCCCAAGCAAATTATGGCAAATTTCCCCAACTTCTCTGCAGCTGCACTGGCAGGGGGCCAGCAGGCTAAAGGCAGTATCATATTGAATGTAAAGGTGTAATATACATAGCCCAGAGCTACCAGCAGAAAAGGCTCTGTCCTGAATCCTGTGGCTGCAGAAGCTGCTGTGACACCCAATATACACTCAGCCCTGGGCAACCAAAATGTGTACTAAAACCTATTTGTCTCTTCCCTAGCAATAAAGTCCTGTCACTCCTGCAGCATCCTCTTCAAGCTTGAGCCTGAAAAGCACACTCTTCTGCTGTGCTCTCCCAGGAGAATGTTCCTTTTCCCTCTGACAGACCCTTCGCTGAAGGAGGGTTCCCCAGGCATGTGAGGACTGCACAGAAATGCTGATCCTTTCCTGAATCAAGGAGAATGTTTCTCACCTTGAATTGGCAACAATCCCTTGGCCTTTCTGGGGCTGTGGGTGCTGCTGCTCTCACTGTTGGCTACCAGAAATGTTGGGTTTTTCTTTGGAGCATCCACATGCAGATGCAGGATGAGAGGGAAGGAGCCTCAGTATGGGCTGCTCCCTGCAGAGGATGCTGCCTTGCTCTCCTCCTTCCCTTCTTAGCTGTTTCCTTGAGTGCTTGGTGCATTACAGACTCATGATCACTGCAGACCCCAGCAGAAAAAGACAATGTATTTAATAATGGTTTTTTACAGTTTTAAAATAGCAGTTGCCCAAGTGAGTGGGGCATATGAATGTTCCCCCCATGACTTTCTCATACAGACAGCTAAGGAGAGATGAAATCATTAATCAGTGGGTGCACAAATGGTTGGAAAACATGCTGAATTTATCATGGTTTATCATCAAACTGAAAATTCGTTTTTAATAGGGTCACCCAGGGTCTGTTTGGGGCCTGTTTCAGTTTGATATTTTCATTAGTAACTCGGATAATGGAATAAAGTATGCTTATAAAATCGGCCCATCACACTAAGCCAGGAGGATTGTGAGCATATTGGGGCCCAGGATTAAAATTCAAAATAGCTATGAAAAATTGGAGAGCTTTTCCAGAATCAACAAATAGAACCAAAGAGAGATACATACAAAGTGCTAGGAGGTCAAAAGGCCTCATATTGAAACAAGGAGTGACCAACCAGGCAGCAGAAGGGACCTTGAGGTGAACACACCCCAGCTGACCACAGTGACACCCACAAGGGGAGGTGTGGGGTGTGAAAGCTCAGGGCTGAGTGGTAACTTCATGGCATTGGGAACTTCTCAAATTTTGCATCCAGCAACTGGACATCACCTTTTAGAAAAGACATGAATGAAATAGGAAAGCCCTGAGAGACCATCAAGGGTATTACAAGGTTTGTAAAATCTGACCTGTGAGGAGAGATTGAAAGATCTTGGAGTTGTTTAGTCTAGTGAAGAGAAGATAGATAGGTCCAAAGGGAGTGGGATAACAGCCTTCAAATTTTTTTCTGTAAAGAGGATGAAAATCTGTTATCTTTATATCCACTGAGAGTGGACATAAGGAGTAATAGAGTTAACAGGATGCAAGGGAGATTTAGCTTAGATAGTAGGACAAACTACCCAGCTATAAACACATATAATCTCAGGAGCATGCTGCCTTTGTCGACTGGGGGAGTGCAGTCAGTAGAGGTTTTTGAGAACAGATTAGATGAATGGCTGTGGCAGACAGCCTGTCACAGTTCTCCTCAGCACCAGAGAATAAGCCACAGGGCCCTTGCTGGTACTGCTTTGTCTTTCCCTGCAGTAATTTGCTGGAGTTGCAGGAGGTGAAGGAGCTGTGCCAATAGCTCTTGTTCTGCTGCTCTGGCAGGGGGAAAACCCAGCCATCTGCCTGGGATGTGTGAAAGCACCATGGCTGGTACTCACACAGGCAGTAGCCACGGCTGCATGCTTTTGCTCATCGAGCAAGTCATTGCAGAGCCCCAATTCAAGCAGTCCTTGGGCTTCCTTGCTCAGTTGGATCTTCCCTTAGCACATCTCCTAAGGCACCCAGAGGCAGTGATGAAGTGCTTCTCTCAAGTCTCATTCCTGATGTTTTAGCAGATTTGATCTTGGAGGCAGCTCTCACAGACACTGTTCTAACAAAACTGAGTTGTAAACTGAGTCAACCTCCATGACAGTTCCTAATTAAAGGGAAAAAAGGAAAACATCCAAGCTAAAAATGGCAAAGGCAACCACACTGCTTTGTACATTAAAACAACTGTATACCAACAACTCACTGTCTTGTGACTTCCTTTCTTTTTTTTCAGAGTGATACAGACTGTGATAAAATATGCTTTAAAAATCAGATGGTTAAACAAGATGTGCAATCTGCTTATTATTATAGTTTCTACCCCAAGCTGTGAATCAGTGCCTCTTCACTCTGGCAGTCTGAGATTATTTAAGCATATAGGTTTGTGTTCTAGGAAACAGTAAAAATTGTCTACTCAATGATAAATAATTGCTTCTTCTTTAGAAGCACTTGTTATCACCTCCTCACACTGAATATTTT